>NC_044396.1:93780649-94132127 GCF_006542625.1 Nomascus leucogenys
AATAGGATGGTGGTGGTGGTGATGATGGTGGTGGTAATCATGGTAATAGGATGGTGGTGGTGGTGGTGGTGATGGTGATGGTGGTGGTGGTGTGTGGTGATGGTGATGACAGTGATGGTAGGATGGTGGTGGTGATGATGGTGGTGATGAGGGTGATGGTGGTGGTGGTATTGCAGTAATAGGATGATGGTGGTGGTGGTGGTGATGATCGTGGTGGTAATCATGGTAATAGGATGGTGGTGGTGGTGGTGATGATGGCGATGGTGGTGGTGGTGTGTGGTGATGGTGATGACAGTGATGGTAGGATGGTGGTGGTGATGATGGTGGTGATGAGGGTGATGGTGGTGGTGGTATTGCAGTAATAGGATGATGGTGGTGGTGGTGGTGATGATCGTGGTGGTAATCATGGTAATAGGATGGTGGAGGTAGGATGGTGGTGGTGATGCTGATGATGGTGATGGTGGTGGTGGTGTGTGGTGGTGATGGTGACGACAGTGATGGTAGGATGGTGGTGGTGGTAGAAATAGTAGGCATGGTGGTGATTACTATATAATGATGATAACGTTCTTGTGGAGGTGACTGTGTCAATGACACACATGTGTGTCTGATGCCAAGTGCTCCCTGGACTTCTGTTTGCTCCTGGGCTCTTTTCCATCCCAGCTCTTCACCAGAGGGAGTTTTCATTTCCTGAGAGGGCGGCTGCTCTGATTGCATCAGTGACAAATGGAAGCTGGGGGAGTAGGAGGCTGGAAATCCTTATCTATTAATTGGTTTTCAGCCTCTCCGGCCCCCTCTGGTAATGACCCTTCCAGTCTCTGCTGTTATCTCAGTGCCTCTTCGTGTACTGCTAAGTTGAGCTTAATCGGGCCATTAGCCCAGGTGCAATGTGGAGCCTCTGAGTCAGGATCCATTGGGAGAACGTCAGTGTCTCTGAGCAAAAGAAGGTGGTAGGGGGCGGAAAGAGGGGTGTCCAGGAGATCCCTCAATGGTACTGGCAGAAGCTGGATCTGATGCTGAGGGTCAGCAACACGCACCAGGAATGGTAGTTGAAGGTGCTCTCTGCAATGTCCAGTGTCCAGGGCATGGACCAGAGGACTGAGACACACGTAGACCCTCACGTTCAGAGGTGGCCCACAAAGATGGCCACCCCAGGCCTAGGGAAACCAGCAGTCATTGCTAAAGGGCTTGTTTCCAGACTCAGGGGCAAGGGATGAGAGTTAGGGCTGTAAAGGGAAAGGCTTTGCAGGGCTGGAAGCCAGAGAGATGGTCAAACTGGGATACCCTGGGTGGACTGTGTAGGACGGTCCTAAGAGGAGGGCACATGGAACGTGGGTCCTGGAGCCATTATGAGAGCAACGCACCCATAGGGAGGTGTGAACTGCACACAGGGACCCTGTTCCTTAGGAGTGGGAGACACTGCTCCTGGTTGGGGGGCTTGGCGGGGTGGCTGAGGGATCTGGATCTGATATTGGGTGTGATCTTCCAGCCGGAGAACAGTCAAAGGACAATTCTCAGACTGCTGGAGGCAGCCAGTCCACATTGTCACCGCAGCCAGGAGGATGGTGCCACCGAAGCCCCAGGGGTGGTGTCACTGGGCCATGCTCATGTGCAGGGGCTCAGCCTCACCCCTAGAGAGGCAGGTGAAGTACGGGGGTGCACCCCGATGTGTGTGGGGGCCAAAGCCACGCTGGTTCTCACCGGGTCCCTTTGTAGAGTTTGTGTCTGGGTTTCCTTTTGGGACTGCCTATGCCCTCTTTCATGCAAGCAAGCGCAGAAGCTGGGCCTCGGTGGCCTCCTGTTAGGAGAGTCCCCTCTCCCAGGGCGCCTGCGTGGAACCCAGGAGGAAGCCTGGGGAATGCTGGCTTGCTTGGTTTTGCTGGGACCGCAGGGTGCCATGCTGTTGTCCTTTGGTTTGACGCACCGTCAGAATAGCCACATCCCCAGGGCTGCCCAGCCTGTCCCTTGCCAGGCTCCAGGAGTCGTGGTTGCTCACACGTGGCCCAGTCCTCCGTGGTTTGGGGCGGATGCCCCTGGCTTTTAATAGAGTGAGCATTTGCATGGGAAACTGAGGCAGGGCTGGTGACGGAGGGATTTTGAGCTGATGTTAGCGTGTTCTTCTAGCCTGTGACTAGTTAAAGGACAATTCTTAGACTGTGGGAGGCAGAGTGGATTCTCTATGCACGGACAACGTTATGAAAGCACAAAGCACATCTACACACTTTATCCTGCTGGATACAAAGCAGGATGCAGCCTGCAGGCCGAGGTGGGACAGAGGCTGGGTGAATGAGCAAGGTGCACCTGAGAGAGGCTTGGCAGGGTCTCACTCCCCTGCCCTTGGACCCAGGCCGCTCACCCTGGTGCTAACCACGCAGGCCACCCAGCTGAAAATGTGCCCAGGGATGGCCCAGAGTTTCCAGTCTGAGGGGCTTGGGTTCCAACCCCAGCTCCATTTCTGTGACCTGCATCCACATATTCACACATGAGCAAACATTAGGGGAGCACTTCTGTTTACCGGCCATGAGCTGAGCCTGGCACGGCAAGGTGAGGAAGCCGGCACGGCTCCTGCCCTGGCAGGTCGGAAGTCCAGGGGGACAGTGGTAAAGCAGGTGAGCGAGGATGTGGTTGTGCAGTTGCTAATGACGATAGCAGCATCAAAGGAGATGGCGCAGAGCTCTGGGAAGGGTTCTCCCAGGAGGGAGATTCCTGCCAGGCAAGGGAAAGGCAGGAAGGAGCTGGCTGAGTGGGGCCCAGCAGTTAATGGCCTGCGACAGATGCCACCCCTTATGCAGTGGGTGGAGCAGGTGGATGGTGGCGGCCCAATAGAGCCAGTGGGGCGCAAATGGGACCTGCACATGCTCTGTTGATCTCAGCTCTGCCACAGTCTTGGCTCAATGCAGACGACGGTTCCTTCCTTCCTTCCGACTGCATTGCCCATCTGGCGAACCTGCCTTGATGAAAGGTGACTTGAAGGTGGTAATGCCTTAACCCACAGGGAGGAGCGGGTAACGATGGCGTTCCATCCAGTGTTGCCAGTGCCCATGTGGGGGCCACAAGGGGCCGTGCTTGGCCCCACCGCAGCCGCTGTTGCTCCAGAGGGCGGTCCTCAGCCCAGAAGGCTGGATTGAGCCTGGGAGACCCCAAAGAGCCGTGGGCAGCCAGCAGAGGCAGGAGGCCTGGGGAAGGGGACAGCTGCGCATTGGATTCCAGTGGCTGCAGCAGGACTCGGAGGAAACCCTCACTTGTATGGGAAGCGCCAGGGGCAGCTGTCACTGCAGAGAACGAATTGTCAAGGAAACAGCCCGGTCCTGTCACATGGCAGAGGGAGGGCACTGTCAGTTGTTGTAAGCACAGGGAATTGGACTGGAAAGAAGGGCTGGACAAGCTTTCGTGCTGTCATTGTCACCTTTGTCATCACTGCTATCACCATTTTCAGTCACCAAATGGCCCCTGGACTGTCACTGTCACCACAAAAGCCAGCTGTAGCTATGCTGTTATTATTACTACCTTTCCTGTATTCCATACTTTCCATCCACCCATCCATCCATCCGTCCACCTGTTCACCTATCCACCCAACCACCTGTCCACCATCCATCCATCCATCCATCCATCCATCCATCCATCCACCTGTTCACCTATCCACCCACCCACCTGTCCATCCATCCATCCATCCATCCATCCATCCATCCATCCATCCAACTGTTCACCCACCCATCCAGCCATCCACCATCCACCCATCCATCATCCATCCACCTGTTCACCCACCCATCTATCCATCCATCATCCATCCATCCATCCATCCATCCATCCACCTGTTCACCTATCCACCTATCCATCCATCCACCCACCCACCCATCCATCCACCCATCCACCCCATCCATCCATCCATCCATCCATCCATCCATCCATCCATCCACCTGTTCACCTATCCATCCACCCACCTGTCCATCCACCCATCCATCCACCTGTTCAACCACCCATTCATCCACCCATCCATCCACCCTTCCAACCATTCATCCATCCACCCATCTATCCATCCACCCATCCATCCACCTGTTCACTCACCCATCCATCCATCCATTCACCCATCCATCCACCCACTCATCCATCCACTCATCTGTCCATCCATCTATCACTCCATCTGTCCATCCATAGTTCCATCTGCCCATCTGTCCACCTATCAGGACCCTCTCTGAGCACTCCGTCTCTGACTCTGTGGCTGGCACTAGAATAGGTGCTGGTTATGCTGTGAGCCAAACAAGGTCCCCAGCTCTGGTGGGGCTCACAGTCCCCTGGGGTAGACTTTGACAGAGAAGATACAAGTGAGGTCTCTCAACAAGATGATTCAGAGGGTGACGAGTACTTCACAAAACTGCACAAAATCCAGAGTGAAGGGTGGGGTGGGTGCCGGTGCAGGCAGGGTGGTTGGCACAGCCTCTCCAGGAGTGACCATTGAGCTGAGACCTGGACAGTGGGAAGGTTTCAAGAAGGAGCCTTCCAGGGATGGGAAACAGCAGGAGAAGGGACCTCAGGTGAAGGGGACAGATGGTGTGGGGTGTGAGGCATGGATGGCCCAGTGGGGCTGAAACCAGCAAGAGGGACAGTGGTGGCCAACGAGCTGACTCAGCCAGGCTAGCAGGGAACGGGGCTGTGGGTGTGCAGGGGGCTCGTGGACCATGGGAGCAGGGGTGCTTCTAAGTGTGATGGGATGCCTCTGAGGGGCTTAGCTTAACAAGAAAAATATTGACAACAATAAGCTCCAGAAAGCCAGAAAGGGTTTTGTCACAAACCCTCACGTTCCTGCCGCCCCAAGTGAAAAATCCCTTCCTGGAGGCAGCCCACCGTCATGAATGAGGGAGTAATTAGTCCACGTTTTAGACCTTTTCTGCACAGGCGCTCCATAAACAGTATGTTCTATTGTACTGTGTGTTTAAACATTTACATAAATGGGATTATGGTGTAAGTAATGTTTTACAATTTCTCTTTTTACTCAACATTTTATTTTTAAGATCCATCCATGGTGACAATCTAAGTCTATTTTATATGTTTTTAAGTTCTGCAGTGTATTCCATCATGTGAAAATATTTAAATGTATGTATTCATTTCCATTCTGATGGGCATTTGGCTTGTTTCCAGTGTTTTCTATTACAAATAAAGTCATGGTGAAAATAGCCATCATCTATTAGGCTCATTGCTTGTCGCTGGCTGTTCTAGTAATTTTATATACATCCTCTCATGGAACTCACCTAAAGACATTCGAGGGGGAAGTGCCCATTTTCCAATTAAGGAAACTGAGGCACAGAGAAAGCACATGGCCTGCCTAGGGTGATCAGCTGGGAGACACCCTGGGAGGTCCATCTTGGGGTTTGGGGCCTTGACTCTGATGCCATGCCACCTGGCATCCCTGACTTCTATAGGGCACATGCATGGGAGGGAATGTGCAGGGTCTAGACTCACCTGTTCTCAACTCGATTTCCCTAGATGGTCTCCCAAAGGATCATGTTCTAAATTGCTCACATCAACAGTGTGTGCAACTTTTTATGCTTGGAATTGTCAAACTTCTAGATGTTTACCATTCCGATGGATGTGGAATGATATTCTAGGGAATATTGACATAAGCATCACGTGTTAGTGAACATGGTCTCACACCTATTCATGATGCAGATTTCCTCTTTGGGGAGTTGCCTGTTCAGATGCTTTGCCTGTTTTTTCTTTGGGTTGTCACCTTCTTGGTTTGTAGATACTCTTTATATATTATGGCCATCAATCCATTATTTGCTGCATGTTGCAAAAATCTGCCTCACAAAATCACTTATCTTTTAATTACGTTTATGGGCCTTTTTCATACAGAAGTTACAAATTTTGATATATTCAAACTGATCGTTTTTCTCTTTATGTCTTTAATTTTAAAACTCTTTTTTACCCTGAGGTCATAGAAAAGTTTTCTGTGCTTTAATTGGTTAAAAGTGTTTGATCACATTTGGATCACACCTGGATTTTTCTTTTCTTCCATGTGCACAGTCAACTACACAAGTGCGACTCACACTTGGGTATTACATTGAAGATGATATGGGCAGTTGCGAGCATTCTCCTCTTACTCCTCACTAATGGAAGTGCTTCTAAAGGTTCATCAGTAAGAGTGGTGCTTCCTATAGGTTAAGCCAGAAATTCTAAGCACCATCGTCACTGCTGTCAACATCGTGAAAATGCTTTCTAAGCCATGAAGTATCCATGTGGCCTGGACTCCTAGGGCTCTGAGCCTTCTTGCACGAAGCCCACCCAGGCAGGAGACTGCAGCCCAGGCCCAGGGGTACAAAAGGGATGGGCAAGGGGGCTTAAAAGATGAGGCTAAACCCAGAGGGGTGAGTGTGGCACAACCTGGAGGTAAGTGTGGCAGAGAGGGAAGGCCTGTGTCCACGGGGAGAGGGTAGAGGGTGGAGACCTGCCCGTGCTGGCACATGAGGAGAGAGGAGGGCAGTGAACAGCATAAATCTGGGGCTAAGTCTGCCTCCTGCCTCTGCTACTAACAGTCAGCCTCACACAAGTTACTTGGCCTCCTCAGGCCTCCGTTTCCTCCTCCGTAAAATGGGGCATGCAGCAGCTCCCTCCCAGCATCCTTCGAGGACTGAGTTAAGTGCCGTGAGCAGAGCCTGGTGCAGGGTGCGGGCCAGGCCGAGTGCTGCTGCTGCTGCTGCTGCTGCTGCTGACTCAGTTGCTGCGGGTGGCAGGTGTGGCTGTGATTGGTGTTGTGGTAAAGGCGGCTGCAGCACCGTCCATCCTGTTTGCCCCGGCCAACCCAGTCTAAGGCATTCAGGCCCTGCCACAGGTCCCAGACATGTCAGGACATTGGTAGAGGAGAGCTGGGAGGACTCCAGGCCTGTGCCTGCCCTCCTGGCATGCTGAGCACCAGCGCAGAGCCCCAGACCTGACAGCACTGCTGATGGATGTGGCATGGGGGCCAGGCTGCCTGGGTTCGATCTGAGTCACTGAGCCATCCGTTCCAGGATTCCACAGGTGGTGAGGAAAGAGGCCTTCTGGGTAGGGTTTCCACATGAAAACAGGATGCCCAGCTAAATTTTAATCTCAGCTAAAGAGTGAATCCTAATTTTTTTAGGGTAAGTATGTCCCAATTATTGCACCAACATACATGTACTAAAAAAATGTTGTTTATACAGAATTCAAGTTTAGATGAATTTAAATGTATCCACGTTTAGCTGGTGCTCTATATCTTTTAGTTACTAAATATGGGGCCCTATTTGGGGGAAGAGCGTGGACAGGACCTAGAGAGGGTCTGCGGTCTGCTGAGGTTAGAAGCAGGACTGCAGGTGGAAAAATCAAGGCAGACCCTCTGGAAGGGGAACGGGTCTAGCCACGAGGTGCCAGCATAACTACGAGGTGGGGGGCACGTATTATGGGGAGGCTTCAGGTATGGGGCCTGGGCCTGCATCCTGTCACCCTATTAACCCTAAGGCCTTGGAAAATCACTCTCTCGGCCTCCCTTTCCTCAGCTGTAAATAACGGGGCTCATCCTCAGGCCCCTTGCACTCAGGGCTGTGTCTGAGGTGGACCCCACAGGAGAAGAGTCTGTAGCAGGAGGCGGAGTGATGGACGCCAATGTCCAGACAGACAGGATGGGAGCTCAGAGAAAGAAGTCTGCCTGCTGGGTGGATGGGAGGGCTTCCAGGGGGTGGTGAGCTGGAGTTGGGCCCGGCAGGCTGAGCCAAGCTTTCTAGGCAGAAGCCCCCGAGAGCAGCGCCAGGTGGTGTGAGGTTCAGATGGCCCCTCCTGGTCCCTCCTGTCACCCTGCCCAGCAGGGAACATGGTCGTCCCCCCAGCTCCCACAATGGCTGCTGATGTGCTGGAATCATCGAACACCACCATTTTTTAGCTCCTCTGCATGAGTGGCTTTGGCCTGGGGGCGGGAGCTCAGCTAAGGGGGAGGGCAGCGGGGAGACGGACGCTGGTCAGCAGCCACAGGGCTGCCCTCCTCCCCTGCAAGTGTCCAGGGCTTGGAACCATCCAAGGGCTTCCTGAGGCTACCGGCTCTGATCTGTGAGTGTCCTGGCTTTGCCAACAGCCAGTGGCCCTCCTGAGAGCCGGTAAGGACTAGAAAGAAAGCCACAGAGCCCTAGGCCTTCTCGGCCCCTCATCATTTAGCACTGGGCTCATTTTGCGGCTGCCTGAAGGGCCTGCAAGGCCAGGGAAGCTGGTCCCATCCTCCAGGACGGCTTCTCCTCTGTGAGCTCTGCGGGCTCGGGTGCTGCCACAGCTGCTGGGGACTCGCTGCTTTGAGTCATCCTGGCTGGAGGGGAGGAAGCAGCCTCCTCGGAGCTGGGGCTGGAGACAAATTTCTCCTAATTGGCTTCTGAGCTTACAGACTGACTCTCACAGCAGCGGTGACCGGTGTCCGTGAGTCAGATGGACAGAGAACAGAGAGGGAGGGAAGGCGGGGTCCACCAGTGCCAGAGAGGGGCTTGCAGCACTCAGGCCACCCTCGCTGCTGCAAGTGGGAGCCAGCAGTGCAAGGTCACAGGCAAGTAGGTGACGGCATGGAGCCAGAGCCTGGGCCAACTGCAGCGCCGGCGGAGAGGAGCAGAGCCAGCCCTGATCTGGAGCCCTAGAGTGAGGTCAGGCTTCTGGGCTGGCCCTGTCCTTACGCCATGACCAAGTCCTGATATCCTGTGGCTCCGACCCTTGCTCCCACCACGTGGGCTGATTGTGAGATGTTTCTCGGTCACCTGCCTGGGATCCTTGACCTTGACGTAGGTAAATGAAGACCAAGTCTTACACCTCAGCTTTGCATCATCCCTGCCTCCTCGAGAGCCCAGCTCCCTGGAGGTTCATGTGCTCCCCGCCCCAATCCACTAACCCTCTGCTCCATGCACTTGTGGGGGCTGTTAGACACTCAGTGCTGATGGGACATTCTCAGAAAAAGCCCCTCCAACACTCCTTCCTGCTGCTCACCAGCCGGCTGGTTCTTCCACCCGCATCCCCAGAAAGGAGGCGACTGGTGTGGGGTTCCAGCCCCACAGACCTCAAGGCCAGGCTGTACTGAGACACGCTTCCTGGCAAAGCATAGGGTCCTGACCCAGGTTGCAGGCTGGGGTTTCCATGGTGAAGAACATGGCCCGGCATCCTTCCTTCCCTGCTCAGCTCTCCTCTCCCAGCCTGCCGGGGCTGCTCCCTGCTTCCTCCCTTCCCTTCTTCTCCTCTTCCCCTCTCCCTTCCATGCTCCATGCCCACAGAAGTTGCCTGACACACAGTTAAGGTCTAACGACGCTGACTCAGCCCTGCTGGCCCAGCCACCCCCTCCCCAGCATGGCGCAGCTCATTTCAGCCCCACGCCCCTGGGAGGCTGACCCACATGACTTCACTCACCCATAATGGGCTTGTGACGGTCGACGGGCCTGGCAGGGAAACAGGCCCTGTGTTCCTGAGCGTGACATGCAAATGCCTCCTGCGCGAGGACAGATGTTTGTCATTAGTGCAAGGGCGGACTGCACGCTACCCTCCTGCACAGCTGGACAGTGTGGTCCAGCGGCCTCGGTGAGGTCGGGTGTCAGGCTGTTGTCTTGGGTGTGACCCACTCTGAGGCTTCTCCAGGGATCAGAGGGCAAGGGCTGAATGCCAGGAAGTGCAGGGCAGGCATGGCCGGGGCAGGGGGGCCCTCTGCTGTGCCCTCCTCTTCCTACCTCCAAATCCTTCCCTTCCTGGGGCTTTGACCTCCCCCTGCAGGCCTGACCTCCTCATCCTGGGACCTGTGGAGAGGGCAGCGTGGCATTTGAAGCGCTTTTCAAGGATCTTTTGGTTTCAAGGGACAGAAACCCATCTCAACTGGCTCAAGCCAAAGGGGGAAGGCCCGGGCACCCCAACATTATTGTCGCTGCCTTCTGTCTCTTCTTTCGTCTTCCCTTTGAGAGGCCGCCATGCTCTGGCAGGCTGGGCCACACCTGGCTTATACCCAAGGATATAGCCAGCACAAGGGGAAGAGGTTTCCTCTCCCCTGACACCTCCAGGGAAAGTCCCCAAATGCAGTCCCATGATCACCTCCAAACCAATCACTGAGTCCAGAGGAGAGGCTCTGCTGACAGGCCAGGCAGGGCCACGTGCTCAAGCACAGGTGGGGCCTGGGGGCATGGCAACATCCTACACCTCCACAGGGACGGAGCTGAGAAGAGAAGGCTCCCCCAGGAAGTGCTGGGTGCCACCCCAGAGGGGGACGGAGGCTGGGCATGCAAGAGGCAGAGACCCCTACTGCCCAGCTCCTATCTGGCTCTGACTTCAGTTAGCTGCCCTGAGCCCCCTCCTTGAGTCTCTGTGCCCTCCTTTCAGAAACGGAGCTCAGGCCAGGCTTTCCTCGCCATGTTATCAAGAACACAAATGAAAATATGTGTAACACGTACCTTGCAGTCTCTAGCATGCAGACGTTACATGTGCCTTGCACGCTCTAGCATGCAGGTGTGATGCGTGCCTTGCAGGCTCTGGCCTGCAGACGTCATGTGTGCCTTGCACGCTCTGGCATGCAGATGTCACACATGACTTGCAGGCTCTGGCATGTAGATGTCATGCTTGCCTTGCACGCTCCAGCATTGAGACATTACATGTGCCTTGCAGGCTGTAGCATGCAGATATTGTACGTGCCTTGAAGGCTCTAGCATGCGGACGTTACACGTGCCTTGCACTCTCTAGCATGCAGACCTTGCAATAAGATCGGGGTAAGTGATGACAGGGAGAGCAGTAATTCTATGTGTCCTATGGTGATTCTGAAATGTAAAATCGTGTTAATTTGGCAAAGATAATTGAAACCTAGAATATCATCAGTGGATGGAAAGTCACTCCCCCACACACAGCACACAGGAACTGGGAGAGTGCGGGGGTGGGAATGAGCACTCTCCCTTCCCTGGTGTGGAAGAGGGAGGCAGAGGTTCAGAGAAGTCCTGAGCCGGTCTGACTGTCTCCAGGTCACCCTGCTCCACCTGCCGCTGCCGCCCTGCTGGCTGGGCCCCTGCTGAGCTTGAGGCCTGGTGTTCATTCAGCAAGCTGCCTCGCGTGCACGTCATCCTTACTCATTCAATCTGCACATCAAGCCTGTCGGATGGGTGGGAATGTCAGCCCACTTTACAGATGTGGAAACTGTTTTGCTGTGCCAGCCACCTCCAGAGGGCACCTTCCTCAGCAGGACCACTGGGGTCACTGGTCACACGGTCACCTTTAGGCACCACTGTCAGAGGCTGTTAGAATAGGCACAGCTGGGTCTGTGACCCAGGAGCCGTGTAACCTTGCCTAAGTTACCTGACCTCTCTGAATGTCAAGTTCCGATCAGTAGAGGGCGAGTGATGCAGCTGGTATCTCAGGCCCCCTATGGGTGCTGCGGGAACAGCCAGCGAGACTGCCTGCCAATGAGAGATGGTGGTGGAATGGGATGAGGCCCCACAACTCCACGCTGTCTGGGTGGGGGGTGCAGAGGGCTGGGAAGCACAGGAGGGTCCCAGGGCAGGGGTAGCCACACTCATGCAGGGCTGCCAGGAGGAGGCTGCTGGGGGGACAGGCTGAGGGGACAAGCCTAGGGGACAGGCCAGGTGGACAGGCTGAGTGGATAGGCTGAGGGACAGACCTGGTGGACAGGCCGGGTGGACAGGCGAGGTGGACAGGCCAAAAGGACAGGCTGAGGGGACAGGCCAATGAGACAGGCCTGGTGGACAGGCTGCATGAGCAGGCTGAGTGGACAAGCTGAGGGAACAGGCCAGGTGGACAGGCCGAGGGACAGGCAAGGGGACAGGCCAGGTGGGCAGGCTGAGTGGACAGGCCGAGGGGACAGGCAAGGGGACACCCTGAAGGGAGAGGCTGACAGGAAATGACAGGTGGTCAGGCCGAGGGGACAGGCTGACAAGACAGGCCAAGAGGACAGGCTGAGGGGACAGGCTGAGGGGACAGGCCGAGCGGACAGGCTGGGTTGTCAGGCTGAGAGGACAGGCTTGGTGGACAGGCTGAGAAGACAGGCTGAGGGGACAGGCCTAGGTGTCAGGCCATGTCAGGGAGTGGGGAGGGAGGGGATTTGTGAAAAGGCTCAGAGGCCAAGAAATTCGCTGGTGGGTGGTGGGGGCTAGAGAGCCACCTGGCATGGCTGGGGCATGAGGCTCAAGGAGGGTGCAGGAGGTGGGCCATTAGATTCTGGCCACAGGGTGGGAGCCATCTATGCCAAGGGCAGTAGTGAAGATTGGATGTGTGAGTCACTGGGGGCCCATAAGGGGCTTAACTTGGGGAGCGCATGGCCAGGTGGGTGTGTTAGGGACAGCAGGGACTGGCAGGGTACCGGGAGGGGGTGTGCCTTGGGGCAGGGCGACAGAGAGGCTGTGGCTATGTCCAGAATGGGGCCAGCACCACAGCAGAGGCCTTGGGGGTGGAGGCAGGGATGCCCTGGGTGGGATCCCAGGAAAGGACTTCCCAACGCTGCACCCGTAGTCTGTCCCGGTTCTGTAAATGCAGTGGGGAGTCCCAAGGACGAGTGCTTTATCCAGGCTTATGCCTCTGCTGGGGGCTAGGGATATGGGTCGGGGCTGTGGTGGGGACATCTCAGTGGGTGAGCCTAGAAAGAAAGGGGCTGCAGGAGGGACTCACACAGGGGAGCCCACAGAACCTGTCCCCCTGGGGGCCCTCTGGGCCCAGAGGCCCCTGCCCAGCCAAGTTATTAACAGCATTGGTGGCTGTGGGTGGCGTGGCCTGGGCAGGGTCCCCTCTGACTCAGGCTGTGCCCTGAGAGGGTTCCTTTCTGGAGAGCCCACAAGTGGGCAGGCTGGCTGGCTCCCTGGACAGCCTCGGAAGGGTGGGGTCCACTCATTCTGCCCTGCTCACCTTGGCCACCTGGAAAGGCGTCCAGGCCTGTGATTCTGGTCCTGAGGCATCACCAGCCTGGTGTGTGTGTTCCTGTGGGAATGAAGAAGGCAGGCACCTGGAGCCCAGCACATCTGCTGTGGGGAGGACCTCCCTGTCCCCTGGTGAGCTGGGCACAGGGGGAACCCAGGTTCAGCTCAGTCCTCCCACCTGGCCCCCGGTGCCATCCACACTGCCCCTCTGCCTCCTCCCCAGCTGCACGGACCACACCTCGCCTGAGTGGTCTCCAGAGGGACCTCAAACCCTCTCTGCACCTACTGCACCCTGCCACCCTCCTTGGCATTCTGCCTGGAGCAGAGCTGCTGCCTCACAGTCCTGGGAAGGATTCATGGGCCTGATGGGCCCATTTCACAGACGAAGACACTGAGACTCAGATGGGTGGGTGCCAGGGTGGCCTGAGGTCCCTTAGCTCACGAGGGCCCTGGCTTGGACTCTAGGGTGCCCTCCTTCCCAAACCCATGGTCCACTATGGGGTGTGTGGTGCTTGTGGGGCAGGGCCGGGCTCTGAGACCAGACGGGCACATGGAGTCGTGTCCTCACCCTGTTCTCCATGGAGCCCCCAGGGCCGCAGTGGGCTGGGTGTGGTTGGTGTCAGGCCTGTGGGATGGTGGAGGCCAACGGGACCCAGAATCCCATCCCCACAAACCCTTCTGATTCGTGGGTGGTCCCGGGCTTCCTGGAAACAAAGGATTCCAGGCTCAGACACATCTGAAAGCCAGAGTAGGGTCTCCCGGGACCTCTTAGAGGGCAGTCTGTTTGTGGGGGCTCAGAAGGCTGGGCGTGAGCCCTGGTGGGATCTGAGAGCATCACCTCCAGCAGAACGAGAGTGCCTGCCCCACACTGGGACTGCCTGGACTTGGGATCTGAAGCTGGGGGAGGGAAGCATTTGAGACCACCAAGACCAGCATGCCAGCCGTAAGCTCTGCTCCACCACGAGAGGCAGGGGAGCCTGCAAGACCCACTGGCTCCCCGAGAGGTTTCTGCACTGAGCAAGAGGCTTGGGCTGCAGGCTCCTCTCCCTCTGACCCCCCCAGATGATATGGTTTCTGCAGCTCACTGGTGTTTCAAATTCTGAGGTTTAAGAAGCTGAGATGCCAGGCTTCTAAGACGGTGTCAAAGATAAGATTTACTTATTTTACCCTAAACTTAATCAGAATAAAATTTGAGGTGATTTCTAAGAGTCTAAGCTTCTAAAGGGATGCATCCTTAAAATTCTAACACCCTAAGCTGATTTGTGGAGAAGATTGGATGATTCCATGCTTCTGAAAGCCTATGCTTCTGAGAGTCTGTGCTTTTAAGAGTCCAATGTTCTCTAATTCTGTGGCTTCCATGAGGCCCGAGTGGCCAAGCATGGCTCAGGCGCTGAATGGCGACAATGCCCCTGCTGATGGGAGCTGCTGCTAATCTTCCCTTTGAGGGGCTTTGATGAGCTCTGGAGGCAGACGTGTGGCGTCTGAGCACAGCTGCTTCCATCAGAAGGGAATTTTGCTGAGCATCGGGGATTTGGAGGCTCAGGAGAGGAGCTAATAGCAGCTGCTTCTGGAGGGCGATTAGAATCTGGGGAGGAGAGAGAGGCGTTAATAAAGCCAAGTGTAAAGCGCAAGGAGACACAGCCCCCAGAAAAAGTAGCCACTGAAAAAGGCTCTGTGCCGTATGAGTGCACAGCACATTCTCCTCATTCCTACCAGGGTCCCTGCCATCTCCCTCCCAGGCCAGCTGCCCCTGAGACCCCTCCTGCAGAGCTGAATCCCATGTCTCCATAATGATAGTCCTGTAGACTGGCAGACTGACACCTCTGGGAAGCCTTCGGCAGAGGGACAGCTTGGGGAAGAGTGCCCCTTCAAAAACTCTCCCTCTCCAGCCGGCAGTGCCTTGGGCCAGGGCTTGGGAGAGGAGCCTCTGTGTGTCCCAGAAGGGTCAAGTGTGGGTGTGAGAGGACTGAGGGAGGGACAGAGTTAGGGGCTTCCAGATATGCCTCAGCAATGTTTCTCCAGGCTGGGGCTCAGTGCCAACATCTCTCTTTTCATGCATGCTTTCACTTATTCATTCTTGCACTCATTCATTCATGCATTCATTCAACACCAGTGCTGGGCCAGGAACTGTGGCAGGATTTCAAGATCAAGATGCCAGCAACATACCTCACAGTGCGCAGAATGTCAGCATGTCCCAGGTGTGGTACAGGCAGAGAGCAGGAGATAGTTCTGTTTTGCCGAAGGACCTGTGGGCCCTGAAGCCTGGGCTGGAGCACACTGCAAGGTCACACTGGCTGGGGGGCATCTCTGTATCCTGAGACACCATTGCAGCCTGTAGCCTTTCCACCAAGAGCCTCATGAGGGTGGGAAGCAATGGGTGGGCTGTCCTGGCTTGCCTGCTGGCCAGGCTTCCCACCCCCTTGGTCCCTACTCTCCCAGCTACAGCTTCTGCCCAGGGCCTTACTCAGGAGGGATTTAAGGACTTCAAGCATGCCCCGTGGACTTCTCAAGATCAAAGATTGTGCTCCAGCATCATTCCTGGCCCTAGTAAATGTTGGAGGGTGTGAGACAGCTCCTTCCTGCCCTGTGGCCCTGAGCTTCACTGCTGCTGATGGGACTTTGGCCTTGCTCCCTGTGAGGCCCACAGACTCCAGTCTCTGCTGTGGTTTGGATGTGGTTTGCCCCCATGAGACCCAGACTGAAGTTTAATTGCCCATGGCAGTGTTGGGAGGAGAGGCCTAGCAGGAGGTAATGGGGTCATAGGGGTGGATGCCTCCTGAATGGGTTGGTGCCATCTGGGGCATAAGCTCTCACTCTCAGGATGGAGTTAGTTCCTTCTTGTGTTTGGTGCCTTTGCACACCACATTCCTTCCACTTTCTCTCATGAGTTGAAGAGCACCAAGCCCTCAAGGATGAGTTGCCTGGTCTTGGACTTCACAGCCTCCAGAATCGTGAGCCAAATAAACTTTTCTGTATCAATTACACAGCTTTAGGTATTTTGTTATAGCAAAACACTAAATAGACTAAGACAGCTTCCCTCTGCCAACTTGGCCCTGGCCTTGTGACTCTGTGGGGTCTAGGTGGCACCTGGTGTGTGAATATGTCTACCTTGCTGGGTCCCCCTGAGCCTGTGCTGCCATGATGTACCCACAGCCCAAACCCTGCTGGCGTGGACCTGGCCTGCAGGTCACCATGTCCCTTGGGTCTGGCATCTTCTTCTCCCTCCTGGACATTCCCCCAGCCTCTGAGGCTTCATCAGATGATTTTCCAGAGTGGGTGAGCCCTGGCCAGCTTCCCACCTGTATCTAGAAAGGTGGGGCCCCCTGCCCTTGGGCCTTCACCCACCAGAGAACAAAACTCTTGAGACTGCCCTGGCCTTTGTCCCCTCCCCTTCCCTCCTGTCCCTTCTATCATGAGGTCAAATGGCTGGGTGAGGTGCAGATGGGATAGGCCACTTATTCAGGGACTGTGTGGTCCTAGGGGTGTAGGCACCTGGTCCTCAGACCCTCAGCATGGGAGGGGTGGTGGAAACCATCTGGCCAAGCTGTTTACCTGACAAAGGAGTTGGCTTTTTGCCATGACGGGCCTGCTGCCTGGCTTATTGTAATCTCTGATCAGGCCAGGAGTTCAGCCAGCAGGACTGTCCTTTCCAGGGTGAACAGCCTTGGCCCGAGGGAAGTCTGGAGCATATCACACTGGCCTCCGCTACTGGCCCCATGCTGCCCGAGAGGGAGACGATGATGAGTGGCAGGTGTCACATGGGGTTGTGCTGCAGTAGGGCAGGCAGCAACCCTGCAGCTCATAACCAAAGCACTGGCTCTGTCCTTGGTAGCACTCAGTCCTAGAAGCCTGGCCAGTCCTCTCAGCAGCACACTGGCAAGGGCAAAGGGTGTGTGCTCTGAGCAATGTGAGCAGAGAGGGAGAGGGTTCAAGTGCCCCATCCTAACCCTGCAGGCCTAGGATGGGGGCGCTGACGGGAGGGGCAGCGTAGGTTTGCTGACTCCAGCATCGGAGAAGCACCCAAGCCTTTGGTCATCATCCTATCTCCCATCCAGGATAGGACAAAGGAGAAATCAGTGCCTCGGTGGAGCTTGAGCTCACCTCTGAGGGCACTGGGGATTGGGGCCAGAGCCCCCATCTTTCCGCACAAACAGTTCCAGAGGCAGGGACTCCTTCCAGATGTGAAATGTGCTGCCCAGGTGGACGGATTCCCCGCACGTTGCTTGCATCTTGTTCCGCAGAGCAGGCTGTCCCTTCTTGAACAAAAGAGCCCTTCAGAGGCTGGAGGGGAGCCGCAGACCCCTCAGCCCCACCCTCTCCACTCCTCCCTCCTCCAGGTGGCAGGTTTTGAGTAGAGAGTGTGGGTAGCTGGAGCTGGGGGAGCGGCCGCTTAAGATGCACTCTGGGCACTGGGCTTTCTAATTCTCTCTCTGAAGCCTGTGTGGCCAAGATTGAAGAGCAGGTGTTTCCAATTAAATGAGGCCTTTCAATCTCTCCCTGGGCTGCGACTCTGTGCAGGCTCATTCATTGGCCCTGAACTCAGCTCCGTGCAGAATTTCTCTGGGCGGGTGGCTGCAGCAGGCTGAGGCTGCAGAATCCTGAATTTCAAAGGCAGTTCTGCCCTCTTCTCCACAGCCCCAGCCTGAGCATGCCCAGCTGGTCCAGTGTGCAGGAAATCTCCTTCCCCAGGGTCACCCGGTGGGTCTTGTTACAGGTCACCCTGACAGGTCTGAGATGCCAGGGAATCCAGTGGCGAAGGGAATCACTGCCAGGGGCTCCCAGAGGGCTCGTGCTTTATGGCTACATCTGGCCCCGAGAAATGGGCTCTGGAGAAGGGGAGCAGGCAGCAGGCAGGCCCCGCAGCAGCAGGCGAGCAGCCCGGTGAATTTACAGCCCTTGCAGGCTGGGTTTCCCAGCTCAGCTGTCAGGGCCTGTCAGACTTAGCGCCTTTCAGAATGGGAGGCGGGAGGAGGGGTGCACACAGCAGAAGGCTGGCTGGTGCCCTGCCAGAAGCTGGGACTGCAAACACAGAGGCACAGAGTCCATAATGAAGGTCATCAGGAGGTTTTAGGATTTATTTGGCATTCCTGTGCCAGGTACTGAAATACAATAGCACATGTGGAAGGAGAGTGGCTGGGGGCCTGACCAGGGCAAGGCTCAGTGGTCACTGATGCTCGAGCTTGCCTCACAGCTTAGTATCGTGATTAGGACTGGCCTCAGGACCAGCTTGGAGATGCTAGAGCTGGACAGTCTTGCTCCCGTTTCACAGGAGAGGGTGGCGCGTGGGGGGCGGGGTTGGCACGCCTGTGCTTTCTCAAGGTCACGTTGTGGATGCTGTAAAACCAGGGTCTGGGGGAGACCGTCTTTGGACCTGGAAAGGCTGGGACCTGCCCGTGGGCGGGGCCCCACGTGGCCACTGGGGACTATTGGTTCCTACCCCACCGTCCCTCTGCTGGGTTCCCCATCCTGCAGACGTGGGCTCGGCCCCTCAGCATCATGCCCAGGTATTCCGTCAATCCTGTGATTATCACTGGGCTCTGTGGTTGGCAGAGAGAAGGAGGTCATTCTGCCTCCCTGCCCCCCAATGGAGGTGGGAGCGAGCTGACCGTGGCCCGCAGTGAGGTGGGAGTGAGCTGACCGTGGCCCGCAGTGAGGTGGGAGTGAGCTGACCGTGGCCCCCAGTGGAGGTGGGAGTGAGCTGACCACGGCCCCCAGTGGAGGTGGGAGTGAGCTGACCGTGGCCTGCAGTGAGGTGGGAGTGAGCTGACCGTGGCCTGCAGTGAGGTGGGAGTGAGCTGACGTGGCCCCAGTGGAGGTGGGAGTGAGCTGACCGTGGCCTGCAGTGGAGGTGGGAGTGAGCTGACCGTGGCCCCCAGTGGAGGTGGGAGTGAGCTGACCGTGGCCCCCAGTGGAGGTGGGAGTGAGCTGACCGTGGTCCCCAGTGGAGAGCAGCTCCAGCAGGGCACACTACTGCCTGGATGGCCAAATCAGGGAGGCTTCTCAGGAGGAGTATTTTAAAGGGCTCTTGAGGAGTGGGTAGAAATTCCATGACCCAAGGAAGGGAAGGGGGTTCCTGTGGGAAGGTGGGGGAGGCGGGGGAGCCCTGGAGAGATGAGGCGGGGCAGGTGGGAGGGAGCTAGAGTGTGGGTCCTCACACAATGTGCTCAGTGACTGGGCAATGAGACTCCATTCAGCCTCCAGGGTGGGCGAGTAAGGGCCACAAGGTCAAAGGTGGGCTTGTACCTGTCTCCAGGCAGCCCTGGGGGCTTGGGCGGCGGGAAGGCGGGGGGCCAATACATAGCCCGGGTGGGACCCAGGAGGTGTCCTGAAGGTTATCTGGGGGCCAGAAGGCAGAGACTTGGCCTAGGGCCTCTGTAGCCCACCCTGAGCCGCTGATGGGGAGGGGAGTGAGGAGCAGGCTGTAGTTCTCGCTCTTCGCCGTGGCTGGAGGGTCTGGATGGGAAGGGGGTGCAGGGAACAGGCATGTTACACTCTGAATGCAGAGCGGGAAACATGGAAGGATTAGTTGTGGGGAGACTGGGGAGGGACGGGGTCCACTGGTGGAGGGCTTTGAATGCACACTGGAGAGTTTTGATTTTATTCTTCTGGAATTTCCTTCTTCTAAACAGGGACCCACTTGGGGTCTCTGAGCATGAGCTAGGCCAGGGTTAACTGCCCACGGTGGCAGCCTGATTCGTCCCAGAGGGGCTCACTCAGCAGGCTGGAGCTCTGTCTAGGCAAGAGATAAAGAGCGGGAGAGAGGGGCTTGGGGGATGGGAGAGGAACCTGAAGGCACCTGGCTACTGCAGACACTGAATCTTCTGGTCTTATGGCCTGGGAATGTGGGGGAGGCTGCGGGGTGAATGGCCAGAGCCCATGGATGGATGGAGCCTGGGAAGAGCTGCTCTGAGCATGTGGGGGAGTGGGGAGGGGCTGAGGGAGGGGCCGCAGTTGGCCACCACTTACCACTTTCCACTTTCCACGGCTCCTTCAAGGCTCCTGCAGGGGGGAAGCCCAGCAGGGGTCACGAGGCCAGAGCCTGGTCAACCAACATGTGACGGGACTGTGGCTGGGCAGAGCAGAGCTCAAGGACTCGCGGGGGCCCAGCCACTGTCACACATCAGCCCACTCAGAGTCCACTGTGTCCAGAGCTAAGAGGGCGCACGGCACACACGGATCACCGAGGCTGAGTAGGGTCAGCCATGTGTCCCCTGCACACAACTCATCAGGGGTGGCACTGGAGGTCAAACCTGCCTCTCTTATTGTCCCCACAACCCCACTGTCCCTACAAGGCCAGGTGACCCTCCCACAGCCCACATAACACCTGACCCCACCGTCACCCATGCCCTCAGTGCTTTCCTGGCTCCTCAGGGGCTCTGTGGGCTCCTCCCCTCCCTTCCTCCATCCCTGCCTCTCTGCTTGCTGGTCCTGGCAGCCTTGCCTTTGCCATCCTCTCTGTCTGGCACGTCTCAGCCCTTGGCTCATGCAACACCCCCAAAAGAGGCCGCCCTGACCCCATGGATGCCACCACACCTCGGGCTGAAGGGTCTTCTCCGTGGCACTCCTCCTTCCTGATGATAGTTAGATAGATAGATGGATATGATAGATGGATAGATGACAGATAAATAGATATGATAGATGATAGATGACAGATAAATAGATATGATAGATGATAGATATGATAGATGATAGATGGACAGATGATAGATATGATAGATGATAGATGGACAGATGATAGATATGATAGATGATAGATGGACAGATGATAGATATGATAGATGATAGATGAGATAGATATGATAGATGATAGATAAGATGATAGATATGATAGATGAAGATGATAGATATGATAGATGATAGATAAATATGAGATAGACGATAGATGTAATAGTAGGTAGATAGGTAGGTAGACAGTAGATAGGCAGATAGGTAATAGATGATATGTAGATAGATAGATAGGTAGGTAGGTCGATGTAGGGAAATAGAGACAGAGAGAGAGAGAAAGAGAGAGACGAATTGGGCCCTCTGCATCTAGATGATACTTTCAGCAAGTGTGATAAACAATTGAGGGAGCCACAAGGGAACAGGCACCCCCACAGAGGAGGACCTGCCGGCCACCCCTCCTTGCCTGGCCACCCTTCTTGCCATGTCACCCCTCAAGGCCAACCCGTGCATGTGGGGGTGCATGACCAGCTGACATGGGAGCATGGGTCAGCCCCAGGGCTGAGGGGGCAGTGGGTGAGCCAAGATCCCGGAGCATGACAAGGGCCCCGGCTGCTGATGGGCAGGGGAGTGAGCTGGGCAGGCTGTGGTTCTCACTCTTCACTGCGGCTGGAGGGTCTGGGTGGGAAGGTGGGTGCAGGGAGCAGGCCTGTTGAACTATGAATGCGGAGCGGGAAATATGGAAGGACTCGTGGGGAGACTGGAGATAGACCGGGTCCGCTGGTGGAGGGCTGGATCAGCAGGTCCAGGCTCGAGGGCCAGAGCCAGGGAGGGAGAGGCAGCTCTGTGCTCTGTCCTGCTGGCTTTCTGGGTCCTTCCTGGAAGGCCTTGCTCTGGTCTGTCCACAGCAGGCATCTGCCCGGAGCGGACGATGGGTCACTTCACACATCACAGCACACGTGTGGCCACAGCCCCGCTCCCCTGGCCTTATCATCATGCCATCGGCAGCGTGGACAGCAGCCACATGGCTGTCACCATCACTCCACCACTCCCTGGTGCCTGTGCTCCCAGACGGACGCACCAGAGGCTCAAGGCTCAGGCGAAGCTCCCAGAGATCACTCCTGCCTGAGCCATCACCCCGCAAGGAGGAAGGGAGGTGGGCCTGCCTGGAAGTCCTCACCCCGGGCTCCACACAGAGCTCAGGCCTGCGCCTCCCCACCTTTCCCTGCCCCCGCGCCTCCTGGCCCTTTGAGGAGCGCCTCCCAGGAGTGTGGCAGGAGAACAAGACGCCTCTGAGTGCTGCGCCTTCATCAGCGCCTGCAGGCTCTGAGGAGGGGCTGTAAAGGGGCCCATCCAAGGTGCCGGTTAGCACAGAGGATGCTCAGAGCATATGTTGTGCTATTTCTGTTTTTCAATAAAATCAACATTAAAAAATTTTAACAAAGCACCAGGCACCACTGAGAGCAATTAGCATCGCATCGTGGACCAAATGGTGGCTTTGCAGATGCACGCAGGCGCGGCTGCCTCGTGCTGCGGCCCAACCCTTCTCTGTGACTAATGGGCCTGCTAAGGGGGAGCCAGGCCGTGTGCAGGACAGGCCAGCCTATGCCCCTGCCCTGTGTTTGGGGCTGGGGGTGCAATCTCTCATTGCAGAGCCAGCTACAGTCATCTTTCTGATCCCCTTCCTGGCCAAAGCAGCATTTTGTAGCCAGGTACAAGAAACGCTCAGTGTGTGACCAGGATTCAGGGCTCAGCCCATGACCGGTGATGAAGAATAAATCTGCAACCAGACATCAGGGCTCGCTCTATGACCAGGGATCGGAATCTGGGATGTTATGAGGATCAGGGCTCAGTCTGTGATGGGGGTCAAGGCTCAGTGTGTGACCAAGGCTCAGTCTGTGACTGGGGTCAAGGCTCAGTGTGTGACCAAGGCTCAGTCTGTGACTGGGGTCAAGGCTCAGTGTGTGACCAAGGCTCAGTCTGTGACTGGGTGGGGTCAGGGCTCAGTCTGTGACTGGGGTCAGGACTCAGTGTGTGACCAGGGCTCAGTCCGTGACTGGGTGGGGTCAGGGCTCAGTGTGTGATTAGGATCAGGATTGAGCCTGTGCCCTCCTCTTCTTTATCCCCAGCCGCTCCTGTCCTGATGATGCTGCAGCAACACTGGGCTGTGTTATGAACCTTGAGCTCACCAAACCCTGTTCTGACTCAGGGACTTTTGTAACTTTTGTTCTCTGCCTGAAAATATATATATATTTTTTCCAAGTTACTCGGCCTTTCTCTTTTTTAGTTCTCCACTCAGACTCAGGTCCTGATAAAGCTCTCCCCTGTCCAACCCACAGCAGCCTCTTTGTTTCCTCCAGGACACTCACCATAATCTGATCACAGAAATTCCTTTGAAAAATATGGGCAAATAGAGGAGTGGAGTCTCAGTCCTGGGAGATAAAGCGGGCAGGAAAGGTCAGGCAAATGGTCTTCATCCCATTTTTGCTTCTTTCTGGCTCCAGGTCCAGGCCTGGTCTCTACTTGGTCTGGATTTGGGATGCTGGGACCTGGGGGCCCCTGCTGGACCTCTCAATAGGGTGCCTCCTCCTCCTCAGCCTGTCATCCTTCCCATGGGCCCACTGCTCCACACTTGGCCCCACTCGCCTGCCGGGAGCTCCTGTGCTGGGGGCTGGTTCCACCAGGGCTGGATTATAGGGCAGCAGCGCCGAGAAGGGAACCCACACTCCTTAATAATCACCATTGTGTTAAAATCATCTTTTTAAAAGTGAAACATTTCCAACATGCAGAAAAGTACAACATATAAATAGGCACATAGGAAAACTCTATCCCAAACACACAGGTGTTAGCAGGTAACCATATTCCTTTGAATTTTTCTTAGAATAACAAAAGAAAGACCACCTTACTGATATGGGCGGGGCCTCCTTCCCTCCTCTGCCTTCCTCTGTCCTCACAGGCCAAGGCTGCCCTGAAGTTAGCGTCGTTCATGACAAAGGGACATGCGGGCATTGGTAGCGGTGCCCTGGCCGGTGGTACTGCGGCCAGGTACTCTGTGCCTGCTTCCCTGGGGAGTTAGGCTGAGCAGAAGCAGGCCCAAGTTTCCTGCGCACTGCGCCTCTCATCCAGCTGACGCCAAGCAGTTTGGCAGACTGCGGCCAGCACACGCAGGGCCTGCTGCTCGTGGGGGTGGGCTCACCCAGGGGCCTGCCTTACGGGAGCGAGTAGACATCTCGTGGTGCAATGCCACCTGGACCCAAGGGTGCTGGCGGGGTGTGGGGGAAGGGAGGGAGAATAAAGATCCTCTGATTGTCTCTGCCTGTGTGTTTTGCGTGGACTTGTATTAAACTGTATTAAACTAGATACGTATTAACATGTATTAAACTAGACATGAGTTCATACTGACGTCTCCTCCAGCCCCCTGTTCTCTCAGGTGTGACGTGTGGGTGAGCTTGCTGGGCCATGGGAAGGTGTGTGAGTCACTTTAGCCCTACCTGCTTGCAGCTCCTGGAGTTTCCCCGGGGAGGCTGGGTCATTACCAGCTAAGGGAAATGCCAGCCTGGTGGTGAACACAGCTCTGTCTCTGTGTTGGAGCAGTGTGTGCACACGTGTGTGTGTGTGTGTAACTAACCCTTTACGTTTAGAATACCATCCAACTTACAGAAAAGTTGGGAGAATATTACTGAGTTCCCGTACTCCCTATACTAGGCTTACCTGTTGCTAACATCTTCCATTCGCATCATGTGTTTGTCACAGTTAATGAACTAATGCTGATACACTCTTATGAACCGAAGTCCCTGCTTTATTAAACTTTCCCTTGTTTTTGACCTTATGTCTTCTTGTGTTCCAGAATCCCACCCGGACACCACATCACATTTAGCTGTCATGTCTTTTCAGGCCCCTCTTGGCTCTGGCAGTTTCTCAGACTTTCCTTGGTTTTGAGAACCTTGACAGTTTGAGGAGTACTGATCAGGAATTTCGTAGTTTTCCTTGATTGGAATGTGTTTGGGGCTATGGGTTTTGGGAGGAAGACCACAGAGGCAAATGCCCCTCTCGTCACTTCAAACCAAGGGCAACCACGTCTTAGTTAGCTTGGGCTGCGGGAACAAAATGCCACAGCCTGGGAGGCTCATAACCACTGAAGTATATCCTCAGAGTTCTGGAGGCCGGAGACTGGAAGTTCAAGATCCAGGACACGCTCTCTCAGATGGTGCCGTCCAGCTGCGTCCTCACATGACGGAAGGGGTGAGGGAGCCCACTGGGGTCTCTTTTCCAAGACCACTCATCCTCACCCCACTCCCAAGGGATCCACCCTCAGGACTGAATCACCTTCCAAAGGTCCCGCCTCCTAAACCAGCACCTGGGGGATTACGGCTGCACCTGTGAATTTTGGGAGGGCCACAAACATTTGGACCACTGCACGTACAGGCTATCCACGTGCCTGATGGCTGATGGATGTTGACCTTGGTCCTCGGCCTGAGGGCATGTTTGTTGTGTTGTTTCTCCCTGTAAGCCCCAACCCCATTTGCATTCTATATTCCTTGGAATGAAATCACCATGTACACCCCGCACTTGAGGAAATGGGTTATACTCCATTTCCCTGAGGCAGCGTATCTATGCAAATTATCTAGAATTTGGGGGCATGGGAGCTTTGCCTGTTGTTCCTCATTTATTCAACAGTTTTTTTATATCGATGTGGACTCATGCATATTGATTTTGTACTTTGGGTTATAATCCGCTGCATATTGATTTTGTACTTTGGGTTATAATCCGCTACATTATTTATTACACTGTGCTCAAATGGTTCCACTTTGGCCACAGGGAGCTTTCCTTGGCTTCCGTGTCCCTGGGATGCACCCTGTCATCAGGTTTTGTTGGAGCACTTCCTTACTTTCTGGCAGATGCTCCAGCCTCATCTTGTCTATTTCCTGCCCCAGCCCTAGTGGGGCATTTCTCCCCAGGAGCCATTTCTCCCAGAAGCCTTGGATCTTTTAATTGGAGAATGGCAGAAACCAAGATCAAGGCACTAGATGTGCTCACTGCTACTGGGGTGTCATTGCTTCTAGGTCCTCTTAGTGGACAGAGCAAGGAAATAGCTGTGTATCAAAGAAGTCGTGTATATACACATGTAAACATCTCTACGTGTATCCATTTCTATTTGTATTAAACTAGACACGAGCTCATACTGATGTCTCCTCCACTAACCCGTGCCCACACGGATCCTTCTAGCCTCTTCCTCTTGCTTATCTGTGAACTACCTCTCTGGCACTGAGAAAAAGGCTCCCACCACCCAGCATCCACTCACTTAGCTGTGCAATCCCAGAATACACAAATAGGGGCTTCATATTTGTTAAGCCACACTCCTGTGAGAGGCAACTTTTCAACTGGAGAACAGTACTCATGTGCAGTTCCTTTTCAGTGACTTCCTTCACTTAGCAATGCGCATGTAGGATTTACGCATGTCGTTGCACGGCTTGATAACTTTTCCTTTTATTGCCGAATCATATTCCATTGCATGGAAGTGTTCGTTTCTTTATCCACTCACCTGTTAAAGGACACCTTGGTTGCTTCCAGTTTTGGGTGAGCATAAATAAAGCTGCTATCAACATCCACATGCAGTTTTTTGTGTGGATATAAATTTTCACATCAGTTGGGTAAATAGCCATGGGCATGATTGCTGGATAATATGGTAAGACCATGTCTAGCTTTGTAAGAAGTTTCCACACTATGTTTCACTGTAGCTGCACAGAGCCACCCTCTTTTCTCTCACTTGTTCACATGCGTGAACAGGAGAAAAGGAGGTAGTTCTGTGTAGCCACAATAAATTGTGTCTCTGAAGGGGAGAGAATCAGCTGTCAGGCCCTTGGTCAGAGAAGTTTATGGCCACAGTACTCACGCTGGGATTTGGTTGTAGAAGAAGAGGGCATGGAGCGATTGCATGGCCCACAGTTGAGATCTTCATTTAGAATTACAGAAAACTTCCCCTACCTCCTGTCTTTAGAGGACACTAGCCAATGGCTGTCACGTGATCAAGGGCTGGCGATGTGCAGCATGTATCCTAGGGGAAGGAGGATGGCCTGGGTCCCTTACTCTCTGTAGGCCAGCCTGTGCCTGGGCCTTCACCGTGCGGACTCTCAGGGTGCAAACAGCAGAAAAACACAGTACAAGACCATCCTCCTCCAAGCCGTGTCCACCCCAGAGAGCCTGGCAATGCAGAAGCGAAGTGTGGTTGGCAGAATTTCAGGATGGCCTCCAAGATCCCCTCCCCCATCTGTGCCATTCCAGTACAATCCTTTCCCTCGAGTGTGAATGACGGATAGGTTCTGTTATGTGGCAAACGGTGTGGGAGCCACCCCCATGACTATGCAACGTTACTCAAGACTCCACTGTGGTGCACAGAGGGAGCCTTCCCGACCAGCGTGGAGGGAAGGAAGGAGCCTGGTTGCGAATTGTCTTTGGAGGTGTCCCAGGGGGACCTCAGTCACTGAATTCCACCAACACCATGAGTGAGCCTGAACACAGACCTGGAGTCCAGATGGGAGCACAGTCTGACAGACAGCAGGACTGCAGCCTGTGAGACCTGGGCGGGACACCCGCCTGCCCTCTGCATAGATCTCTGATCCATGGAAACTGGGAAATAATAAATCCGTGTTGCTCTAAGCCACCCTGTTTGTGGTCATCTGTCACACTGCAAGAGACCCTCAATACAGGAAGCCTCAGACCCTCCAGCTGCTCTGCCCTTAAGGCCTGCTGCTGGGTCATTGTGTGTTTCCACCTATTTTTCAGTGGAGGGGAAAGGGGACTTAGGTTTAACCAAACATGAGGTTTAGGAGAAATCCTAGCCATCTTTCATAGTCATCAAATTATGCATCATGTCTAAATGAGCCAAAAAAGTCAAGTCCATATGAAAAGCAGCCTCCTTAATTCTGCGAATAACTGCGATTGGCCAGGCCAGGAGAATGTGAGAAGATGCCCTAGATTCTGGCTGTGAAAAAAAACACGGACTCCAACTTTGTTGTTAAAGAGAAGCAGTGATGTTGGACGTAGACTCTCATAGGAAAAGACATTGTGTGTGTGTTAAACTGAGTGTTTCTCTTTTGCCCTCAACAAGCTGTTATGAAATCAATGGTGTATCTTGCAATCTGGCAAATATAAGAGTCAAAACAATGTATTTTCAGCAATATAAGCATCTCACTGAGGCATCGGACTGAAATAGGGTATTTCTTTGGTATCCTCTGCAGGGAGACCCATCCAGGGAGCGGCTGCAAGGCGATGTGAATACAGATCCGCCCTGGTTCCCGCTTGGCCCATATTTCCAAAGTACCTCGCCGCAATCAGGACAGAAAAGAACTTGCCATCGCCAGCACTAGCAACAGAAACACAGCTGCGTGCTTGGGGCCACACAACCCCATGGCAGTTTGCAATCAAATATCCCTCCCTCACCTCCTTGAGCTGACAAAATCACAAGACGGGGCTCCCTTTTCTGAGTCGGTGGTTCTGCACCGCACATCTCAGGCTGTATCACTCTGGAAAGCAGGGCCTGAGACAGTGGCTTGAATGCAGAGTTTTCTGAGGCAGCTTTCTCAGGAGCAGGAGTGGGTGGCCTGGAGCCAGGAGCAGGGAAACGAGGCGGGCCAAGTGGAGTGGTGTTGCAGATCTGGGTGCCAGTGTGGATGGTGGGGTTCCATCCAGCTGGGGCCTGGGAGGAGCCCCCCCAGCGTGCCTCAGAGTCTTCCACCGAGGGGTGGGGGGCACATGTGCACACTGGTTCTCTGTCCCCTGGGGCGCGGGTTGCCCTATGGGGTGTTCACACCCTCACTCCTCCAGCTCATGCATCCCTGCCAGTCTGGCAGGCGTCTGAGGTCTCAGGGTTGCTGAAACAGAGTGCCCCACCCTGGGCAGCCTCTTGGCTCTGGAAGCTGGAAGTCAGCATCAAGGCATCAGTGGGTTGGGTCCTTCTGAGAGCCAGAGGGAAGGATCCATTCCAGGCCTGCCTCCTTGGCTTGTCCTCACCATCATGCAGCGCTCTCCCCAGGTGTGCACCTGTTTCCAAATCTCTCTTTTCATAAGGAAGCAGTCACATTGGTCACCCCAATGACCCCATCTTGAATTAATTACTTACATCTTCAAAGACTCTATTTTTAAATAGGGTTACATTCTGAGGTATTGGGGATTAGGATGTCCAGATATGAATTTTGGGAGCACACATGTCCACCCATAACGCCAGGACAGAAGACACGAGACATTCACAGCAGGACAGGCAAAGTGCCAGGAAGCTGGCCCTCGTGGAGCCTCTGCCACAGCTGGAGTGAGAGTCGGGAAGACACAAGGCCAGGCCCATGGCGGGCAGGGCAGGCCCCTCTGTACCAACAGCAGCAGCGCCAGGCCACACTGTTCTCCATAAACCATCACTGCAGGGTGCTGCTAACAGCAAACAGTCCTTATGAGTCCAGGGAACCCTCTTGCTGTAGGTGACCTCTGCAGGGCCATGAGAAGCACAGTGGACCCCAGGGATTGATAGATGACCTCTAAGGAGGACTGTCCATCACTTCACTGAGCATTGTTTCAGTGCTCGTAGGGTGGGCGTCCTGCAGAGGGTGCCATGGGAGCCCCAGGTCTCCAACATTGCCGCTCAGAATGCTCATCTTCACATTGAAGAAATCCCAGTGCCATCTTCAGCCTCAGGAGGCAGAGAGGGAGCCTGCAACAAGCACCCAGATGTGCGGAGCAGCCACTGGAGACTCCTCTGTGCAGCCTCCAGCTGAGCCCTTGTTTCTTCCCCCTTAATTCCAGGAGCACTGCCTTAACTGCTTGGTAATTTCCAACAAGTCATTATCATTTGCTTGTGGCTAGAGTGGAAAGAAGGCAGAGTGTGTGTGCGTGTGTGTTTGTGTATGTTGGGGAGGAAGTGTGGGGACGAGAGGAGAGAATGGAAAATCTGTTTACAATTAGTTAACTCTCCATCTTGGTCCTCTCTTAATGAGATAATTAGATGCCATTTGAAGAGGAGCATTTAGCTTATTTGTGGCTATTAATCCCCTGATGTGCTCTTACTCCTTCAGGAGGTCTCCAAGAACCTTAACATATGGGCTTTCCAGAGGGGCGGGCAAGGGCTGGAACTGCAGACACAGCAGCTGCTGCCTCTTACTATCACTGCCTTCATTGTCACCACTATCATCACCATCATCATCACCATCATCACTGCCATTATCGCCATTACCATCATCATCATCACCATCATCACTGCCATCATTACCAACATCATGACCATCATAACCATCATCACCATCATCATTACTATCATCACCATCATCACCACTATCACCACTATCATCACCATCATCACTGCCATCATCACCATTATCATTACTATCATCACCATCATCAACACCATCATCACTGCCATTATCGCCATTACCATCATCATTATTCCATCATCACTGCCATTATCGCCATTACCATCATCATCATCACCATCATCACTGTCATCATTACCAACATCATGAGCATCATAACCATCATCACCATCATCAACACCATCATCACTGCCATTATCACCATTACCATCATCATCACCATCATCACTGCCATCATCACCATCATCATTACTATCATCACCATCATCACCACTATCATCACCATCATCATCATCATCATCACTGCCATTATCACCATTACCATCATCATCATCACCATCATCACTGCCATCATCACCATCATCATCACCATTATCAACACCATCATCAATGCCATCATCACTACTGTGATGCTTTTCACTGACACTATCCAAAACATGTTGTAAAAAGGGGCCGGGCACAGTGGCTTCCCCCTGTAATCCCAGCACTTTGGGATGCCAAGGCGGTCGGATCACGAGGTCAGGAGTTTGAGACCAGCCTGACCAATATGGTGAACCCCGTCTCTACTAAAAATACAAAAATTAGCCAGCCGTGGTGCCGTGCCCCTGTAATCCCAGCTAGTCAGGAGGCTGAGGCAGGATAATCGCTTGAACCTGGGAGGTAGAGGTTGCAGTGAGCTGAGATAGCGCCACTGCACTCCAGCCTGGGTGAAAGAGTGAGATTCTGTCTCAAAAAAAAAAAGATGGGGGTCACAATATGTAAATCATCACACCTCAGGAAATATGGGATATTTTGAGAAGTCACTTAAGGTGCCATCTGCATAAAAACTCCTTAGCCTTGTGGGGTAGCTATTGACAGACCAAAAGGGCTTTGGGGAGAGAAATAAGGGAGGCATAGGTTTCCTCATGAATAGAACTGCACAAGAAGGGGCCAAGGCAGGAAAGTCCAGGCCTTGTGAGCAAGCAGTGAGTACCACATTCAGGTAGTCAGCGGGGCTTCCAGATGGGCAGAGTAGGAAAAGACCAGAAAGGCAAGGAGAGATGGAGGGCATATCGGGCAAGTACTTGAGTTGGGAATCCACTTATCCAAGCCTTTGAGGCCCTGGGGCACAGCTGAGATGGCAATGCTCAGGACACCTTGCCCAGACTTGTTTGCCACACACCAGATTGAGGACACAATGGGGTATCAAAGACTGAACGTAGGAAGGACAACCAGGAGACTGCAGAAGAGACTCAGGTGTGACCTGGCAGAATTCTGGTCCAGGGAGCTGGAACTGAAAATAGAAAAGGCAGCACAGAATTTAGACTTTTCAAGTTTATGCTTTTCTCTTTCAAATGGACCCAAGCGCCGGTAGGGCAGCACCTCCCCTACATGGTTCAGGACTCAGCACATCATGAAATAATAACTGTCCAGCATGTTGTCAGCATTCCACATTGTTCTCAACCAGAGTCGACCAGCCCAAGTTAGGTGGTTAGTCTAGTAGGAAATGGAGTCATCCCCACTCCAGCACCGCTGTTGGGAGCTCTGCTTCAGAACAAGGACTGTGTCTCCTTCAGATTTCCATTCCCAGAGCCAGGCACAGTATCAGGCTCAGAGCAGGAAGCCAGCCAGTGGTGGTGGAGGCAAGGTGGGGGTCTTACACACTCAGTGGGGTTTTCCAGAGTGGGAGAAGGCAGAGTCAAGGGGAATTGCAGGTTTTAGAGACTGGCGACTGGAAACCAGATGGCACCTTTCTCACAGAATCCTGCAGCAGTGTTAACTTGGAAGAAAACATGATGCATATATATATATATATATTTTTTTTTTTTTGAGATGGAGTTTTGCTCTTGTTGCCCAGGCTGGAGTGCAATGGTGTAATCTCGGCTTACTGCAACCTCTGCCTCCCGGGTTCAAGCGATTCTTCTGCCCCAGCCTCCCGAGTAACTGGGATTACAGGTGTCCGCCACCATGCCAAGCTAATTTTTGTATTTTTAGTAGAGACAGGGTTTCACCATGTTGGCCAGGCTGGTCTTGAACTCTTGACCTCAGGTGATCTGGCTGCTTCGGCATCCCAAAGTTCTGGGATTATAGGCATGAGCCACCGCTCCTAGCTGATGCTCATTATTTTAATTACTCTGAACAGCACCTGCATGGAGAAAGATGAGAGCACAAAAGGAGGCCAGGCATGGATGTAGAAGCTTGAATGTTCGTGGATGCAGAGGTGGTCATGACATGAAAGACACAGCAGTGGCTGAGACCCTCGGTGGGGACCTGAAGGGGCTGAACAGAGCCCCGGGCCAGAGCTGTGGAATGTCATCAGCGGAGAGGGCAGGCGAAGGAGGTAAAGCTCTGGTGGGAGGTGGAATTGGAGAGCAGGTTGCTGGAGGACAAAGGAGGGAAGCCTTTCAAGCCCTGGTGATCAATGATGATCCCCTAGGGAAGGCAGAGGGGCTGGAGGAAGGAAGAGAATTGAGCTGGCCCTCGGCAGTGTTAGAAAAGTGACAGGGACACAGAGCCAGAAGGCCAGGTCTGTGCAGCGGTGGTACCTGCTGCCATCAGGTAGAGAACGTATTCTTGTAAACAAGGTCAACCCATACATGCTTTCGGGGACAGAGTCTTGAAGAGAGGCCAATGGAAATGAGTTTTGTGAATAATGCCACCCAACCTCTCAGGCTGCGTGGATGAGTTTTCCTCCCCTCTGTCAGAGAGCACGCCCACAACAGCTCTGCTCGAAGGCAATGCAGCCATTCTTATCTCCATCCTAAAAATGAGAACAGTGGCTTCCAGTGACTTCAAGAGTTTGTCATCTGGAGATGTTCCCACTCTTCCAGACTCCTGCAGTGTGTCCTATTTATTCTCACATCGTCGGCATGATGGGGAGGAGGAGGCAGTTATTTGGTTGGCCTTCTCTTCCCCCGTTATAAGGTCTATTTTGAAGACCTCATCTCTTCTCCTGGCCCCAAGCTTTCCATACAAACATGGCTCCTTCTCACCTATCCCTGACCCAGGTGTTTCTCACGGGTGCTCCCATGAGCCCAGGCCCTTCAGTACGACGTCCATCGGCTTCTCAACCTTGTCAATATTGAATATATTCATGCACAATAGTCCCCTTAGTTCCATAAATGGTGCAACACAACCTTTCTCCCAGACCGACATTCCAGGTGTCTGTTCCCTCTGTCCACAGCTACTCTGCATGCTCTTTGAGCTGCCTCTTCAGTACCTCCCACACCAGTGCCCTGGCCGCTCCTCACTGACAGCAGATGAGCCCCAGCAACCCCTTCTGAGATTTCCTCCCCTGGAAGAGGTTCCTGAATGAGGGACAGGCACAAGTGGATGTGGGCAGTATTTAAGGACAGCTAGAGCTAATAGGTGGAAGAGAAAGGAGATGGCAGGAGGAACCGTGAGGATAAAAAGAAGGGTGCAGAACTGAGCGGAGCATGTGCCAGAACACGGAGCAAATCGGATTATCCTTCCCAGAAACGGAGAGTGGTTGACAGGGAAGATGGAATCAAATTTGGGGTTTGACTCAGGGGAGACAGGCTTTGAAGGGCAGAGGGAGCCCTGGGATTTAATTTAGTGAATAACAGGGCTCCTTCTCCATTCTTCATCTTAACTGGACAAGCTGGGAAGAACCGAATCTTTGTTCTGCCAATTACTCCCCGTTTTGGCCACAGAAGTCAGGCATAAGTGCGCTGGTGGTGCCAGAGGTGGCGTGGCTGACCCAGGCGTGTAGTACAAGTGGAGCTGGCAGGGCTCACGGTGCCTCCAGGGCGGGGCAGGCGGGGAGGGCTCGTCTGTATACATCGCTCTTGCGATATTAGCTGGTAAATAATGCATGAGTCTGGGTGATGTTTGGCAGAGAGAGCTCTCTCAGTGCAAAATGCTAAAGCCAACAAAGTTTAATAGAACACTGAGCCGCCTCTTGGGGGAACAGAGGCTCCATCTCTGCAGCCATCCCCACCCTGCCCAACCCAGTCTAATTGCTCCAGAAAGTTGGTGTCTCAAAGGCCAGGGACAACGCAAACAGGACACACACCCAGTCGCAGCCCCAAGCAGACTCCCTGGGCAGAGCCTGCCACCACACCCATCTCCCTGACCCCCAGCACCCTCATCTCCTGACCCCCAGCACCCTTGTCCCCTGACCCCAGCACCCTCACCCCTTGATCCCCAGCACCCTCATCCCTGACCCCCAGCACCCTCGTCCACTGATCCCCAGCACCCTCATCTCCTGACCCCCAGCACTCTTGTCCCCTGACCCCCAGCACCCTCACCCCCTGACCCCCAGCACCCTCACGCCCTGACCCCCAGCACCCTCACCCCCTGGGCAGAGCCTGCCACCACATCCATCTCCCTGACCCCCAGCACCCACGTCCCCTGACCCCCAGCACCCTCATCCCCTGACCCCCAGCACCCTCACCCCCTGAACCCCAGCACCCTCATCCCCTGACCCCCAGCACCCTCACCCCCTGACCCCCAGCACTCTCATCGCCTGACCCCCAGCACCCTCACTCCCTGACCCCCAGCACCTTCATCCCCTGACCCCCAGCACCCTCATCTGACCCCCGGCACCCTCACTCCCTGACCCCCAGGACCCTCATCTGTGAGATGCAGATGTGTGGGTGATCCCCAGGGTGATCGTGAGGACCAGCGAGGGAATCTGCGGGACTGTGTCCTATTTGGGCTGCTGCAAAATGCATGGTCATCCTCCAGCAGTTCTGGAAAAGGGACGGTGCAATCCTTCACTTCGAACTTTAGATCTGAGGCTCTTTTTTGCACTCTTGTGCGGGTTATTCATTTCACCACCTCCACAGCTGCTTTAAAGGGGAGCTGGGAGGCGGCGTGAACACACTTCCTTCCTCTCTCCTGGGAACCATCGAGGCTGACGCCATCGTGGGCAGCCCAGCACGGAGCCACCTCCGGATATTTGGGGCGTTCCTCAACTGATGGGCCTGGTTGGCAGACACTGCTTTCCAATAACAAAGCTGATAAGACCCCAGCGCTGCCTTCCCTGCTGACCCGGATGATGGGACCGGAACATGGAACCTCAGATGCCCCAGGGGCAGGGGAGGAGAGACCTTCTCCCCTGTGTGGCCACACCGTGATGGCCCAAGGGGAGCCGCAGAGCCACGTGGGGAGTCTGTGGTCAGGGGCAGGACAGCGGGGCTCCCCTGCACTTGCCTGGTGCGGGGATCTGGATGACAGGTCTGGCTGCACAGCTTCCTTAACTCCTCCTGTGTCTCGGCCTTCCTGGGGATTCCTGAGTTGCCCCAAATCTGTGCGATAAATTCCCCTTTGCTGCATGAGCCAGCCGTGCCATGCAGACCAAACACCCAACCAGCACAGCGTCTATTTGCCACCACCAGGCATCCCAGCAGATGGCACACCCTTGGGCATTCCTCCAGTGGCCATGTCACCAGCAAGGTGTCCAGTCACTGGGCCCACTGGACGGAGTCTGAGCTCAGCAGCTCCGAGGAGACCACCCCAGTGGTCTGCAAGTTATGGCCACGAGGTGGTTGTGCAGGTGAGGGAGAGCTTGGCCCTGGTGCTGGGAATCCACGCTGCCCTGGTCTCTCCCAGCTCCTGTGACTGTTCTGGGTGGGCATCTATCCTGCCAGCTGTTCTCTGATCTTCTTGGATCTGTGGTTCTGTGTCTACCACTAGTTTGTGAAAACTCTTGATCATTGTCACCTCAAATATTTCTTCTGCCGTGTTCTCCCTTCTCCTGGTATTCTAATCATACGTGTTACACCCACTATAGCTTCTGGCCGTGTCCCACCATTCTCGGATGTTCTGTTCTGCTTTTGGTAAACTGTGTGTGTTTTTTTTATTTTTTCTCTGTGATTTCTATGGAGCTAATCTCACTAATTCTCAAGTCTCCTGTTCTCTGAGTCTGTGGAGGACATGCTCCGTTCCCGTCACCATGCTTTTTTTTCCCCCAAGACAGAATCTCTCTCTTGTCTCCCAGGCTGGAGTGCAATGGCACAATCTTGGCTCACTGCAACTCTGGCCTCCCAGGTTCAAGCAATTCTCCTGCATCAACCTCCTGAGTATCGGGGATCAAAAGTGCCCACCACCATGCCCAGCTAATTTTTTGTGTTTTTAGTAGACCCCATCTAGTCTCGAACTCCTGACCTCAGGTGATCCACCTGCCTTGGCCTCCCGAAGTGCTGGGATTACAGGTGTGAGCCAGCATGCCCGGCCACCATGTTTTCAATCTCTGGTGTTTCCTATTGTTTTGTTCTTAGAGTTTCCATCTCTTGGCTTATATTAGTCATCTGCTCTTTCATGTGGTCTACTTTTTCCACTGGAAACCTTAACATATTCATTATAGTTATTTTAAATTCCCCACCTGATAATTCTAATGTCTGTGTCATATCTGAGTCTGGTTCTAATGATTGTCGCTTCAGATTGTATTTTTTTCAGTGCTTTGTCATGTTTTGTGGGAAGCCTTGCCTAGCGTATTAGATAACAGGAACAGCGGTAAACAGGATTTACACTGATCTGGCTAGGAACTGGGTTAAGTTTCGTGTTTGCTGTAACTATAGGTGCCAGAGGCTGGGTGGATATTGATTTCTTTTCTTAGTCTCTTCTCCCGTCAGACCTTACAAGAAAAAGTATTCAGTCAGCAAAGGTCCACTGTGGCCAGGAGGTGCTCAGTGCCTGGGGACTCTGTGGTGATAACCAAGCCATGTCCTGTCACCATGCACTAGGGATACCCTGGGAGGTGCATTGGGGGCTGGAAGTAAAAATCGGTGGAGTGGAGTGGAGGAGGTGGCACAGGTTTTACAGTGCAGGCAGCCCTTGAATGAGGCGTTGATGGTTCTGCAGGAGTTGTTTAGGAAGGAAAAGATGGCGTGTAAGCATTATATTTAAAGTGGCTAAACTTGACAGGAAATTGTGATCTGAATCGTGAGAACTGGCACAAGCTGGAGTTGCATGGGGTGGAAGCTGGGTCTTCCTATGTTATCCGTGACAAGCTTCCCCGCTTGTTGACTCTGGAGAACAGCCTGTTCCATTCCCCATAGCGTCCTCAGAACCAGCACACAGCAAGTGCTAAAGAAATGAAGGAACAGGGTAGACATGGATTCAACGGGATTGAAACCAATCGAGGCTAAGGAATGACAGAGAGCGTGGGAAACCCATGGCCGGTCCCACAGTGTGGCCTCCATGGCACTGGGAAGATTCTTCCAGGAGTGCATGGCTCCCCTTGCTGAAAAACTGCAAGCATCTCCCCCCAGGCTCATCCATTCATGCCTCGTCCACTCGTTCCTGCACATCCTTTCTACCAGAGTCTTCCTCTAGGGAGAGGAATGCATGTGCTTAAGCCCTTTCTGCTGGGGTGGGTCTCATTCCAAGGGTCTCATTTTATAACTGTGTAAACAGAAGCCCAGAGAGGGGTATGAACAGGCAGTTGGTTATACAGTGTGGCCTCCTGGACACCAGGTAAGTGCTCTCCATTATCCCAGAGGTTTGAGGCTCACAGGGGTCTCTCTGCAGGTGTGTGGGTGGGTCTGTCTCTTGCACTTTTTTGCACTCTTGTCTCTTGTCTGTCTTGCACTTCTGCCCTAGCCCGACGGCCTGGACACAGCACTTTACTCCCTCAGGTTTCCAGTTCTTCCCTCGGCACGTGGGGATGATGACCCTCACCCGTGGACCTGGCTGAATTGCCATCAGTAAACCTTCGTTGCAAGGCGTGAGGTGGGAAGCATAATTATTAGCACAAGAAGATAACCCCAAGAGTGGGACTTTTGCAGAAGTTTGGCCTGGAATTGATGAGAGGACAGAAAAGAAAGAAGACTCCAGAGGCATGAACATCTTCTGCCCAAGGGGAGAGCTACCTGCATGTCTCTCTCCAGGAGGAGAGACGCCATAAACACTAACTGGACTCGTCTCGCAACAGTCACTGCCTTCCGCTGCTGTATCAATATTTATCAATTCTTCGGGGGCTCAGAATGCGTGCTGGGGATTCAATCAATTTAGCGGTGATCTGAGTGTGGCGTTGCATTTTGAGCAACTTCAATATGTCTGCCGGTGTTTGGGCGCTTGCTTCCATTACCAATTCATGAAGCGTCTGCTGGAATTAGTAAATCCCTTTCATTTACTTACGTAGGAGAAAATGTTTAATAGCTGCCACATGAAATTTGCAAATTGTGCTCTATCTGAGGCTGATTAATAAAACACCATGGAAAATCCATCAGTCATTTCGGGATTTAAATTAGTACCGCATTCTACTCGAATCAACTTCTTTTGCAAAATGGTTATGGCCTCACGTCTCCCTCCTCACCCTTTCTCCTTCATCTCTATTTTTCCCCTTCCAGCCCTGGTGAGCTGTTGAGGGAGCTGGGTGGGGGGACGGTGAGGTTACCTGTGGATGCAACTTATCTCCCACGGAGGCTGTGGTTGCCTGAGAGATCGTTTATCCCCACGTCCCCCAGAGTGCCAGCACAGAGTCTGTGGGCAGGAACGGACAGGCTGGATCCTGGAGTTGAGGGTTTCTCTAAGATAGGGTGTGGTATGCCTTCCTGTGTGGTCGCTCTAGGCTAAAAGTAGTTGAAAATTGCCAAACACTTTCCGGGCATCAGGCGTGGTGTTAAACAATTTCTATACCGTGTACCACGTTATCAAAATCTCTCAGCTGCAAAGGTGGATCATTCCGTGCTCTCCATCATTTGGAGGGGGAAAGCTGAGGCTCAGGATATTGAGTAACCTTCCTGAGGCTGCCCGACAATTCCTGGAGGAGCCGGCATGCGAACTCATGTCTTTCTGAAGTGGTGGGAACTCTCTTGGGTCTCCCAGTCCAACATCCCTATTCTACAGCTGGAGGAACTGAGGCCCACAGGTCGGTCAGGGGAGCTCCGGGACTGGGAGGAATCTGGATCTCCCATTGCGTGGGGTGCCATTGATCTGCAGAGACTCCTGGAGCCCCTGCTGCATTCTAAGCTGTGTCCTGGGAGTGCCGAGCTCAACCCCAGGAGCAGAGTCCCCACCCTTGACGTGCGGCCTAGCTTCCAAAGGAGTTGTTAGGTAAGCAAGTTCCTAGAGGCACAGTCTCACCTCGGGGGAAGTCTGGACTCCAGGCCCAGGTCACCCTCATGGTCATAGCTTGATGCAGAAGATGGTGATGGAAATTGTCAGCAGGAGAGAAACCCGCTCAGGCCCTCTTTCTGGCCAAGTTCCCACATCTTTCCAAGCTTCAGTTCCATTATTCATGAAATGGAAATAATAACACATGACCTACTCACCTAAAAGACTGTGAGGATCAGATCTGGAAAAATTACACATGAAGCACTTTGGGAAGCTTTAAAATATGCACACATATACAATGGGACCAACCCCACCCGACCCTACACATGCAGGTGGTGATTATAGTCTTTGGGGGCAGGGGTTGCAGGTCTTCAGGGCAGCAGAGCGCCAGGGGCAGCACACTCTTCCAGCTGGTAGCACACCCAGAGCCCGAATTCCTAACAGATTTTGTATTATCCCCCCAATTACACAGCCATTAGCAGCCAGTCTTGTCATGGTGAAGGCGTTAAGGCGTGACGCTTATAAAGTGATGGGAATCGGGCCACAGAGGAGGTGGAGGCTGTTTAACAAGCTGGTTGGAACCCAGCTCCCCTGCTTTTTAGCCCCCACCCTCAGCCAAGTGTGCTTTTTAGAACTTCCTTAAAGGAAGAGGCGACTTCAACGGCTTACTGCCTGGTTAAAGCCATAGATGATGGGGGCGTCACTGCATCCTTAAAGAAGCCTGGAAGGCCGCAAAGAATAAACCATCCTGGGGGACGAGAGCTGCTGCATGAGTGCCACATGGCTCCCTGTCCTGGCCCCCATGGGCCCTGAGCCTCACATACATGTCATTCCCCATGGGGGCTTTTCCTAACTCCCCTAAACTTGCCCTGGTCTCGCGTGCCCATCATCCGCCCAGCCTGCCTCTTTGACATGGGCTGTGAGCATTCATGTTCCTCACCCTGGGGTGTTCTCTGTCACGGAGCAAGCTGCGGCTTGTTTGTTCGTCTCAGAACTCCCCACTCCAGGCTCAGCAAATGTGTTCAGTAAAGGTTGTTGAATTATTGGATGAATCTTATCCAACCCTAAGATTGCCGCAAATGTTGAGATGTCGTGGCAAGAAAACACGCAACGGGATGAGGGATGTGTTAAGTCCCATCCCGACAGATAGAGACATTCTGAGGACTGGAAGATGGAATGCACTACTGGGGTCACAGTTCCTAACTCAGGAAGCTCAGGCCCCGAGTCTTGGGGCCAGTCCCAGGTTCGAGGGTTCTGAGAGCTGATGGTCTCCGCTGGCATTAGGAGCTTCTCCCATTGGCCCCACAGATTCCAGATTCCTCCAAGTGTTCCAGAGCCACCTCATTAACGACCAGGGTCCTCTGTCACAATTTTAACTTTGTAAGCTCACTTTCCTGGTCCCACACTCTCATTCCACAGTCTTCCCTGTGAACATTTGCATCTCAGCACAGGCAGGGTAAATGGAGATGAATCAGCTAGAGCACCTACCCTGGAGGTGCTCACAGCTTAGTTTGGAAGAAAGTAATGTGCCCAAATAATTAGAGTACAGTGTGATCCATGTGATAATTGAGCTAAGAACAAAGCCTTGTGGAAACACAGAGCAGAATGCGAAACTGCCTCGTGGACCGGCAAGAGCGGCAAAGGGGGTGTCACTTTGGCAGTGAATTGTCGTGATGAGCGGTAGCTCTCTCATCATCTACCCAAGGCAGGGAGGGGGTGGGAGAGCCTTCTAGGCAGTAAGGACAGTGCATGCAGCAGTGCCGAGCCACCGAAGAGATCTGTGAGGAGCAATAACTGCTTTCCTGGGACTGGAAGCAAGGCTGCTGAGATGGAGTGTTGGGTGTTACAGCTGGAGAGAGAGGTTGGGGTCAGACTATGAAGGGCTTTGAACATCTTACTAAGACTTTTTACTTTATCCTGCAAGCCACGGCGGTGGGGGGGCCTTAAAGGGCTTTAAAGCAGGGGAGTAACATGATGAAACCTGTGTATTAGAAAGACACCTCTGGCAGCAGCTTTCCATTATTGATGTGAAACTCCCCATTCTGGAAGCTTAGAAGGCAGTGATGTCTTAAACCAGCTTTGCTACCAACCCTGCCTCCGTCCTCTCATCATTTTAGGAGAGGAAGCCTTCAGGTAAGACCTGAACTTGATTCTAGTCCTGCTCCTGATTCTCTGAGTGACCTTGGACAAGCACGTGGGCCTCAAGTTCCTCATCTCTAAAATCAGTACAGGCTCTACCCATCTCAGTGCCATGGTTAGGAACTGATGACAAACAAGATGTGGAGAGCATTTTTTAATTGTAACTGGCTTATAGAGGCAAAGAGATTATTTTTATTGAATGAAAACAGAGACCTCTGTCAGGGAAAAGGCAAATGGGTGTTTGAGCAGGGCATACTCATTCTGGACAGGAATGGAGCTCAACAATCATCTACCCCAGCCTCCCTTGATCCCCAGAGCAGCACTTCCACCTAGAACTCCTGTTATTACACAAGTTCATCCTGGCAGGAGATCTCTCAAGCCAACAACTCAAGTCCTGATCTTCCACATCCAGGGTAGGCCTGCAGGTCTCCCTCCAGGGGCTCCCTGGTGGACGAGGACTCTGTCTATGGTGCTGACCCCTCACTGCCTTCCTCCTACACATTCAAGCATGTGCTGTGAGCCCAAATGGCAGGGACACTCCATTTCTGAGCACATGAACTACAGAAAATGTTACAGCCATCTGTCGCCCCAAACTCGATTTTCCCCAGTAGATTTACAACCCATAAACGTAGTCATCAGAGCAGAGTGAATAAAGCTGAGGACCTGGTGCACTTCAGCATCAACCATGAGCGAGTAGGAGGGCTTTGAGCATCTTATCCTAATTCCAATCCATTTATGAACTTGCTTTCCCAGTGAATCACTTATCAGACCCACCCCCACTCTCCCTCACTCTGTACTTTTTTCATTGCTGTGCTCACAAAGGAAGGAAATGAACACTGTTTCAATGGCTGCAGCTGCTGCCCAGAATCTCCAAGAACCAGTGCACAAGGAGGAGGGAGGGGGAGCTGGCTTTGGCTTTGACTATATGATGATGAGGTATTGGATATAAATGGAGCCTGCACTGGATGATCACCACAATCCCTTTCAATCACTGAGAGTCTTTGATTTTATAATCCTGATTCCTTTGCAGAACTCCAGTCACCCCCAAATGGTGCCTGAACCTTGATTACAATATGAAACATATCTGTGTTCTGAAAATCTTTCCTGTTCCACCCTCCTCTCACTAAGACTTTTCTTCCTTGTTGTGCATCTTCAGGACACATCTTTCCTGAGGCTTCTATCTCAAAAGCATGCCTGGGGTGGATTCCAGCTTTGCAGATCAGTAGTTTTGACATTGAGCAAGTCATTTAAACTTTCTGTAGCTCAACTTCCTCTTTGGTAAAATGAGGACACTGATATCCACGTCCTTGGATGCAGATGAGATACTGTGTGTAAACCATCTTCTCTGGTGCCTGGCTTATGATGGACACACAAGAAATGCTTGCCTTTGTCTCCCCCTTTCAAGTTAATGAGCTCAGCACAATCTCGGTTAATGTATTAATTTCGGTAACACATGTTTGCATGTTCCCCTGGTCCTTTCACATTTTTTTGCCCTAGAAGAATTGATTTCTTTAGAGTAAATGCCTGGTCATGGGTGCCTTTTTCTAATCTCAGAAATAACACAGTGTGGGGAGCTCATTGTTTGCCTACACACAGAACCATGGCAGGGTACATTGAACCTTGAACATGGTTCAGTTTCTTCTGGCTGGTGGTTTCTTCCAGGCTGAGAGAGTGATTCTTCTTACTTCTCCAACTTTGGAGAGGATGCAAGGCTGAGAAAAGCCACCTTGTCCAGCTTGAATAGAAGTAAATTGGCCAATTTATAAGCCCAGGCTGTTGTCTGGGCTGGAGTTTCTGTCCTTTAAAGATGTCAAACAGTAATGAAATAAGGCTTCCAGCACCTAACCAACACTAATCATTCCAGTGCTGCTGGGACACAATGAAACAGATAGTTTGGTTCCTTGCCTAGCTATGGAGAAAGGAAAAATCTCTTGATGCAGGCTCAGCTGCCAAGGCCTTGTAAATTAGGTCTTGCCATAATTCTGGGTTTGACCTTGAGCAGCTTACTTTTGTTGTCTTGGACCACTCTCTGTTTCAGCCCTCCCTGCTCTCAAATGCCCCAGTAATTCCCCACTTACCCTCCAGAGTTTGTCCTGATAAAACCCTATTTCTGCCCGATTCTTGGTTTTCCATTCCAACTGCCAAACTTCCTCTCTCCCAGCATGACTACTGCCAGGATTTAGGCCAGTATCATTGCTCACCTGGACTGCTGAAAGCCTCCCAGATGGTTGCCATCTGCCCCAGCTCTCTTTTCTCTCATTCACACTCCACACTACTGCCTAGGCATTCATTTATAAAATGAAAATCTGGCCATCTCCTTGCATTGCTTCAAATCTCACAACAACTCCTTATTGCCTAAGAATGAACCTGTAGCTCTTCATCCTGACATTCAAGGGCCATGTGATTTGTCCCAGTCATCTTTTATATGAGTAGCTTATTTCCACTCTATTCCTTCGGTTACATATTCCAGGAACCTCGTTACTTGTCTTTTTCCACACTAACTTTCCATCACTTGTCTTAACACATGCATTCTTGGACCTGTGATGCTCCAAGCTCATCCTCCAAAACTAACTTCCCTTCAAAGTCTTTATAGATATTCCCATATCAATCATCACACTCTCTCCAGAGAACCTTTCCTGGCAACACAGGTACCCATGCCAGCCCCAAAAATCTGACTCCAGGAGAAAACCTTCCAGCAAGAGCAGTTAGCTGGTATCCTGCCACACCCATCATGACATGCCGTGAGTCCCATATCTGGAACTACCTGCGCTGTATAGACCAGGTGTAAAGCCATTTCTCATGATTGCCAGCTTGCCAGGGGAGAAATCCACTCCTTGGCACGAACTTGCCTTTAGCATATGCTGCTTGGGATGGTCAACTACATTCTGCAATTAGCAGACTCTAGCAGCTGTGGTCATTGACTGAGCCTGCTGCTGCTGCTGCTGTGAACAAATTATCCTCTCACCTGGAGGATTCCATGCCCTCCTCATCTGTCTTCCTGCCTTCTACCTGTAAACCACCAATCCTCTGTAATGCCGGAAGAATAAACTTTTTAAAATCCAGATCTGGCCATGCTCCATCTCCACTCCCTGCTTGCTAAGCACACATACGTTATGGAGAAGATAGAAGCCAAGCTCTTCAACACATCCTGCAAACACAGTCCTTCCTGGCCCTGGTTCCAGCTCCTTCCAGCCTCGTCTTGAGTCTCTCCCCTCTTTCAAGAACCACACGGTCCAGTCACAGTGCCCTTCCTCGGGTGCTGTGGTGAATGGATCATACACTCTCACAGCTCCGTGCCTTGAGACAGGCTCTTCGAAGAAGAGGGAGCACATTTTCTCTACATCTTGCCTTGAAGAATTCCTTCTCATCCCTAGAATCAGCTTACGTTTTTACTCTATTTTCGATGCTTTCTCTGAACCAACCTTCAGCATTCATTTTATTCTTATTAAAATAATACATGCACATAGTTTCACAAAGCTTGTAATGAAAACAGGAGCCTCTTGCTCTAATCCTCCTGGCTCCCAGCTCTTGATAGAGGGGATAATTGCTTCCCACTTCTCTAGTTTCCAGGAGAAAGATTCTTCCCCAAACACTCCTGCCCCAAGAAGCTGAAATGTGGTCCCTGATTAGTGGCAGCAGCTGTTGGTCTATTCTGTTGAATGGATTGGATCACTCCATTGAAGGTCTATACAGTTAAGGAGTATGAAGGATTCAGTCTTATACACTTCCTTCTCCTCTTGGACCAGTGGGACAGAGGGACCTGGTGAGGGTCTTTCCCTGCAGACTCAAACTCACTCTCTGGAGAGATTGCTCCAAGGTCTAGGCTGGTGGGACAGGTCAGTAAAAAGAAGGTCAGCAGAAGCATGTCAGCTCTCACACCAAGCAACTCTCTCTGTCTTAGCTTTTATTGGTAAAAAAGGGAATTTGTTTTCTGTCTGCTGATTCCTTTGTCATATTCTTCAGCTGACAGAGAACTCTACTGCATAAGAAGGTCATGGTTTATTGGCCTCCCTTAAAAGGCTTAACCACTCCTGCTTTCCCCAAGAAACGACTCTTCTCACTTACGCTGTTTCTTCTGGCACTTAACTCCTTACTTCTAAGTCGCACGCCTACATGGCTCTTCCCTGATTTTTTAGGTTGAGAGAAAACCTATTGACTTTCAACAGTCACAGTTAAGGATGCAGCTCTCCTGACTCCTGTACTCCACACACTTCCCCTCTCCATCCTTCCAGGATAGTTCATCAGCATTCACGGTTTACACTGTCGTGACTGCAGTGGCTGAGTCAAATGGCACGCAATGACTGTATTTCTGCTCTTAGGCACTTTTGTTTTCCCTGGAGTTAATAATCACCAAACTGTTTAATTTGCTTATGTGCCTATATTAGCTCAGCCAGACATTCTGGCAGAGATGGGTTTTTCTCAGTGTGCTGGAGCCACGCTAGCTCATCCATCAGTTTACTTTCTTTCTTGGAGCCATTCCTTCTCAAGACTTCCATCCTCCTGCCTCCCCGTGGGAGGACCGCTCTGCGGCCGGCCATCCTGAAGTCTCGCCACTCCGTCACCCTTCATCTGTTTTCTATATGGGATCCCCTGTGACCTGGATTCTATGTCCTCCTCTTTTATCATTCATGTGGAATATGTTCTTCAGGAGCTAACCCAAGAACGGGTGCAAGGAAAAAAGAATTCGACACCCTGAAGTCTTTGGTCCATCATTTAAATGATTTCTAGTTTGGCTGGTTCTACAACTCTCATTGAAAACGAATTTTTCTTTACAATATTCAGAAATGTTCTGTCTTCTAGCTTCTAGTGCTGCTTTTGCGAAGACCAATGCATTATTATGCCTGATATTGGTTTTTCATCTTTTTTCTCCTCAAACCCTTGAAGGTCTTCTCCTTATTCCCAATATTTTGAATATCACACTCAGAGGGACCCATTCAACTAGAAGCCAATTTTCTTAACTTATTTCTTGGCCAGCTTTCTCTTCCCTCCATTTTCTGCTTTCTTTTTTCTGGAAGTGTCATCATTTGGACATTGGTCCTCTGGAGTGAATCATTAGCTTCATAACTTTTCCTTTTTTTCTCTCTCTCTCTTATTTTTATTTTTTATTTTTTATTTTTTTGAGACAGAGTCTTGCTCTGTCACCCACGTTGGAGTGCAGTGGTGAGATCTCAGCTCACTGCAACCTCTGCCTCCTGGGTTCAAGCAATTCTCCTGCCTCAGCCTCCCAGGTAGCTGGGATTACAGGCATCCAGAACAATGCCCACCTAATTTTTGTATTTTTTTTTAGTAGAGATGGGGTTTTGCCGTGTTGACCAGGCTGGTCACAAACTCCTGACCTCAAGTGATCCACCCACCTCGGCCTCTGAAAGTGCTGGAGTTACAGGCAAGAGCCACTGTGCCTGGCCTAACTTTTCTTATTTTCTTATCTTTTGGTTATTTTGTTCTACTTTCTAGAAAATTTCTTTATCTTTAAAATATTCTGGCCAGGCAAGATGGCTCACACCTGTAATCCTAGCACTTTGGGAGGCCGAGGCAGGTGGATCACCTGAGATCAGGGTTTGAAAACAGCCTCGCCAACAAGGTGAAACCCTGTCTTTACTAAAAATACAAAATTAGCCGAGTGTGGTGGTGCGCACCTGCACTCCCAGCTAGTTGGGAGGCTTAGGCAGGAGAATCACTTGAACCTGGGAGGCGGAGGTTGCAGTGAGCCAAGACAATGCCATTGCACTCCAGCCTGGGCAACAAGAGCAAAACTCCATCTCAAAAAAGTGTGTATATATACATTCTATTGAGTTAAAAATTTTAGTTCTCTAGTTCTCTAATTTTTAATTTGTGGGAGTTTTGTGTTCCCAGTTATTCTTTCTTGTAGCATCCTGGTATTATAAGGAAGGAAGAGCCTTCTGTTATTTCGCTGGACTTTTGAATGACGTGTTATTTCTGTGGTCACTTTTTTCCCTCCATGCGTTATTGTCTCTGGTTCATCTAGGATGTCTTGGTTTATTCCTTTCGGTTGGTTTTGATTTCTCTCTTTCACTTCAGAAGAATGTAAAGAAGTTCTCCTCAACGTTGAGTAGCCTTGGAAGTCTACTCATTTTTGTGAGTCAATCACAAAATGTTTGTTGGCCACTCTGTGCTTGGCCTGCAGGGGACCCAGCGCAGCCTGACAAAGTGGCAGTGGCTTTGGCTTTCAGTGTCCGTGGATCCTTCCTCTTCAGCCAGTGAGTACCCTGGGGCACATCCCTCTATTCTGCTTGGGGGGCATGAGCCTGGCTTCCAGAAGACTAAGGGCTGGGTGTGGGAGGATTCTGAGGCCATACTGGTTAACATACGCCATTCCAGGTGGCCCCCGTGTCATCGGTGAGACTCTGCCCTCAGCTCTTCTCTGGTGTCCAGTCTAGAACCCATTTAGGTCACAATCTCCAAGAAGTAAGTCTCAAGGCCCCTGCTAGACGTGGAGATGCATTGTTGCCCAGAGGCTCGGAGATGAGAGAGAAGGGGGCAGTCCATCTTCTCATTATAAAGGCTTTGAAAACACTTTCCCTTTTCAGTCCCACCTTCACTCTCACTGGCCCCTGGGAGTTGTCTGGGGTCCCTGGCTCCCTGATGCCCCTAAGGAATGGGTCCGTCTACTTTTCCTTTCCCCACCTGCTCCCGTTCCCACCTCTGGTTGGCTGGCTGGGCTACCCTGTCCACCTGTTTTCCACCTTTGGCAGCTGTGCCAACATTTGGCTGTTTTGCTCTTGACAGTTTCTTTGTGCTTGTGATTTTGTGTTCTTCTCCCTTTCCTGTTATTTTAACAGGACTCTCTGAGAGAGCTGAGGTAGGCTCATGGGTTCAAACTGCCAGGTTTAACAACAGTTCCTCTGCCAGGTATGAGAGCCCCATCAATATCTGACCCACTGTAAATGTTTATCAAGGAAGGCCTGTCCCACGCCTCCCAGATTAAATTACAAGCTTGAGGCTAAGTTCACACCTCATTCCATCTCCTATTTCCCTTAGTACTTGGCAAGGTGTCATTTGTTAAATTGAAGTGAATCCTAATTACACCTTACAAGCTGTTTGGACGTAGAGCCCCAAAGCCACGTAAGACAGACAAAAACAATTTCACTGTCTGTCCACTGGTCCTGGGACCCACATCATAGCACCATTTTTTTTTCCTTTTGGGGACAACAAGGTATATAGCAATGATCATGACTCTGGAGTTTCATCTTGGCCTTTTTTTTTTTTTTTTTTTTTTGAGATGGAACCTCCCTCTGTCTCTCAGGCCGGAGTGTAGTGGTTTGATCTTTGCTCACTGCAGCCTCCGCCTCCTGGGTTCAAGCGGTTCTCCTGCCTCAACCTCCCAAGTAGCTGGGATTATAGGTGCCCACCACCACATCTGGCTAACTTTTGTAGAGACAGGGTTTCATCATGTTGGCCAGGCTGGTCTCGCACTCCTGACCTCAAGGGATCTGCCCACCTCAGCCTCCCAAAGTATTGGGATTACAGGCATGAGCCACCGCGCCTGGCCCCTAATTTTTAATTTGTGAATTTTGGTTTTCTCACCAGCAAAATGGGCATAATGCTTACCTTGTGAGTGATTTTTGAGGATTAAGAAAATGTGTGTAACCAGGCTCTGCACATACAAGGAACACCATAAACAACACTTCTCTTCCTGTCATCCCCATTCTACAAGAGGTGAATAACTCAGAAATACCACACTTCTCACCAGAAGTGACGACAGGAACAATTAAAGCTGGGCGTGAGGGCCCAGGCTTCCCAGGCCTCCTGCAGGCTCTTTGCAGGAGCAATGGCCTCTGGAAAGCCAGTGCACTCCAAAAGAAAACCCAGCTAAATGCTATTCCTCCACAGTAATTTCCTTGGAGATATTTAATAGCCACTGGAGAGGGGGAAAAAGTTCAATCTTAAAGACAATCCCAGTTTATAGCTTTATGGCTTTGGTGATAGCTGAGCGCTCAGGGGTATACAATTTCCTTTACATCTCCCTTATTAAACACCCATCTTCACAACACTCTGCACACATTGTGCTGGTGTCTCACCCCCAGAAATGGCCCCGAGGCTCATTTACAAGCTCATTAACTTATATTTTCCTCGTTAAGAGGAGAGGAGGGAAGTATGTGTTCAAAGTGAATGGCCAAAGGAAACTTAAGAACTGTTCAGGGGCCAGAGAAAGGCATGACCTCCCTCCAGAAGGGCAGCCTGAAAAATAACAATGGTAATAATAATAACAATGATCACAGTCAACAAAGCAATACGAACATTGCCTCTTGACATTTTAAAGCCTCGTTATGCTGTTATCTAACTGGGTGCTGGCCAAGGCCTAATAAGGATGTGCGGTATGTGGTTCTATCCTACAAGGGAAGGAGAGTGTCTCAGTCCATGCCGGCTGCTGTAACAACCTGCCACAGACGGGGTGGCTGTCAGCAACAGAAATTTACCTCTCACAGCTCTCGAGGCTGTGAGAAATCCACGACTGAGGCACCAGCAGGGTAGGGCTCTGGGGAAGGCCCTCCTCTGGGTTGCAGATGACTGTTTTCTCACTGTGTCCTCCATGGTGGAAGCAACAAGGGACCTCTCCATGGAATTTTTGGGAAGGGTCCTAATCCCATCCATGAGGGCTTCACTCTCATGACGTAATCACCCCCCAAAGGCCCCACCTCCTAATATCATCCAATCAGGGGCTAGGATTTCAATGTATGCATTTTAGAAGGACACAAACATTCAGTCGGTAACAGAGTGAGAGGAGACGGGAAGGGAGCTAGATTTGAAATCCCAACATCTGGGTTGAGTCCCAGCAGCTCCACAGCAATGTGACCTTGAGTATGATAAAGGTGAAATGGTGGAATCATGTCTTAAGGTGAATGAGCAGGAGGAGGAGGGTTAGGAGCCTTTGTTTCCAATCCCACATCCTCCCCAGTTTCCCATGCCACATGGATGGCTCCATCATGGACTGTAGTATCTAAGCATTGCAGACCACGAATCTGCATATCTGCAAGCATCTTCATCATCTTTAAAAATAACCCTCATTGGCCGGGCACCATGGCTCATGACTGTAATCCCAGCATTTTGGGAGGCCAAGGCAAGCAGATCACCTGAGGTCTGGAGTTCGAGACCAACCTGATCAACGTGGTAAAACCCAATCTCTACTAAACACAAAACAATTAGCCAGTCATGGTGACAGGTGCCTGTAATCCCAGCTACTTGGGAGGCTGAGGCAGGAGGATTACTTGAACCTAGGAGGCGGAGGTTGTGGTGAGCCAAGATTGCAACCATTGTACTCCAGCATGGGCAAAATAGCAAAACTCTGTCTCAAAAACAAAAATAAAAAATAACCCTCATGGCCAGCCCTATGGGAAGGCAAGGTGAGTGGCTGCAGCAGTATGTTGTATGGGGCTTACTGTGAGAATGAACTTAGGAAGAAGCCCAGCAACATAACCACCATAGGTGAGATGAGGAAGGGTAAGAATTTTCCAACATTCATGAACCACGGATGGGCAGAGTCAGGGCTTTGCATCCATCACTCCATCTCCTCTGCACGAGCATATGGGAAGACTGCACTTCCCAGCCTCCCTTGCAGCTAGGTTGGCACCATATATCAGATTCCAAGGGGACATGGACAGCAGTAATGGAAGATGCCTCTGGGTGTGGCTAAAAATACCTCTTATCATGACTCAGCCCTCAGTGACCAGGGAGCCTGGAGCTCCAGGTGATGGAGTTATATGTTGGAAGGGGATACAGCTTAGGGGAGAGCTGTGGAGAAGAACCATTTCCCGCTCTGGCCTGTGCAGAGTGAGAAATGGTGTGAATCATTAAGATGTGGAGGTTATCTGTTACTGCAGCACAGCCTAGCTTTCCCTGACTAATACACAGAGCCTCAAGGACATGGATGAAGAAATGAAGACATTACCTAGGCAGAGGATCCCATTTATATTAGAAAAATGTAATCACTCTGCCAGACTCTCTTACTGTATCCTTAGCATCTGACTCCTTCAGTCTTCAGGTCACTATTTCAATGCTGTGTCTTTGAGAATTCCTCCCTGAGGATGCCTGCCTCATACACAGAGACTCTGTCCATCACCTGAATCAGTAGCAGGTCTTCTTTAACTTTGCAAACCCTTTTCAAATGTAATTGTACAGTTATTTATTCAAATATTGTTCATCTCTCTGGCTCCATCCTAGAATGGAAGCGTCGTGAACTCAGGGACTATGCTTACCTCCTTCTTCCTCGTGCCCGGTGCCAGGCCAGCAACGAAGTCCACATGACAACTTGCCTGAAATTAGACCTCGAATGAGAACTGCACAGAATATTATTTGTCATAGATGTTTTAAATACATGCTTACATGCTTCTTAGGCTAATGGTTAATAAACTGCATATAGTTATTCACATGTTGAAGAAATTCTGTTCTTTTTGTGAAGTCAGCTGTATTAAAGTATGCATAGGTTACGTGCAGCCCAACGCACCCATTTTGAGCATCCATTTGCACGATTTTTTGACAAGTGTGTACACCTGTGTGACCAACACTGGCATCATGATGAAGACCATTTCCATGAGCCCAGAAAATTCTCTCCTGCCGTCCCAGCCCATTTTCCCCTCCCCGAGCCGCAGGCAAAACCACCGCGGCTCTGCTGTCCTGCTATAGATTAGATTTGTGCTTTTAGAGACTTGTAAAATTTGAATCCTAAAGGACACACTCTTTTGTGACTGGATTCCCAAGCTCAGTATAATGTTTTTGAGATTTATCCATGCTTTCTGTATATATGTATGTGTGTGTGTGTATATATATATATATCCGTAGTTAACTCGTTTTTATTGTTGATAGTACTGCCATAGTGTGAATATACTACAATTTGTTTATCCATTGTTTTTCCATTTTAATAAGAGCTTTATTGAGACATAATTCACATACCATAAAATTGACTCATTTAAAACATACAATTCAATGGTTTTAGTATATTTACAGAGTTCTGCAACCAACACCACTATCCAATTTTAGAAAATGTTCATCACTCCCAACAGAAACCCCACACCCATGAGCAGTAATCTCCATCTCCCCTCCCCACACGCCCTGGCAACCCTAATCTACTTTCTGTCTCTGCGAGTTGGCCCATTCTGGGGAGTTTATATGACAGAAATTTTACAGTATGCAGTATTTCGTGGCTGGCGTATTTCACTTAGCATAGTGTTTTCAAGGCTCATCTATGTTGTAGTACAGGTTGGTACTTCATGTCGTTTTCAGGATAAATCATATTTTGTTGTGTGGATTTACCACATTTTGTTTCTCCATTCATCAGTTGATGGACATTTAGGTTTCTCCTCCTTTTTGGCTTTTATGGATAATGCTGCTGTGAACATCTGTGTACAAGTTTTCATGAGAACATATTTTAAAGATTATCTTGACTCTCTACCTAAGATTAGAATGGTTGGGTCAAATAACCCCGTGTTTTGCTTTTTGAGGAACTGCCGAACCGTTTTCTAAGATGCTGCGTCGTTTTACATTCCCACTAGCAGTGGTTGCGGGACCCATTTCTCCACGAGCATGGCTGGTTTCTGCCATCTTTGGATTCTAGCCGTCCTGGTGGGTGTGCAGTGCTGTCTCATGGTTTTGGTTTGTGTTTCCCTGGTGCCTGGTGACACAGAGTTTCTTTCCATGTGCTTACTGGCCATTTGTAAATCAGCTTTGAGGAAATGTCTACTCAAATATTTTGTTCATTTTTAAATTGGCTTATTTGTCTTTTTATTGTTGAATTGTAAGAGTTTTCATATATTCTGGTTACTAAACCCTAACAGATCCATGATTTGCAAAATTTTTTCTCACATTCTGTATATATATATATATATATATATGCATGGAAGTTTAGAATTTTGATGAACTTCAACTTAGCTATTATCTCCTATGGTCACTTGTATTCATTCACCTTTGATAAAAATTTGCATTGTTTCCAGTTTTGGGCTGTTATGGATAAGGCTGCTATGAACATTGAAGTATGGGAAGTTTTTTGTTTGGTTTGGTTTGGTGTTTTTTAGAGACAGGGTCTTGCTCTGTCACCCAGGCTGAAGTGCAGTGGTGCAATCATAGCTCACTGCAGCCTCCAACTCTTGGGCTCAAGTGATTCTCTTGTAAAGTATAGGTTTTTATGTGGACGTATGTGTGCATTTATCTTTGGTGGATATCTAGGATTGAAAGTTCTGGATTGTTTGATAAGTGTATGTTTAACTTTTAAGAAGGTTCTATTTTTTTTCCAAAATGGTTATAGAATTTTACATTCTCACCAATAATGTCAGAGGCCCAGTTGCTCCACATCCTCACCGACACTTCATATTGTCAGCCTCTTTCACGTTGGCCATTCTACTGAGTATACAGTGGTTTCCCATTTTGGTTTTAATTCGCATTTTTCTAATGGATGGTGATGTTGAACATCTTTTCATAGGCTTAGTGGCCATTTATATTTCATCATCTTCTTCTCTTTTTCTTTGCCAAGTGTTTATTCAATTATTTGGGCCAATTTTTCTTGGGTTGCCTACCTTCTTAAGCTTAAAAAGCATTATAGAGAACAGCCTGGGCAACATGGCAAAATTCCGTCTCTACAAAAGCTACAAAACATAGCCAGATGTGGTGGTGCATGCCTGTAGTTCCAGCTACTCAGGAGACTGAGGAGGGAAGATTGCTTGAGCCTGGATGCAGAGGTTGCAGTGAGCCAGTGTTGTGCCACTGCACTCCAGCCTGGGCAACAGAGCCAGACCCTGTCTCATAAATAAATAAATAAAAATAAAAAGCATTACGTACTCTGATTGCAAGACCTTTGCTAGATATGCGTACTATAAATATTTTCTCCTCTTCTCTGTCTTCCTGCTTCATTTTCTTAACAATGTCTTTCAAAGTACAAAAGGTTTTAGTTTCTGCACAAATTGAAATCTAATTTGACCACATTTTGTTTTATAGTTTGCATGTATTTGGACCCTACTTAGGAAATCTTTGCTTATCTCCAGTTGGTAAAGATTTCATCTTATGATTTTGTTTGGAAGTTTTAGAGTTTTAGATTTTACATTTAGATTTTTGATCCATTTTTAAAATTTTTGTAATTTTTTTTGTAGAAATGGGGTCTTATTATGTTGCCCAGGTTGGTCTTGAACTCCTGGCCTCTAGCAATGCTCCTGCGTCAGCCTCCCAAAGTGTTAGGATTACAGGTGTGAGCCACCAAGCCCAGCCTATGACCCATTTCAAGTATATTTTTGTTAATGGCCTGAGGTCGGGGTCAAGGTTTACTTTTTCCTATCTATATACATTGCCAATTTTTCCAATACCACTTGTTGATGATTATTCTTTTTCCATCGAATTACCCTGGCATCCTTGTAAGAATCAATTGAACGTACATGTATGGGTCTATTTTTAGATTTTCCATGGTGTTCAATCTAAATATTGATTCTTACACCAACATCATACTCTCTTGATTCGTTTTTATTCATACTAGGTGGTATATGTCTCCAGCTTTATTTTTTTTCAAAATTGTCTAAAGTAATCTAAGTTCACTAAACTTTCATGTAAATTTTAGAATCAGCCTGGTAATTTTTATAAAAAAGAATATTTTTATTAAGATTGAACTGAGTCTATAGATGAACTTTGGGAAAATTGCTGACTTAACAATATTGAGTCTTCCAGTTCTTAAGCATTACATAATTCTCCATTTATTGAGGTCTTCTTTAATTTCCCTTAGTAATGTTTTGTTATTTTCAGTGTATATGTCTGGAACATGTTTTGTTAATTTTATTCCCATATAAGTGATGGTTTTGATGCTATTTTAATTGACATTGTTTTTAAAATGTTTTAATACTTTAATTAATGATTTATTGTCAGCATGTAGAAATACAGCTGGTTTTTGTGTAGTATTTTTCTATTCTGTGGTTTTGCTAAGGTCATTAACTAGTTTTGGAAAATTCTTAATGGATTCTTTTGGATTGTTTCTGTTCACAATCATGTCATTTGCAAATAAAAGCAGTTTATTTCTTCCCTCCTAATCTGTACACTTTTATTCCTGTCTCTTACGCTAGCTGGGACTTCCAGTACAATATTGACTGGAAATGATGGGAGTGGGCATTCATTACCAACTTCAGAAGATGACATCAGCTGCGGGGTTTGCACTCATACCTTTCCCCAGATCCAGGAAGTTTACTTCCGTTTCTAGTCTGTTCAGGTTCAGACTTTCTCTCATAAACTGATGCTTAACTTCATCAAATGCTTTTTCTGTATCTACAAATAAAATCATATTTTTATTTTTTATTCTTGTAATTCTAAGATAATTACATTAAGTAATTGTCCTACATTAACCTTTTTGTATGTTAACTCAAACATAGATTCCTGGAGGAGGCAGAGTGGTGAGAGTGAGCATCCTTGTCTTGTCCCAGTTCTCAGAGGGAATGCTTTCTACTTTTCCCCATTGAGTATTATGTTGGCTGAGTTTATCATAGATGGCTTTTATTACTTTAAGGGATGTCCCTTGTATGCCGATTTTGCTGAGAGTTTTAATCATAAAGGGATGCTGGATTTTGTTGAATGCTTTTTCTGTATCTATTGAGATGATCAAGTGATTTTTGTTTTTAATTATGTTTATGTGGTGTATCAAATTTATTGACTTGCATATGGTAAACCATCCCTGCATACCTGGTATGAAACCCACTTGATCATGGTGGAGTATCTTTTTTGATATATTGTTGGATTTGGTAAGCTAACATTTTGTTAAGAATTTTAGCATCAATGTTCATCAAGGATATTGGTAATTTTTAAATTACCATTTCAATCTTGCTGCTTGTTATTGGCCTGTTCAGGGTATCTAATTCTTCCTGATTCAAGCTAGGAGGGTTGTACCAGGAATTTCTTGATCTCTTCTAAGTTTTCTAGTTTATGTGTGTAAGGGTGTTCATAGTAACCTTGAATGATCTTTTGTATTTCAGTGGTGTCAGTTGTAATATCTCCTGTTTCATTTCTTAGTGAGGTTATTTGTATTTTCTCTCTTCTTTTCTTGGTTAATCTTGCTAATGGTCTATCAATTTTATTTATCTTTTCAAAGAACCAACTTTTTGTGTCATTTATATTTTGTATTTTTTTTGTTTCAATTTCACCTAGTTCTGTTCTGATCTTGGTAACTTCCTTTCTTCTGCTGGCTTTCGGTTTGGTTTGTTCTTGTTTCTCTAGTTCCTTGAGATGTGACCTTGGAAGGTCAGTTTGTGCTCTTTCAGTCTCTTTGATGTAGGCATTTAGGGCCGTGAACTTTCCTCTTAGCATCGCCTTTGCTGTATCCCAGAGGTTTTGATATGTTGTGTCATTATTGGCATTCAGTTTGCAGAATTTCTTTAATTTTTATTTTGATTTGGTTTTTGATCCAATGCTCATTCAGGAGCAGGTTATTTAATTTCCATGTATTTGCATGGTTCCGAAGATTCCTTTTGGAATTGATTTCCAGTTTTATTCCACTGTGGTCTGAGAGAGTGCTTGATACAATTTCAATTTTCTTAAATTCATTGAGGCTCATTTTATGGCCTATCATTTGGTCTATCTCGGAGAAAGTTCCATGTGCTGTTGAATAGAATGTGTATTCTGCGGTTTTTGGATGAAATATTCTGTATACATCTGTTAAGTCCTTTTGTTCCAAGGTATAGTTTAAATCTATTGTTTCTTTGTTGACTTTTTGTCTTGATGGACTATCTAGTGCTGTCAGTGGAGTATTGAAGTTCTCCACTATTATTGTGTTGCTGTTTATCTCATTTATTAGGTCTATTAGTAATTGTTTTATAAATTTGAGAGCTCCAGTGTTAGATGCATATATGTTTAGGACTGTCGTATTTTCCTGCTGGACAAGGCCTTTTACCATTATATAATGTCCCTCTTTGTCTCTTTTAACTGCTGTTGCTTTAAACTTTGTTTTGTCTATTATGAGAATAGCTACCCCTGCTGCTCACTTTTGGTGTCCATTTGCATGAAATGCCTTTTTCCACCCCTTTACTTTAAGTTTATGTGAGTCCTTTGTGTTAGGTGAGTCTCTGGTAGGCAACGGATAGTTGGTTGATGAGTTCTTATCTATTCTGCAATTCTGTATCTTTTAAGTGGAGCATTTAGGCCATTTACATTCAATGTTAGTATTGAAAGGTGAGGTATCTTTGCATTCATCATGCTCTTTGTTGCCTGTGTACTTTGGTTTTTTTTGGTTTTTGTTTTTGCTTTTTAGCATGTATTTTTGTTTTATAGGGCCTGTGTGATTTATGCCTTAAAGAGGTTCTGTTTTGATGTGTTTCCAGGATTTGTTAAAAGATTTAGAGCTCCTTTCAGCAGTTGTTGTAGGGGTAGCTTGGTAATGGTGAATTCTCTCAGCATTTGTTTGTCTGAAAACGACTGTATCTTTCCTTCATATATGATGCTTAGTTTCGCTGAATACAAATTTCCTGGCTGATAATTGTTTTTTTGAGGAGGCTGAAGATAGGGCCCCAATTCCTTCTAGCTTGTAGAGTTTCTGTTGAGAAATCTGCTATTAATCTGATGGGTTTTCTCCTGTCTCACAGCTCTTAAGATTCTTTCCTTCACCTTAACTTTGGATAACTTGATGACAATGTGCCTAGGTGAAGATCTTTTTGCAACGAGTTTTCCAGGTGTTCTTTGTGCTGCTTGTATTTGAATGTGTAGGTCTCCAGCAAGGCTGGGGAAGTTTTCCTCGATTATTCCCCTGAATATGTTTTCCAAGCTTTTACAATTCTCTTCTTCCTCAGGAACACCAATTTTTCTTAGGTTTGGTTGTTTAACATAATCCCAGACTCCTTAGAAGCTTTGTTCATATTTGCTTATTCTTTTTTCTTTGTCTTTGCTGGATTGGGTTAATTCAAATACCTGGTCTTCGAGCTCTGAATTTCTTTCTTCTTCTTGGTCAAGTCTATTGCTGAGACTTTCCAGAGTGTTTCACATTTCTAAAAGTGCTTCCAAAGTTTCCTGAATTTTTTATTGTTTTTTCTTCAAGCTATTTATTTCCTTGAATATTTCTCCCTTCACTTCTTGTATTATTTTTTGGATTTCCTTGCACTGGGCTTCATCTTTCTCTGGTCCCTCCCTGATTGGCTTAATAATTAACCTCCTGAATTCTTTTTCAGGTAAATCAGGGATTTCTTCTTGTTTTGGATCCATTGCTGGTGAACTAGTGTGGTTTTGGGGAGGTATTGAGGAGCCTTGTTTTGTCATATTACCAGGGTTGGTTTTCTGGTTTCTTCTCATTTGGGTAGGCTCTGTCTGAGGGAAGGTCTAGGGCTGAAGGCTGTTGTTCAGATTCTTTAGTCCCACAGGGCGTTCCCTTGATGTAACACTCTTCCCCTTTTCCTATGGATGTGGCTTCCTGCGAGCCGGACTGCAGTGATTGTTATCTTTCTTCTGGGTCTAGCCACTCAGTGAGTCTACTCAGCTCCGGGCTGCTACTGGAGGTTGTTTGAACCCTAGACGTCTTTAAATGTGATTGATCTCTTCCAGTAGTTTTTGTTTCTTTGAGTTTTCTGTTATTCTGCTTTCTCTTTTATTTAATTTTCCTTTTCCTATATTTTCCTATTCCCTTGGCTTATTTGGGATTTATCTTGTCCTTTTCCGCCGAGTTTCTTATTAAGGAAACTTAAGTTATTGATTTAAGATGTTTCATCTCACTAAAATAAGTATTTAATGCAATATACTTTCCTCTGAGCACGGATTTGGTTGTATCCATAAATTTTGTAATATGGTTATTTTAGTTTTCATTCAATTTAAAACACTCTTTTAAGCCCTATTATGATTTCTCCATTGGAAGTGTCATTTTAGCTTTTCAAATATTTGTGTCTTTTCTAGATATCTAGTTGTTACTTTGTTTTTAATGTACTTCTATTGTGGCCAGATAACATACTCTGCATGGGTTCAGCAAAAAAAAATTGTTGAGCCTTGTTGCCTTGTTTTATGGCCAAGTGCAGGGTGAATCTTGGTAGATGTTCCCCATACACTTGAAGAGAACATCTCTTCTTCTCTGGATGGGTAGAGTTAACTGGGTCAAGCTGGTTGGTAGTATTCTCTAAGTTTGCCATATCTTTACCAACTTTCTATTTGTTTTATAAATTGCTGAGGATGAGTTTTGAAATGTTTAAACATATTTGTGGATTATTCCATTTTTCCTTTAAGTTCTATCCATTTTTTTCTCCCTTTATGTTGAAGCACTGCTGTTTGGTGCATACCCATTGAGGATTATGATGCCATCTCAATGAACCTATGTTATTATCACGTGCCCTTTTCCCCTGATAATATTTTTTTCTGAAGCCTACTTTTCTGATAAAGCTACTCTGGATTTCTTTTGATTAGAGTCTGGATGATGTAGATGTTTCTGTTTTTAATTTTATGTGTTTTTATATTAAAAGTTGGTTTCTTGTAGGTAGCAGATAGTGAAATCTTGCTCTTTAATCTTATCTTGCAATTTCTTTTTAAGCTGGAAGGTTTTTATCCTTTACATTTAATGTAATTATCTGCATATCTGGATTTAAATGTATTATGTTGCTCTTTGTTTTATGTTTGTTCCATCTGTTTTCTTGTCCCTCTTTCTTTTTTTCCAGCCTTCTCTTATACTGGAAAGTTTTAGGAATCAATTTTATCTCTAGAGTTGGCCCATTAGCTCTATTTGTTTTTTTGCTTTCTGTGTTTGATCTAGTGTTTACCATATATATGGTTACCAAAATCTGCCTTCAAATAACATTGTGCCAGTTCATGCACCATTAAAAAACCTCAAAAATTTTATTTCTGCAGATTCCCCTTTAAGTTATTATTGTCATCTCTTTCTTCAACATATGTTATGACCCCACATTTCATTATTACTTTCACTTTGAATAGTAACTTGTTTAAAATAAATTTAAAAATTAGAAACAAGAACTTTTTATTTACCCACATATTTATAATTTCTAGCACTTTTTTTCTTTGCAGATTGAAGTTTCCATCTGGTGTCATTTTCTTTCTATCTGAAGGATTTCCTTTAGCAACTTTAACAGTGCCGGTCTGCTGGCAATGCATTCTCTCAGCTTTTGTTTATCTGAAGAGTTTTATGTTGACTTTGTTTTTGAAGGATACTTTTACTGCATATAGAGTTCCAAACTGACAAATTTTTTTTCTTTTTTCACACTTGAAAAATATAATTCTGTTGTTTTCTAGCTTGCATAAATTATGACATGAAGTTTATGATTATTCTTATCTTTGCTCCGTGTTACATTAAATCTTTTTCTCTAGCTGATTTTTAAATGTTCTCTTTATGTAATGGTGATGGTGGTGGTATTCATGATGGTGGTGATAGTGATAATGGTGGTGGTGATGGTGGTGGTACTGGTAATGATGGCTGTGGTGATGGTGACAGTGAAGGTGATAATGGATAATGATGGTGGCGATGGTGGTGGTGGTGATGGTGTTGGTGGTGATGGTGTTGGTGGTGGTGATGGTGGTTATGTGGTGGTGATGGTTGTGGTGACGATGGTGGCAATGATGTTGGTCGTGATGATGATAGTGGTGGCGCGTGTTTATTCTCCTTTCAGTTTAGTGGTGATGATGTTGGTGGTCATGATGGTGGTGGTGGTGTGTGTTTATTCTCCTTTCAGTTTAATAAGATGTTTAGAATTGACAGAAATTTTTCAAAATGAAATTTGAAAAAATTGCTGCCATTATTTCTTCAAATATGTTTTCTGTCTTCCCCACTCCCATACACTATGTTCTGGAATTAAAATTACCAGATGTCAGACCACTTGATATCTCGCCAGCCACTGAAACAGTTTGTTTATTTTGTACTTTTTGTCTCTGTTTACTTCAAATAGAACGTATTGCTATGTCTTCTGGGTTACTGTAATTACACCTGTAATCCCAGAATTTTGGGAGGCGAGGCAGGCAGATCACCTGAGCCTAGGAATTCCAGACCAACCTGGCTAACATGGTGAAACCTCATCTTTACAAAAAGCACAAAAATTAACAATGCATAGTGATGCAAATCTAGAGTCCCAGCCACTCAAGAGGCTGAAGTGAAAGGATTATTTGAGCCCAGGAGGCAGTTGCAGTGAGCCGAGATTGTGCCACTGCACTCCAGCCTGAGCAACAGAGTGAGACCCTGTCTCTCAAAAAAAAAAAAAAAGCCTTTAATAAAGTTAGTGTTAATTCAGCCCCACTCCTAAGACCCAGATCCTTCTGGGCACCATCCTAAATGTCACATGTATTCAATGAAGTCTCTCCATTATGGCTGAAGGGAACTCCATGCTCTGTGTGAATTCTGTGCATTGTTTAACTTGCACCTCCCCGTCCCACACATGTGCATACAAGTATTTAGTCAGACTCTAGGGGACCCCATGCAATTTTTAGAATTTTTCCCCTGCATAGCTGTCTCCTCTCTATAACTCTGCCCTACAAACGCTAGCTGCCTTGGCATTCCTGAACTCTGATCTCTGTCTACTCAACTTAGCAACATGTCTAGATCCGTTTGGGTTCCTGGTTCCTGTGGGGCCATCCCAAAATATCTTTAGGAAGAGTCCTAGATGATGATAGGTCTCCTTTTGTCTATTTCCCTTCCTTCTGGGGTCAGCCCTGCCCTGCCCAATGCTCAGTATCTACAAAGAATCCTTTTATTTGTGCGGATTTCCAGTTTATTTTTTTAATGACAGGAGGGTGGTGCCATAACTTGCTATTCCCTCATGACTGGAAGTGGAAAGGGGAGTGATATAGTTTGCCTCTGTGACCGCCCCCCACATCTCACCTCGAATTGTAATTCCACATGTTGAGGGAGGGACCTGGTGGGAGGTGATTGGATAATGGAGGTGGTTTATCCCATGCTGTTCTTGTGATAGTTAGTCAGTTCTCAGGAGATCTGGTTATTTGACAAATGTCTGGCATTTCCCCTGCTTGCACTCTCTCTCTCCTGCCACCTTGCGAAGAAGGTGTCTTGCTTCCCCTTTCTCTTCTGCCATGCTTGTAAGTTTGCTGAGGCCTTCCCAGCCATGTGGAACTGTGAGGCAATTAAACCTCCTTTGTTTATAAATTATCCAGTCTCAGGTAGTATCTTTATAGCAGTGTGAAAATGGACTAATACAAGCAGTTTGGTTCTTAATCATTGATCTTTTATTTGCCCTTTGAGGACCTGAATGGCCATCACATTCTGAGTTCTTACTAGTGAGTGGTACCTGCCCTATGTGGACCAATCCATGCTGGTCAAGCGTGGGTGTGAGGGTCTCAGATTTTGTGCCTGCACCAGCCACTGTTCTGTTGAGATCAACTGGATTAAACCACGGTGCCTGTGCAGGCTGGCCCTTACAAAGTGTGTGAAGAAGTTTAATCTGTCACTTGTGATCATTAGAAAGCTGCCTGAGCCCACTGAACTACAGAGAGCTGGACACTGGAAATAAGAGGGTTCCAGCATAGATGTGGGACCCCAACTTTCAGTGATCCCATCACCACCCCGGGCTCGAAACCCCTCTGTGGCTTCCTTAGCCTGTGAACTTCACCGTGGCAGGGCATCCAAGGCACCTCTTGGGGGCACCCCTCCCTGTTCTCCACACTCTCCACTCAGAGAATCTCTTATCCTAGAAACATTTAGCTCTTTCATGCCGACAGAGTCTGCTTAAATTCCACTCCTGTAAGGCCTATTTCAGAAGTTTTCTGCTCTGTAAATTCCTAATCCCTGCTCCTCAGTTAAGATGATCGTATTCCTCTTTAATATACTCAAAATTTTTCTGAATATCAGCCCTCATTTAGATTTTGATTTACAAACATTTACTAAGCCCCTACTACGTGGCCCTAAGCATGCTATGGGTGTTCATGTTTGATGGATCATCGAATCTGCACAAAAACTCCAAGAAGAAGGTTTTACTCTAGGCATTTAGCCAATAAAGATAAAAGACTCAGAAGGCCAAGTGACTTGTCCCATTTAAATAGCTTTGATACTTATCATTTTCTCCCTGATTTATGGTTCCTTGAATGCACGTCTGTAAGGAGACAATCCTTAGTCTGTGTGACCTTGGGCAACTTCCTTAACTTCCTTGAACCTCAGGTTCTCCTTCTGCAAAACACAGCCCGTTTTACACACACTGTTGTGTGTAAAATGAAGGAAAGCGCCAGTCAGCATAGTGGGAAGTACCCCAACACACAGCAGATGCACATGAGTGTTCACTCCCTTTCTTCCCAGCCCTTCCCCCTTACACTCTAAGCTCCTCAGGCACAGGGAGAATAACATGCTGTCTCCATTATTTCTTTTCCTGGCAAACTGTAGAACTGGCCTGAAACATAATAAGAGCACAGACAAATCTGGTGACATGAGTTGCCCAGACAACTCCATTTCAGAGAATTAGAAGGCAGCGCCAGGGTCACTCAGGGTTCCTGGAGGCCCGTGCCTCCTCCCCAGGACACAGAGGTTTAAGAGCCGTAGCTGCCGCAGAGAATGACATTTACTGGGGCCAGACCTTTCTCTAAGTGCCCCAGAAATATTGTCTTACATAAGCGATCTTAGGAACATGAGCAGTTGATTATGGCATTGCCATTTTAGGAAGGAATCAATGGCAGGTCAGAGTCTAAATGACTTTCTCAAGGTCAGAGCCATGGGGCATCAAAGCCAAGTCCGCATAACCTTGCTCTTCCATGCCTGAGATCTTTCCCTGGAGAAGCCAGCTGTCTGCCATCCCTGTGGGCAGGAAGATGTTTTCTGGAGCACACGGCATTCCATCCAGCTCCGTCCCACACCCAGAGGGGTTGCTCTGAGTGGGGGCTCACACTTACTGAATTCCCGCCAGGTGCCATTTTAATTTTTGCAATAACCACATGAGGTAGGTATGATTCATACAGAACCCATTTTTCAGACAAGGCGACAGGTTCATAGTGGTTAGGAACTTACTTAAGTCACACAGCCAGTATAGACTCAGGTCCGGGCGACCCCCCAGCCTGGGAGGCACAGTACAGAGCAGTGGTTGAGCTTCCAGACTCTGGAGCTGGGGTTCCGACCCTGGCCTCACTATTTCTACCTGTGCGACCTTGGGCAGGTTATGACACTTTCCCATGCTTTGTCTCTCCATCAGTAAAATGTAGCTGCCAGGATTCCTGCTCATAAGGTTCCTATGAAACCTAGACCCATAATGCAGTTATTCCTCAGTGGTGAGCACACAGGAGCCCCTCTGTAGGGGGTCGGCCCTTGTGGTTATTCCAGCTGGATTTGGGCTGAGTGAGCAGCGGGAGCAGGACCTGCTGTATGGGCCATGAGAGTGAGCAAGCAGAGCAAGGTCGTTTATCTCTGAGCTCAGCTGCCTCCGCTCCAGTGGTCCCGGGCCCTTTCCACCTGGGTGGAAAATGGGGTCCCCCTGAAAGCATGGTCCCCTGTTAATGACTTGAACTCGAGCAAGGCAGCAGGGTGGGGTTCTGAAGGGCACAGCGATTGGGTGCCCCTTTCTCTTGCTGCATCTTTGCCAGGGCTGCTGCAAGCTGACTGCCCATTGGAAAGCAGGGCTCGCCAGTCACAGGGGAGACCTCTGAGTCCTTGTGATGGCAGCAGGCCTCTGCCTGACTGGCACCTGCATCACTGCACATCACATTTAGCCCTCGATGTGCAAGCCATGCTTCTGGGGTGAGGGTCTCAGGGTGCCACTGCTGGCCTTCTGGGCAGGGCAGTCCTTCTGTGTGAGGGAGTGTCTAGCACACCGCAGGAGCACAGCATGTCCCATGTCTATTGCTGTGTGACAAAAACCACACATTCAGCAGCTTAAAGCAACACACGCCAATAATAACAGTTTCTGGGGCTCAGGAAGGAGTCCGTGTGCAGCCTAGTGGGGGCCTCTGCTCAGGGTCTCACAAGGTTGCAGTCAAGCTACTGGCTGGGCTATGTTCTCATTCAGAGGCTGGACTGGGGAGGGATGCACTTCCAGGCTTGTTCAGGATGTGGGCAGGATTTATTCCTGCACAGTTTCTTCTAAAGCTCAGCTGTAATTTTAGAAGACGCAGATAGCTCCTTGCCATGTGAGCTTTCCCACAAGGCTGCCCACCTCCTCAGGCCCGGGAGGGGCAGGCAAGTGGAGTGTCATAGGGAGTAACATGAGTGCAGGTGTGCTATCATCACCTTTGCTACATGGTATGGGAGAAGCAAATCTCCATTTCTGTCTCACACTCCGGGGGAGGGCAGTGTCCCCAGGGGGAGCACCATGGTGCAGGGATCACAGGGACTTCTTGAAGCCTGCTCCCTCAAATGCTGGCAGTGTCCTTAGCTACTGGAACACCTGGGAGATGCCCTCAGTTGAGAGCCACTTGCCCACAAGCCTCTCTAAGGCTTGTCCTTCCTCTATTCCATCATCACCAGGAGTCCATCTAGGAGCCTCCTCAACTGGAATGGTCTCTCTTCCAGGAACAACTGTGGCTGGGACTGCAGGCCTTTCCTTTAACCCTGCCGTGGAAGCAAGGTCAAGTATTTTGGCCCCAGCAGTGAGCGGGGAGGTGAGGTTTCGTGAGGAAGGACTGAGCCCGCATGCATAGAATCCTGTGTGACTAGTCCAGTGCTGGGGTGTGGAGAGGCTGCTATTACTCGGGGGTAGTTGTGTCTTTGTCTGGCTGAACCATGGCCTCTTTAAAGGAAGAGGTCTTCTCATCTTGGGGAAATCACTTAACCGACTGTGATAATAATTGCTAACATTTATCCAGCACTCCTTATGTGCCAGGTACTGTAAGATGTGCTTTGCATACGTAATTGCATTTTAATCCTCACAACAATGACTAAGAGATTTTAATAAATTTCCAGGAGACAGCAAGCAGAGGGGTATGAGCTGACCTATAAAGCAGGAAGAAGCTGTAGTCAGGTTCCTGGCAGCAGCTGCCACCAGGATCCCACCCACGGGATCCTGGGGAGGCTCAGGGCACAGAGGAAGCCAGCGGGACAGCTGGGAGTGAGGAGCCCGGCGGAAACGGAGCTCTTTGCTGAGTTTCACCCAGCATAACCTCACCAGGAAGCCCTGGCCTCCCCCAGCCATGGGATCAGGTTGCAGGTGGAGGTGCCAGCCTGCAGGTACAGTCCTGGTGGCTTGTCACTGAAGCCATGCGATCAGCTCCTCAGGGAAGGCCAAAGCTGGGTCAAACCTCAGAGTGAAACCCTCTCATTTTGAACTGGGAGGCCACGCCCTCCCTCCCTCTACAGAGAATCTTGCAGCAGCCCCATTTCTCCCTGCCTCCCCCCACCCCACCCCGAGGAAGCCCAAAGGCAGAGTTATTCCCCTGGGAGGGCTGAGCGACCAGCGGCAGAGGAAGCACCCCACACCCGCATCTTCAGACTTATTCTATGAATAGACAGCCAGAGACCACCAAGCACATGGGGAAAGCCGGCAGTGTAGAAGAGAGAAACGAAGATAAGCACGCTGAAGAAAACTAAGACCAGAGGAAACAGAGCAAATTAGGTGAAAAACACTCTAAAAATACTCCAATTAACACACTCAGAGATATTTAGGAGGCTATTATATCCATAAAATAAAAACCAGCAGGCTTTGAAACGGGAACACAGGCAAACAAAATAAGCACTTAGATTCTAAAAGATGACTGCACCCCCGATAAAACACCAGGAGGAGGAGAAATAGAGTTTACTAAATCTCCAAAACACAGAACAAAAAGACAAACGGATTGAACTTAGAAGCAAAGAGATAAGGAACATGAGAGGCAGACTCCAGGAGGCCAACATCAGCAACAAAACAGAGGGAGGGGGTGGGGAAATGATCCAATAAATAATGCAAGAGCACTTCTGAGCACTAAAGCAAAACACAGACCTCAAAACTGAAAGGACCTCCTCCAAGTTCCAAGCAGGATGAATAAAAGAAGAATTCGCAGGATGTCTAATTATCATAAAATTGCATAACACCTAAGATTAAAAACATCACCACCACCAAAAATCCCAAAACCTTTCAGATAAGGGAAAAAGGTCATCTACAAAGACACAAAAAATCAACTGACATCTCCCCTCTTATTCCAGCAATGGCTGGAATAAAACATGTACCCATGCTTCTGACATTCAGATGGAATTGTATTCATGGCCAAACTAGTAATCACGTGTGAGGGCGGAATGAAGCCATTTTCACACTTTCAAAGTCAATCTTTCATTTGGCTACTCTTAAAAAGTGACTTGAGTCTGGGCATGGTGGCTCACACCTGTAATCCCAGCACTTTGGGAGGCTGAGGCAGGTGGATCACCTGAGATCAGGAGTTCGAGACCAGCCTGGCCAACATGGCGAAACCCCGTCTGTACTAAAAATATAAAAATTAGGTGGGCTTGGTGGCATGTGCCTGTAATCCCAGCTACTTGGGAGGCCGAGGCAGGAGAATCACTTAAACCCAGGAGGTGGAGGTTGAAGTGAGCTGAGATTGCACCATTGCACTGCAGTGAGCTGAGATCACACCATTGCACTCCAGCATGGGTGACAAGCCTTAAAAAAAAAAAAAAGGTGACTTGAGGATGTCTTCCAGGAAAATGAGGAAGTAAAATAAAAAAAAAAAAAAGGAGATGGAATCATCCAGAAGAAGAGGGCAGGCAACTGACCAGGAGGGAGTGAAGGGAGAGGCCAGTTCCTACTGGGACGGGAGGCTGGAGGCCCCAGGAGAGGGCGACCTGCTGCTGTGCATTGTTGTGATTGAGACTTTGAAGGGAGAACTCGGGCTCTGATAGATGCAAGAAGTACAAGACAAAACAGAAGCGATTATGGGTCCATGAAAACCACACAGAACGAGCGTAAGTGAAGGTCATGACCCCAAAACAGGCAGACCACTGTGCGGTGGAGTGAGAGGCGACAGGTCCTCCGTGACGAGTGTCTCTTTGAGCGGCTCAGGAGGAGGGGACATGCACTCACAGGAGGAGGCTTGCTGTGCATCCTGGTGGAGAGTTGGCCCTCTTCCTCCTGGTAGTGTTCATTTGGTCATAACGACAGATATCTGGTTCTTTGGTTCTCAGTGCCTAAATTCCATCAGTCAACAGAGCATAGGAGGCTTTGTTTGGGTGACAGAACAGAATGCAAATGTTAAGAACCTTGATAATGTGAAAGTAAGATGATGAAGCCCTGAATGTGAGACGAAAAACAGGAAGGAAAGTGAAGAGAAGACGGGAGGATCTTTAATAAGTGAGGAGCCAGGAGAAGCTGCTGAAAGTGGAGGGTAAGAAAGAAGGGGTTGGAAGGGACTTACGGTTCCACGTCCAGCAAGGAAGAGTGCCGAGCACACTCAGAGGAGTATCCAATATCAGGAGGGAGAAGAGGAGAAAGAGGAAATAGTGCATTGAATTAATCATCTTGCTTTTATTTAATTAATTATTTAATACATTAATTATTTGTTCATTTCAATAAAGGCAGTGATATTATTTAAAGTTAACCAGTAAGAAAGTGATATTTTTTGGCCGGGCGCGGTGGCTCACGCTTGTAATCCCAGCACTTCAGGAGGCCGAGGCGGGCGGATCACGAGGTCAGGAGATCGAGACCATGGTGAAACCCCGTCTCTACTAAAAATACAAAAAATTAGCCGGGTGTGGTGGCAGGCACCTGTAGTCCCAGCTACTTGGAGAGGCTGAGGCAGGAGAATGGCGTGAACCCAGGAGGCGGAGCTTGCAGTGAGCCGAGATTGTGCCACTGCACTCCAGCCTGGGTGACAGAGCGAGACTCCGTCTCAAAAAAAAAAAAAAAAAGAAATTGATATTTTTATTTTCTAATTAATGATGTAAGTAACGAAAGAAATAAAAGCATAAACCTTTAGGAGAGAGTTCCTCTAGAAGTAGGATTGGGGGTCAGAAAGTTTTGGGAGGGGACTAGACGGATGCTTTAAAGTATTTTAATTATACGTTGCAATCATTCCTTGGTCTTTGGAAGGATTGATCCCAAGACCCTCCACAGATACCCAAATCCACAGATTCTCAAGTTCCTTAAACAGCATGGTGCAGTATTTGTATATAACCTACACACATCTTTCTGTATACTTTAAATTATCTCTAGATTACATATAATACCTAATAAAATGTAAATCCTATATAGTTGTTGCACTGTATGTTTTTTATTTGTATATTTTATTATACAATAATAAAATTTTTATTATGCAAATAATAAAATATGCACTATTTGTATATTTTATTATTTTTAAAATAATCATTTACAACATTATTTTTAAAATATTTGAAAACAGAAGAATAATACTTTGCCTTCAAATATTTGTAATCTGCTGTTGGTTGAATCCATGATGTGGAACCCATGGAAACAGAGGGTGGACTATATTTGATTAACTCAGGAAGACCTACTGAAGTGAGTTCATAATAACAAAAGGAGAGCCTGTGAACTTATTACTCAGCTTCACAACTAGCACATTCTGTGTTAGTCAGCACTGCTCAATTGCTAAAACAACCACCCCCAATCTCAGAGGCTGAGCATGAGAAAAGTTTATTCTATGCTCACTTTACTGTCCGGGGCAAATGGGGGCGGAGAACAGGGTTCTTCAGGACCCAGGCTCCTTCTCTGTTGTGGCCCTGCTGTTTTCTAGTGCCTTAGAGTCCTCCCTGGAGCTCCTGCAGCAGGTGATGAAGTAGAGAAAGAACATAGAAGATGATGGGGTAATTATGTAGGGGCCATGCCTGGAGGTGGAACACAGCACTGCATTTGCCTTTAATGAGCCACACTCAGGCGTGTGGCCACTAAGCTGCAAGGGAAATGTGGCCCAGGCTCGTGTACAGCAATAAGAGGGCACAGGCAGGCAAGTGTCTGGTCATTCTATGCCTCCATGGCAACTCCATGCCCCATCCTCTGGCCCCTCCAGAGGTGATCTCTCTCTTGAACTATGAGTTTATCATAGATGCAGTCTCTCTCCTGAACTATGAGTTTATCAGAGATGCAATCTCTCCCTTGAACTGTGAGTTTATCATTCCCTTTCTTTATTTTCTATGGTCATATAAAATACACGGAATACATGGAATACTCTTCAGCATGTTGTGTGTTTGAGCTTCATAGAAATGGCAACATGCAATATCAGAGTATAAAGGTTCTGCAGAGATTCGCTTTCTTATTCAACATTATGAGATTCAGCCATGATGTTCTGTGTCACAGAGGCTCATGCATTTCACTAAGAACAGTATTCCACCCATGAACATTTCAGAGTTGATTCACGTTTTCTGCTGTTGATGAATGTTAGCTTTCCATTGCTAAAGCATCTTTGCACCTCGGACATGACAAATGTAACATACATGCCATTGGATATGATGTTGTTGTGTGTAAATATGACACTTAGATCTCCTGCACCTGCCTTGCGACCGTAAGGGAACAAACCCAAGGACAAAAGCCAACGATCAGGAGGTGGCTGTTTGGAAAGATGAGAAAACTTGTGTCCTCAGTCACACGTCTGAAGCATCAACTTAACTCACTCTGGGATGAGTCCATCTCCTAACGTATGAGATGAAACCCATGCTTTAGCCATTGTGAGATGTGTCTTTTGTTAGCTGCAATGGACACACATATTCTGAAGCCATTATTTTTTATACATGATGTAAGCTGTGTTTGCCACTGTGGAAAGTCACAAGTATGTAAGGAAAAGGAACACAGAATAGAATGTGCTGGGAAGCACCATCCGGCACAGTGGTCAGTGCAGGTTAACTGCTGGACCAAACACAAAAACAAACACAAGGAAAATCCAAGTGTCTGTGTGCTTTACGTTTATTTCTTATTGACATGAACCGTTCGTTGGTTCAGTGAGTGACATCCCACATGGCAGGCCCAGGCTCCCTCCCTCTTGTAGCTCCTCCCTGCCCCAGGTCCTCCCAGCCCTCTTTATTCACAGAGAGCGGGTAATGAAGAGTGTTGCCTCCCACGGTGGGTGTGATGGGCCAGGACTGGAAGAGGCACACACCAGCCTTTACCCTCATACTCCACTGGTAAAGAGAGTTGCATGGCCATTGTTAGAGAAAACAGTGATTCAGTGGTGCTTGTCAGGGCACCCTGAGGAAGACTTCATTCAGGCCCATTGTGATAGGCACAGGGATTCTGGAGTGGAAGAGAGATGGCTCAACTCCGAACACAGCCTGGCAAGTGGGGAATTACAGCCGAGGAGCAGGTGGGATCGGGGGATGGAAAATGACCAGGAGGAAGCATCGGGGTGAGGGGGTTCTGGCTAACCCCCCCAACAGGATGCTGAAGGCAGGTCAGGGGACCAGGCCTTCCCTGGGGGGTGGTGGGGGATAAGGACCCTGATCAGATATTGAGGAAGATCAGACACCAAGGGTGAGGGGTTCTTGATAAACTGACTTAGCAGGGTTCTTGCTAAAACTGGACTTTACAAGGAAGGGCACAGATGGGCCAAGAGAAGTTTCGGGAGCCTCCGCTCAGGGTGCAGCCACAGCCCTGCTGGGGGAGTTATCCTCACCCCCCACTTCCCAGGTATGGGAACTAAGGCCTCAAAGACAGGGCAAGTTCCCTCAAGTTACAGGACACGTCCCTGCCATCTCGAAAGCTCCCTCTCCTGCCCTGCCCTGGAGCCTGCAGAGTAGACTAGGCAGGGACAATTGAATCAATGATTTGGGGTTGCTTAAAAAGGAAGCCAAGACCTGCCCCTTTCCAGGTTGATATTTACATATAGCTGAAGAATTCTCAGGTGCTATCGTAGAGTAATGGGGGTAATTCTCCAGTTTAGAAATGCCCATTGTGCCATGTGCTGGGCTGAATTGTGTTCCCCAAAATTCCCAGGTTGAAGTCCTTGCCCCAGTGACTGTGTTTAGAGATAGGGCTTTTCAGAATGTGATTAGAGGTACAATGTAGTCACTATATGACTGGTGTCCTTATAGAAGAGGAGGAGATTTGAACACAGACATGCACAGGGGACAATCATGTGAAGACCCAGGGAGAAGATGGCGTCTACCCACCAAGGAGAGAGGCCTTGGGAGGAACCAGCCCTGCTGATGCCCTAAGGGCTGACTTCCAGCCTCCAGAGTGAAGAGGAAATGAATCCTGGTGTCTAAGCCCTCAGCCTGTGGTACTTGATGATGGCAGCCCCAGCAGGTGAATGCATGTAGCTCGGGGAATGAACAGATCCCAGAGATCTCCAGGGCTGGGGAAACGGACCAGGCTGGGAAGCTGGAGAAGGGAGTGGGCAGGACAGTGCACTTTAGTGAACGTGTGCTCTGATTTGTGTGTTGCCTTTGGGATTTTATCTTGAAAATGAAATGCAAAACACATGTAGGAGGGTTAATGAATTGAAAATGTCTGCTTTGTGGCTTTTCCCGAGGGCAAGAAAACAACTGAGCTAAAATTAGAAGAGAAAGTGTTTATATGACTGGGGAGACATTATGAAGATAGATATTAAACTCAGAATTTCCAAAGACTGGCCAGGTTGGAGACGGACCCAGCCTCATTGCCAGCATCTGTTGAGTGGGCCAGTTTGGCCCTACCATTATTCCACCACTGAGAGTGTTGGTCTCATCCCAGGCTCATGTCCACCTTGGACTTGCTAAACATAAGACCCACCAAGACGCACAAAGGACCTGTGGATGTGACTGCATTAAAATTCAAACCTCAAATGATAACTTAGGCACAATTAAAGGCAAACAAGAAACTGATGAAATATTTAACAACATGTTTAGACAAAAGGCTGAGGAGCTAATGACATTAAAATAGTATCATAAATAAACAATAAAAAAATCTGCCGAGCATAGGCCGTCCTAAGGTATGAGCAAGAGAGTGCCAAAAAAGCTGTGCAAATGGTCAGGGCGCAAGTGAAAAGCGATTTAACTTCATTAATAAAGGAATAGCTGCAAATCCGAGCAAGAAGGTAAATGTCTCCACCCAGCAGCCACTTCCCTACGCAAAAACACGCTGTTGCCCAGTGTTGAGCACGTGGACCACCTGACGGGCCCGCCAATGGCAGGCGTGGGAGTTACATCAGCATCCCTGCAGGGAGCGGGACAATGGGTGACAACCCTGCAGGGGGTGGGACGATGGGTGACAACCCTGCAGGGGATGGGACGATGGGTGACAGCCCTGCCGAAAAGTGTTTTCATGCTTCATCCCACGGTGCCTTTGAGGAACTTCTCCTGGAGACGTAGCCATGGCTGTGTAGGATAATATGTGTTCAACAACGTGCATTACACGGCTGTCTCTCCTTCCTTCATTTACTCAGGAAGTACAGAGACAGCCCCAGCTGTGTGCCGAGAACAGAGGTAAAGTGATGGGCAAACGCCTCACAGCTCTGTCCCAAAGGGCCTGGGCCAGGTGGAGCTGACGGGCTCTAAACCCGTCGTCCCCCAGGGGAGTAGAGAGTCGTGGCAAGGACGTCTGTGGGGGTGGTGGGAGCAAGGGAAGGGCCCTTGGAGTGAGCTGTGCCAATCAGCAGAGTGGGCTGCACGTGTCTGGGAGCCTGCCCGGTGCCCCGGGAGGCCTGTGAAGGGAGGCCACAGGCGTGGGGCCAGGGAGACCTCGAAAGTGCACCTCATGCCCAGGACAGCAGCGTCCATGGTGCAAGCCCTGGGAGGCCCCAAGGGAGGTGAGATTGCATCCCCTCTGGGTGGAGATGGGCTGCAGAGGGGCCCCGTGGAAGCAGGAGACAGGAGGCTGTGCTGTTAGGAGGCAGGAGGCGAGGACAGCCTGGACCCAGGGAGTGGGTGGAGACCCACAGAATGAACAAGACAGCCTGCGGCAGAGCTTGGAAATGTGGTGAGCAGTGTATCTGTTAACAGGAAAATGCCCATGGTCCTTGCCAATGCAGGCCGACAAGATGAACAGGTGTGCGTGTGTGCACAGAAGGGTCCTGCTTTTGATCCGTGTGAGAGGAGAGGGAAGCCAGCAAGCGGGCGGGAGGGAGAGGAAGGCACACCCCACACGTGAGGGTGTTTATCTTCCTGCCGCGTGAAGATGGCTGATTGCTTCCTTTCCATTGTTTGTTTCTTGAGTATTCTGCATTGAACAAATATTGACTTTGTAATTTTAAAAAATGTTTTATGAAAAAGATAAAAGCAACTCACACAGCCTCCTTCTTCCTACTTTGCCAGGCCTGGCCGTCTGGGACTCCTCGAGTCGGGGCAGGTTTCACTCCACCTGTCCACCAGGGGTGTGGACCCCAGGAGGACAGAACTCAAGGAGCAGCTGACCTGACCATATGCCCAGCAGCTGGGAGCACTCCTGTGCCCAGGCTGTGCCGTGCTCAGGGACCCCAGAGGCAGAGAGACACAGGCCCACCCCAGCACCTTGGAGGAGGTGAGAACCGTGTGTGCTGCCTCACATCCTGTGAGTGACCCAGGGACAAACATGCCAGGGAGTGCATCCTGTGTCCAGGGCCAGGCAGTGCCTGCACGCATGCACACACACAAACACACACACACGCACACACAAACACACACACATGCAAACACACACATACACACACAAACACACACAAACACAAACATACACACAAACACACATACACTCACACACATACACACATACACACACCTACACACACATACACACAAACACACAAGCACACACATACACACATACACATATACACACACACACACACATACACAGACACACACACATACACAAGTCACACTGGCACCCAGGCATCCAGGGAGAGGAGAGAGGCAGTGCCATCACACACATACACACACACAGACATACACACACACACTCACACTGGCACCCAGGCACCCAGGGAGAGTAGTGAGGCAGTGCATGCACATGCATACACACACAAACACACACATACACATAGATACACACAAACACACAGACAAACTCACACACATACACAAACACACATACACATATACACACAGATACACATACAGACACACATGCACACACACATACACACACATACACGCACATACACACACACATACACATGGTCACACTGGCACCCAGGCACTCAGGGAGAGGAGCAAGACAGTGCCTTGACACACATACACACACAGGCTCACCCTGGCACCCAGGCACCCAGGGAGAGGAGCGAGGCAGTGCCTGTACACACACACATACACACACACACAGACACACACTGGCACCCAGAGAGAGTAGAGAGGCAGTGCCTGCACAAACACACACACTCACACATGCTCACACTGGCATCCAGGCACCCAGGGAGAGTAGTGAGGCAGTGCATGCACACACATACACACACAAACACACACATACACATACATACAACACACACATACACACACAGACATACACACATACACAGACACACATGCACACACACATACACATACATACACGCACATACACACACACATACACATGCTCACACTGGCACCCAGGCACCCAGGGGGAGGAGAGAGGCAGTGCCTGTACACACAACACACACACACACACACACACAGGCACCCAGAGAGAGTAGAGAGGCAGTGCCTGCACAAACACACACACTCACACATGCTCACACTGGCATCCAGGCACCCAGGGGGCGGAGAGAGGCAGTGCCTGCACATACACACACACACACACTCTCACACACGCTCACACTGGCATCCAGGCATCCAGAGAGAGGAGAGAGGCAGTGTCTGCACACACACGCGCACATACACACACACATACACACTCACACTGGCACCCAGGCACCCAGGACCAGGCATGCATGCACAAGCACACACACACACGCTCACACATCAGAGCCTTTCACACATACTCACACCTGGTCACTTAGGCTCCCAGGCCAAGTACATGTGAGCACACACATGCTCATACAGAGCCTAACACCAACACACACAGAGCCTTACACACACAGGCACACACTCACACAGTCTTGCACAACGTAGCTCCCCACACATGCACACACAGAGCAGCACACACAGAGCTGCACACACAGACACTGTCACAAGTTTACAAGGCGCACACATAGATTTACACACCCAGATGTACATACACACTCTCCCACAGCCACACACACACACACACACTGGGGTGTACAGAAGCAGAGGTGGGCACCCCCTGGCTTTGGAACAAGGAGGCCTAGAGGAAGTTGGAGTTGCGAGCTGGGCGGCCTTGCCGGGCTGCTCAGGTGTGAGTGGCCGGTGGCCTCTGCCTCTACGGGCATTTCCACGTGTCCAGGGGGCTCCCAACACCTGCTCCTCAGGGGGCTGTAGCAGTCAGGTGCCACACCAGTGCCCGTGGCATGAAGCAGCCAGAGCTGGAGGGCACTTGGCACCTCTTGCAGGACCTGGGGGTGTCAGGGTGCTCCCCAGATGAGCAGACGTTAGACCTCAACAGTGAGGGGCTGGGGGAGGTGTCCTGGGAAAGAACGGTGGGGAGGAAGGGGTTGTCTGGAGAAGACTTGTCCTGCACAGGGAGGGAGGGAAGGAGCAGGGAGTGGAGGCACCTGAGCATGGCCAAGGCCAAGGGACTTCAGCTCCTGCCACAAAAGGTGTAGTGGGGCTGGCGGTGGAGTCCGGAAAGTGGCATCTCTGCAGCAGGATACCTCCTTGGGCTGGCAGAGCCTGCACCCTGAGTCTCCTGGGGAAGGCAGACAAGTCTCTGCTCCTTCCTTACCAGCTGTGTGAGCTTGGGCAAGTCCCCCAACCTCTCTGTGTCTCACTTCCTCATCAGTAAAAATGGGGATAAAAATTGTCCCCAAGTCAGAGGGTGATTGAGGGTTAAGTTAATGAACATTCATCATATGCTCAGAACAGTACTGGGGTTTGTAAGCCTCACCTGAAGGATGGTGACAGGGGACTGGGGGAGGGGAGAAGGCCCAAGCACCCAGGGGTGTCTGCAGTGGCCCTGAATGAGGGGAAGCCACCAGAGCCCAGGAGTGCAGCAGAGAGGCCAAGTGTGAGGCTTTCGATAATGCAGGCTGGGAATGGAGCTCCAGGAGTGCAGAGGCAGGAAAAGCAGGGTGGCCTGGAGCAGGCTGCATGCGGTACAGGAGGGCGAGGGTGACAGGGTCAGGAGGCAGGAGGGCAGGAGAGCAGAGTGGGGCAGAGGACAGGATCCCGGGGACACGGTACTGTGTGCCAAGCTGAGGTGGGTGGCCAGCGATAGAGGAAGGTTTGTGCAAAACAGACCGAGGGATGCTCAAGTCCAAAAAGCCAGGGCACAGCCCCCGGGGGACCTGGGTCCCCACAGCCTGGAGCCAGTGCATGGGTCGGGCCCGCAAGGAGACTGCTGGGATGGCGACCCCAGGCCACCACTGCCCTTGCCGAGGGGCCTCCAAGCGGAGAGGAGCCAACAGCAGGGGGAGGACGGGGTCGAGCTGCCCTGCCTTCCCGGTTCCCAATTCTCTTAGCTGCCTGCAGTGACCTGGCGGCTCTGCCTCCCACCCGCGCTGAGGCTGCCATTCGAGAGAGGGGAGGGCAGCAAGTGTGGCCTGCAGTGCAACCCCGCCTCTGTGAAAGGACACCTGGGGGCTGCGGCAGGGCCAAGGCGTGAGCCCCAAGCTGGGCCGCTGGCTGGGTCCCCGCGGGAGGGTGGGCCTGGGAGCTGGGGGCGCCAGCTTTCTCCCGATGCATCACGGGTAGTGCTGTTTATTTTACTGAGCAGCATTTCTGTTCTAAAGTAAACACTCAGATTTTTAAAAAACCATGGCTAGCATCTGAGCCTGGAGCCCAGATGTTTTCTCTGGGAAGAGGAGCAAATGTTATTGGCTGCAAGGCTCAAGGAAATTTCTGGAAACTTGGCATTGCATAGATATTTTAAATTGCCACTCTAGACAGGAAAGCAAGGTAGGTGGACAGAAAGAGTGTCTGGGAGGACGCAGGGCTCCATGGGGGACAGAAGCCATCACCCCGTGAGAGCAAAGCCCACTCTGCTGTGAGCACTTTCCTTGTGGGGAGGCGTGGAGAAGGAGGCCTCTGGTGGGAACTGGGTTTGGGTTTTCCTAGTAGGCAACATGGGAGGCCAGGAGGCAGGGAGGCAATGACCAAGGTCGGGTTATAGGGGAGAGTGTGGTCCACCACAGGCAGGGGAAGCAAACCCAGAGGCTGATGGACCTGGAGGCAATGGGAGGCCAAGACCTGGGAGGGGCAGAGCCTGTGGGCTGGGAGGGCAGGAGGCCAGGCAGAGGGCAATGTTCTGCCTTGTGAGGTTTCAGAGCTGGTGAGGGCGACTGGAATTGCGGAGGTGGGGAGCAAAGACCATCCTGGTTAAATACTGCAGTTACACTGGATGACGGCTGGAGGGGGCAGTGTGGGAGGGGCAGACTGAGGACAAGAGGTGGGGGTTTGAAGATCCCACTGATTTATTTACCCTGGGGAGTTGCAGGGGTAGCAGGGGAAGGTTTGGGGAACAGGTGCAGTGGGGAGGGAGACAGAGCACAGCGTGACAATGAGGGCTCTGGGGAGAAAGGGGCTGGGCTCTCAGGGCTCCTGCATGGGACAGCGACGGGAGGCTTGCAGCTTTGGGGCTGAGAGCTTCTGTGTGGGCCTGGCGTTCGGCCCCAGAAGCATCAAGGATGAGGATATTGGCAGGCAAGCTGCTGGTCTTGCAGGGGACCTGGGTCGTGCTGACAGAAATCGTGGGCTTGGGATGTCACCCCCAGGAGCAAGGGCAAGAAAAACTGAAGATGCTTTATAGGGGGGTGATGCTAGCAGCCTCCTGTTAAAGGAAGATGGCTGGATGATGGCTGAGAGAATGGGCCGGCATAGTGAGAATGGCATTGTGATGGGGGTAGGGGCTGCCAAGGGCTGTGACCAGAAGGACAGACAGAGTTGTCTCCAAGGGATGAATCCCTGGTTGACAGGTTGACTGCAAACCCTAAGGGGCCATGTGCAGGAGTTCAGGAGAGGATAAATCCATGAAGGAGGCAAATTTGCTTAATGATAGGTACAGACGATATTTAACAGCAAACGAGACAATAAAACATGTAATTAGCAGATGTACAGCACTGGCTGCTGGGGATTCCAATGAAAGGCACTAAAACACTACCAAGATTACGAGTCAGCTTACAAGGGAGCTAGTTTGAGGACTGACGGCATTCTGCAAGTGGGAAGCCCAGGCTATGGAGTTAGACAGAAGGGTGTGAATCCTGGCTCCAGCCTGTGTCCATGGCCATGCAACTCAGTGGGTTTGCTTTCTTTATCTATAAAATGACTATATTAGTGGTGCCTGCCTCAAAGGGTAGTTGTGAGGATTAAATGAGTTGGACAATAGTAAGCATTCAGCACACCACCTGACCCAGTGCTCAGTCAGTGCTGTCATCAGTATTAGTACCACCATCATCATCCCCATCCTTGTCATCATCACCAGTACTATCATCATCATCATCGTCATCATCATAGCTATTATCATCAACATCAATGCTGTTACTGTCATCATCATTGTTACCATCACCATCATCACCATTCCCGTCATCATCATCACTGTCACCATGAACACCATTACTATCATCATCATGATCAACCTCATCACCATCACCATCATCACCATTACATTATAATCGTCACCATCATCACCATTGCATTATAATCATCACCATCATCACCATTACATTATAATCATCATCATCATCACCATTACATTATAATCATCACCATCATCACCATTACATTATAATCATCGCCATCATCACCATTACATTATAATCATCACCATCATCACCATTACATTATAATCATCACCATCATTATGAATGCCATTACTATCATCATCATTTCCATTACCATCACCATCAAAACCATTTCTATCATCATCATAATCACTGTCACCACAAATGCTGTTACTATAATCATCATTACCATTACCATTTACCATTAATTACTATGATCATCGCTCTTATCATCATCACCATCACCACCAACTGTCATCATCATCATTGTCATAACTATCATGATCACTATTACTATCATCATTATTCTTGCTTGTCATTATCACCATCACCACTACCATCAACATTACTGCTCTCATAGTCATCATCACCATCACCATCATCATGAACACTGTTACTATCATTATCATCATCACCACTATCACCATCTCTAATACCATTACTGTCATAATTATCATCGCCATCACCATGAACACCATTACTACCATCATCATCACCATTACCGTCAACACCATTACTATCATCATCAACACCACCATTATTATCACCATCGTCCTTGTCATTGTTGCTATTACTATTGTCATCATCATCCCCATCACTATCACTATCAATAGCATTGCTATCATCATCCTCACCGTCACCATCAACACCACCATCATCATTATCACCATTGACACAACCTCTAGATCATCATAACCATCATGATTACCACCATCATCATCACTACATCTTACTATTATTGTTGCTGTTGTTGTTTTTAAGACTGGGAGTTAGAAGATCCTTAGCTAGGTCTTCTAGAATGAACTGCACACAGGGACAAGTTGCACTTTAGACCACTCTATGATGAGGAAAAAGAGAACTAGAGGAGCTACATGACTTGTTCAGGGTGATGGAGCTTTAGTGTGGCATTAGTTGTGAAAGTCAAAGATGGCTCACCATGCCACACCCCACCTATCGTGTGAACTCTGTTATTTGCAGCTCTATATCCCCATAAGTAAAATCAGGAGATAAGCGGACAAGCCCTCCGAAGTCATTTATTCATTCACTCCTTAAACACATTTGTGTACTTACTGCACCCAGTCTTTGTATCCCATGCTGGGGATATGACGGGGGGATCTCACGCTTTCAGTGCTCACAGTGAAGCAAGGAAGACAGTCAGCAGCAGCACCAGGCATTCCCACTCTGTATGAGGACACACATGGAGAGGGAGGTGTGATGTGGTGAGAGGAGGCAGAGGGGCAGTGACCCTCATCCTGAGGGCAGGGCATCACGAGGGCTGTGTGGGGAGAGGTTCTGAGTTGTGACACCCCAGGATTCTGGGTAAGATGGAGGGCAGAATGGGGAGCCCTGTGGGGATGCCCTGGGGGAGGTGGTCCTCGAGTTGGATGGAAGGATGCTGGAGAGGTTTGGAAAAGGCAGGGCCATTCATGGAGTCTAGGTCAGACCAAGACATTGGCTGGAGGTGGGAAAGCTCCCAGCTTGTGCCTCAGACACTGGGGAAAGTGGGCTCAAGGAAGTGGGAAGCTGGCCTAAAAAATTTGGAAGATAAACTTGGTCACATCAGGGTCAGATCACCCCCTCCTGGAGGTGACCTTTCTGCCACCTACACATCTTGGGGGTGCAGAGAAGATGTGGACCACCTGAGAGCAAGCTGCTCCTTCTTGTCGGCCTCCCTTCCACCTGCCGGCCAGGTCCACCCCTCAACCACAACCACCTGGTCATCACTGAGGTCTGCTCTGAAGCCCTGCTGGATGTCTGGGTTTCAGGGATGTGTCAACTGTCTCCTCTGCAAACCTTGCCATGATCACCACTGCCCGAGCCCAGCTCTCCCTTTGCTCCCTGTCTGGGGCATCCCAGCCACCTTTCCTCTCCGCTGCACCAAGCATGAATCACTTATCTGTGGGCTTCCTTTGAGAGGAGCCCCTCCTGGTAACATTTGCCATCTCTAGGTCCCTGTCTTACAGTTTCAACAAGCATTTACTGAGCACATACACTGCCAGGGACCTTTCAAGAGATTCATTTATTCTTGAAACAACCCACCTGGAGGTAGCATCGTCCTACCATTGAGGGAATTCAGACTTGGAAAGGGGAGGTAGCTCATCCAGAGTCATGCGACACTGTACTGCGGAGATGGAGAGAGGTGGGGGCCGGCGGGAGGCCGCCCTGCCAGCTCAGGTGGAAGGGGCGCAGTGATACAAGGAGCAGTGTAGCAGCAAAGAAAGCCTAGGACGTAGGTTTTGTTGCCTAGAACTCTTTCAGTAAACAGCCTGTGCGCCGCGTCCATCAAGGCCAGTTCTCAGCATGAGCATCCCTGGAGTTGCTGAGAGGTGTGGAGATGGGGGCTGGAGGAGGCCTGGGAGCCTCGTCCCCCTCTGCCACTTGCTGGCTGTGTGACCTTGGGCAGGCTCTCGACCTCTCTCATTTCGCGTCTGGATGTTGCACACAGCCAGCATGGAGTTGGTGCCCGGCACGTCCACCGGCCATCCCCCCGGCCTCGGGATGCCCTCTCTGTGCGGGCTCTGCCTGTCTTCTTGACAAAGCAGTGAGGGACAGAAGTCCAAGACTTCAGGCCCTGGATGACCCTGAGAGGAGCTCCAGCCCTGACTCTCTGCCTGGCCTAGGGGGCTGACCTCTGTGGATCCTCCCACCCTGAGCAGAGGCATCAGGGCTGCAGGAGGAGGAGATAGAGCCCCGTGGCAGGGCCACTGTACCCTCCCTGTCCCCTCCCAACACCTTGGGAGGGTGCCTTGGGGCGACCCTGCCGCTGTCTGCCTCCTCCCCCTGCACCCCCATTAGTCAGTGATTAGATATACATCTTTGCTTCCTATCAAGAAGCTCCTGAATTGGGCCATTATGCTGAGAAAAAAGTGTTTTTCAATGATCACCGGGGAGAGGAGATGCCGCCAGCACTGAGTGGAGAATCAATTTGAACCTGGGAAGGCCTGGCCATCCATCTCCCTTTGCTGGGTAATTTAGGCCTCAGAGCCGACAGAGCAGATAGCAGTGCCGCCGCCACACAGAGGCCCTGGCCAGGGCTGGAGAATGCCGCCGCTCTGAGGTCATTATCTCAGGGAGGCTGCCGCCAGGGGGAGGGGCAGGAAGAACAATTGGGCCCACTGGGGAAGAGTGATCTTTCTACTCGGATGCTCTTGGAGGAGGCAGCAGGTTATCTGTCCCCCTGGTGACCTCCATGCCGCCCGCGGTTTACGGGTTGGGTTTTGTGTGGCAGCCACAGGCGCAGGTAGGGTGGCCCTGGGGAGTGGACACTGCCCATGTGGTGCTAGGCAGGCTGGCTGCTGCCATCCCTGCCCTTCCTAACTGCTGGCTGTCACCCAGGCTGCCCCTTTATCAGGAATGACCCTTCCCCTGAGCAATTCAGTCCCCAGACAGGACCTGCCTTGGGAGCCCAGCTCCAGCATGGAGGGATGAGGGCAGGGCATGAGTGTGGCACCTGTGGAGTACAGCCCGTGTGGGGCCCTCGCCTTGGCTGGTGTTAGCTCACAGCCCCTGGCGCAGCCTGGCATAGCGAGGGTGTTTGTGCTCGGCTCCGGCGTGAGGACCCCGAGGGTCAGAGTGGTTCAATGACTCAAGAGGGCAGCTCGGGGCTGGAGATCGAGCCAGGTCAGCCCCCAGAGAGCTCTGTCCCTCCTTGAATGCCAGCTCCTCATGGTCTCTGAAGCCCCCTTGAGGGATGGCACTGCTCAGGGTGCCAGGCAAGCTGCTGCCTGCAGGGGAGGGGTGGGGTTAGGGGCCTTACATCGCAGACATGGACACTGAGGCTTGGTGGGGCTGAGTCATTACCCAAGGTCTCCCACCTCACCAGGGAGGCCTGCGGCTGCCTGGGTCCGGAACCTCTGTTTTCAGGCTGTGTCCTTGGGGAAAGAAAGTCCTCAGGGACCATCAGTGGATCCAGCACATTCTCAAAGCTGTGTGCTGAGCGAAGCCAAGGAGGTTTTGCCCTGGAGGCCACAGGCTTCCCAGCCCCGTATGAGGCAGGTGAGGGGCTTGCTGGGGGCCTGATGAACACGTCTCCCTGGCTGGTTATCTTCCTTCCCCGGGGCACCCTGGCACGGGCAGCCTCCTAATAACCTGCCCAGGATTCAGCCCTGGCCCCCTGAGCTCCCACCGAGTGACCAGGACAGTCCCCTGCCCCTCTGCAGCCCTGGCTTCCTGTTCATGGAGGGTGCTGGGCTGTCTGTTTTGATGCAGCAGCTTCAGGCTGTGTGTGTGGAGCTTGGAGGATGGTCGGGCCCGTGGGGTGGCACAAAGGTGGCCCTACTTCACCTTCGACCCCTTGCTCTGTGTGCCCTGTGGGATTTCCCTGATTGCCTTCCGCAGGGGCCCTCCCAGCCCTCGGCTGCTCTGTGTGCCCTGTTGCTGGAGCACAGAGGAGGCACGGGCTGCTGCAGGCTGGTCTCCTGCACGCAGCTGAAGGCACCGCTTCCCCTCCCCAAACAGAGCGGTTCCAGGAGCAACATGCACTTCCCTGCCAGGGACAGGACAGAAGCACCCAACCCTCCCCATCAGGGCTGGCCTCCTGTCTGGCCTTTGCCTCTCAGCTCCCCTGCCTGGAGAGCCTGCTCCTGGCCTTCAGCCTGGCTTGGGTCCAATGTGACCCCTTCCAGATACTTCCTAGGAACAGTGGCTGTGCCTCTCTGCATGGGAACAGGTCCTGAATGGGGGGATGTTTCATCTGGGGACTGACACGCAGTAGGCACTCAGCTGCTTTTTGCTGAGCTGTGAGTAGATGGTGTCAGGCTGGGGGGCCCAGGCTCTGGGTGGGTGCAGTGAAGCAGGGCTGTGGGGCAGGGCTGGGGCCCTGAACCCATCGGGGAGAAGGGGAGGTTTGACCAGCAGGGGTGAATGAAAGTCAGCGGCCTTCCCAGTGGGAGGTGAAAATGAGCTAAAATTTCTCCTCTAGAGGATTGACATTGATCACATTCCTGTGCTTCGCCCGCACCAGACCCCGGCCCTCCCTGCAGTCGGGAGCAGTGCTGCCCTTGACGGGTGAGCCAGCTGAGGCCCAGGTGGGCTGATCTTCCCCCGGAACCCTCGAGCCCACTGGAGCAGCCAGGACTCCACCAGAGCCTTTTGCCCCACTTAGGGCAGCAGGGCCCGAAGTCACAGCTGCTGGCTTTCCGTCTGGCAGGATGCTGGGTGGACCCCAAGGAGACACCTGGGTGGACAGGTGTGGACACAGCCACCATAAGGAGAGAGCAGCCGCCAAGGGCTGCCACCGCCCCTGCAACACAGGGCCCAGATTGCCTGCTTCCTCTCAGTAAGTGCCTTGTTAATGACTGCACGGGCCATTATTTGCCGTGGAGCTGCAGTAATTGGAAAACTAACCTCTCAGCAGCAGGTTGGCTGCCCTCACCACTGCTGGAAGCACCTGGGATATTCTGGACACTGGGCTGGATGTGGAGGACGACAATAGGTGGCTGCCCAGAAGGCCCAGTGGGCAGGATCTTCTCTTCCTGAGAGCAGCAGCAGCTGGGCGAGGGGCTCAGGACTCCCCAGCGAGGGGAGCACCCAGACTCCAGGGGGCACCCACCTGAAGCTTCTCACAGCCTGGCAGGAGCGTGACTCCAAACAAGGCTAAAGCTCCTACATCCTCAGTGCCCCCTTTCTCTCTGGGACTGCAGGATGGTGCCACGTCCTGAGAGGGGAGGAAGGGCTCTGGGCGGGGTCCGAGAGACTGAAGCTCCAGCCTACGTCCAAGTCCGCACCAGTCCACTTGGTGATATGCATGCAGCCTCCTCCAGGAAGGCAGCCGCAATCCCCTGCTCACTGCAAAGTGGGCCTACAGCTCCTCCTTGGAATGCCCCTGCCCCCATGCCCAGCCCTGTCCCCTGGCCCCACAGGCTGGCCCCTCAGCGTCATGAGCTCTTTGCACCGTTCTGAATGCACACAGTAACTGCTCACAGGGGGAGCGGACATGAACACAGACATAGAGAAAGTGGACTCCAAGTGTCAGGATTCACAGTCAGGGGGCCGGAGGAGGGAGAGAGCTCTTTGCTGTGGGGTGGTCCAGGAAGACCTCTGGAGGGGAGGATGGGGGACTGGAGTTGGGCCCCACAAGTGGTGGAGGACTTGGAAATTAGTCAGGGAAGGGCATTCCTTCCCAGGCTGGCAGCCGGTGAGAAGGTGCCAGCACTGACAGGGGAGCGTCCTGCACTCACTCGGGGCTCTGTGTTCACACTTCTGCTTACTTACATAGTGCATGACCCCCACGTACCTGCAGGTAACAGAAGAATCAAGAGACTGGGTAACAAGGTCCCAGAGCATCCTACGGAAGAGGTCAGCTCACGCTGCAGCAGCAGACAGCCCCCGTGTCTCAGTGACTGACACAGCAGAGGCGCCTCCCGCTCACCTGAGCATGCCCTCCACAGGTCAGCAGGAACCCTGCCTACTGCTGTCACTCAGGAACCCAGGCTGATGCCACATCTCCAATCTCGAATGTTGCTGGTCACCACATGAGAGGGAAAATACAGAGTGGCAAACAAACCCTGGCCAGTGAAGGTCCCTCCAGGAAGTGACAGGTCACCTTGGCACACAACTCACAGGCTGTGCCTGTGTTCAACAGCGTGGGGGGTGTGGTCTAAGGATCCCCGGAGGGACAGAGCCACATGAGCAGCTCTAATGACTACCGAAAAGCGAAGGGGAGAGGGCGTGAATCAAGTCGAAGCGCACTGAAAGCATTCCCACACAAAGGCACGTGAGCTCGGTTTCTCAGCGGCCACAGCTTCCAGGCTCCCGGATTCTCAGCAGTCAGAGCAAGGGGTGACACACGAGGAGTGAGGACCCCAACATTCACAGGTGCGGGCTGCTCGGGGGTAAATGGCGTTTTCCAGCTGAATGGGGCCGCAGAGCGCCGGGGTCCTGAAGATGCCACTGTGGTGTGTAGCCCGGGGGCGCCTGGACTGACCTCTGCATAAGCACAGGGTGAGGCTCCGTTGTAGATTCTTCAGGTTTCTCCACGGCAAACAAGGGTCACAGTGCCAAACGGAGGTCACAGCGTCAAAGACGAGTCCAGAAGATGCGATTCAAGGGGAAGCCAGTGTTCTCTAAAATTGCTTCAGAGGAAAGAAAGAAAGGAAAGGAAACATGGATGGTATTTAGGTGAATACGTCCACCGAGGCTGTGTAAAGAGCCATGGAAAGCCTGGGAGGGTGGATTAACCTGAGCTCTCCAGAAACACAGAATAAACAGACAGACAGACACAGATTTCCTGAAAGGAACTGGCTCATACATTTACAAAGGCTTGGGAAGCCCAAGATCTGCAGTTGGCGAATTGGAGAACCGGGAGAGCTGATGGCAGCTGGAGTCCATGTCTGAGCCTGAGACTGGAGGAGACTAGCGTCCCAGCTTGGAGGTAGCCAAGAAGGGAGGGAGAGTTCTTTTCCACTCCGGCTTTTATTCACTCAGGCTTCACGGCACTGGGTAAGGCCCACCCACGTGGGAGAGGGCGGTCTGTTTACTCAGTCCACCGAATTCCACGGCAGTCTCAGGCGGAAGCACTTATATGCACAGAATGATGTTCAACCAAATACCAGGGCACCCCATGGCCCAGCCCAGTTGACACTATGAAATTAGCCATCACATGAGGGCTTAAACCACAATCATTTGCATTAAGTCTCGCAGCCTTGACAACAGTGGCCAATCTCAGCTGATCTCAGCTGGGGGCCGAGGGCAAGGGGCCAAGCAGAGGCAGGCAAAGCCCCCCAGGCCGTGGCGTGCACAGGTGCACTTCACAAGGCCTTATTCCATTTAAGTGAGTCACATGACCAAGGCTGAGTCAGAATGTATCTCCCACCCCCACAGGCACACACGTACAGTGGAGGACACACGAGACTTCACTACGACGGGCGTGGACACAGGGAAGGGTGAAAAACTGGGCCAGGGATGCAACTCTATCCAGACGGCCTGTTCTCCGTGAATATATCCTCTAGACCCGAATTAAGGGCAGAGCCACAGGCAGCAACAATCCTGCAAGCAGGTGCCTGCACACGTGTGTGTGTGCATGTGTGTGTGGGCATGTGTGTGTGTGCATGTGTGCATGTGTGTGTGTGCATGCCTACATGTGTGGGGAGGGGGATGTGGGTGGCAGACAGGGCATTGATGGGCTCTGGTGAGAAGGGGGACATATTTGAGACCTGTACCCAGGGATGCAGTTTGTCCTGGGAGCTGGCCCCAGTGTGGGGTGGGGCACACAATAGTAAGCCCTGTTCTCGGGCACCTTTCCTGGCAGCCAGGTTCCTTCACACCCATCAGCTCCCTGGAACCCCTCAAGAACACCTGTGGGGTCTTGCCCCGGTTCTGAGCTCGGCAGTGCCACGATGAGCAATCCTAGTGCCGCTCACTGAGTGAACCTGAAGAGCCGCAGAGGAAGAATTCTGTGTTTCCCTCGACCTTGGCTCGAGGCCCTGCCTCCAGCAAGAGGGCAGTGGGGGAGGGCACTAGAGACCCACATGGCTGCACCAGGAGGGTGGCGAGCATGGCAGCTGGACGAGACTCCCTGGTCCGTCCGCCAGGAGCTTCAGTGCACTTGCTTCCTGACCCTGAAGCCCAGACAGGGGGAGAGAGTGGCACAAGGTTACCAAGTGCTGGTGCTGACCCTGGTCGTTTCTCTCCAATCTGTGTGTCGTCCCTGCCTCAGCCTCCCGGGCCACCAGCAGGAGGCCTGAGCAGGAAGGGGGAACGTCTCTGGGAGGAGGGACCCTGCCCTTTACACCCCAGTATCTGCTCCCTGTTGTTTATGCTGGGTGAGGGTCCTCCTGATCTGTCACAAGGGCAGCAGGACAGCAGAGAACCAGGCTTTGGGGAGGGGGACTGTGGGGCAGGTGAGCAGCAGGCTGGAGGGACCTGGGGCCAGGGACACAGGGACATGTCTATATCTCAGCGGAGAAGGTGGTAAGGCTCTGCCCACCTCACTGTGGGCTCCGCTGGGAACTGCAGTCTCCAGGCCGACTCTCAGCAGGCCTGGCTGTGGGGGTCATGGGGGATGATGGCTGCGGTTTGTGGGGGGGCGCAAACAGGAAAAGGAAGGGCCGACAGGGCCTGGCCTGGGGCAGGGACAGTGAGATACAATAGGATCATGTGCCCTGACCTGCAGTGGGTCATCCCAAGCCAGTCTGCCTGTGGGGGACCCCACTTCCCAGGTAAGACTGTGGATGCTCAGAGAGGTGCAGCCACTGCTACCAGGCACACAGCCAGGAACACAGGGGACCCGGAGCCACAGGGCTGCTCCCCAGCGCTCATGTCACTCACCATCTTCCAAAAAAAGACAGCAGCTGAGAGACAGGCTGGGGCCTCTCTCCAGGGGCCAGAAGGTGGTGGTGGCCCAGAGAGGGCCGGGGATGAGGCTGGGTGCTGTTTTGGACCCACAGGCACTGCCAGGAAGGCAGTGGGTCCGTGGTGAGGACCCTGGCAACGTAGCTGCACCAGGCCTCCTGCTGGGTGGCATGGGCGCCCATCCTACCTCTGTTGATGACCCTGGCTAGTGGGGAGAGAGCTTGGTTTCAACAGCCATAGACATCTAATCATGAAAATATTAGCCAGTTAAAATGTCTTTCCCAGAGGGGGAAAATTTCCATGGAGAAAGTTCCAGGCCTTGTAAAGAATACAAATGAGTCTTGTCGGGAGTTAATTAAGGCTCCGGTGCATGGCCATCCCCGACAGGACGGGTGATGGGCTGCTGGCCAGAGTGTCAGGGCCAACGGCAGGGCTGGGAGCAGACAGGACCTGGCCTGTACCTCTCTCCCTCCACCCCTGGGTAGAGGGGCTTCAGGGGGCCAGGTCCCTTGAGGGTCTCCTCTGTCCATCAGCATGGCACTTGCTCCCCCTGGCCTTGTGGGTGGCACCGCTGTCCAGATGAATGTTGGTGGGGCGGGAGAAGTGGTTCACACAGGGGACACAGGGGAGGAGGGTCCTGACTTTCAGGCCTCAGGTTCCCCAGAGGAGGACACTGACAGTGGGTCAGAGCTGCGTGATGGCTTGGGCAGGGGGCGTGGGGCTGCTGTGGTGAGTCCTAACATCTGTCCGTCACCCAACAGGGAACAGGCTGTGTCGCACGTCTACACTGCGTGGAGTCCTTCCCTGCTGGCCCCACCAGCCGTCGGGGCTGGCTCCCTGGGCTCATTTTCCTCTAGGGTGGGCACCTAGGGGTGCCAGCCTGCCTCTCACAGGCCCTGTCCTCTCTCCCCTGTGCCCGACTCTGGCTCCCCTGCCTCTCTAGGGGGCCCTAGGCATGTCAGGACCAGCGCCTTTACCATGGTTAATGGATCGGAACAAAGGATGCCTTTTAGCTGTTAATCGATCAGTAACTGGAGTCCACATGTGGTTCTGATTTCCTTGGTTTTCCGATGTCCTTTTTCTTGGTGTCCCATCTGAGATGACACGTCCCATCCAGGCATCGTTCTGTCATTTTCTATTGGGGTGAAACAGACACGGCAAGATCCTACTTGCAGGGTTCTGTGAACGTTTGCACTCCCTGGGCCCACAGAGCAAGAAAGAGCGTTCCCCACCTCTCGAGGTTCCCCTGGCGCCTCCCAGCAGTGCCCGCCGGGGACAAGAGCCGCCCTTCCCACTTCTGCTGCCTTTAAATATCACCTAAGGGGACTGCACAGGATTTGTTTTTTCTGTCTGGCTTTTTCACTGCATCGTGTTGGTCTGTGAGAGGCATTCATGGTATTGCAGGGAGGAAAAATGAATTTATTGAGAAATATTTTAAATGTACCGAGAAGTACAGAGAATAAAATAATGAGCATGTTTGGACCCGCAGTCCACATTTTCATGTTTTCACCATTTGATTCTCAGCTCTGCCCCTGGCCGACTCCCCCTTCTCCTCCTCCCCCTCCTCCCCCTCCTCCTCCCCTCCTCCTCCTCCCCTCCTCCTCCTCCTCCTCCTCCCTCCTCCTCCTCCTCTTCCTCCTCCTCCTCCTCCCTCCTCCTCCTCCTCCCTCCTCCTCCTTCCTCCTCCTCCTCCTCCTACTCTTCCTCCTCCTCCTCCTCCCCCTCCTCCCTCCTCCTCTTCCCTCCTCCTCCCCCCTCCTCCTCCTCCTACTCTTCCTCCTCTCCTCCCTCCCCCTCCTCCCCCTCCTAGCTTCTCCAGTCGCCTGTGATAAACTTGCCGTCCTGCTGAAGGTGCTGGCAGTGCAGCAGCTGGGTGTAGGGTGTATGGGGAGTCTCCGTCGATGACGTGGAATGCCTGGGTTTGGGGCTATCCATCTGCATTTCCAATATTGCATTTTTTCTTACTTCCTCTTCACAGAGTGCATGAAATGCACCGTCTCCCTGCCTCCCCACTCACACGTGCTCTTGCTGCACGCACACGGTGATCCTGCTGGTCTATTGGGAGTGAAATGCATCCCCCGTGACTCCCTGATGACTTCTTGGCCATTTGTATATGTTTTTTTCTGTGACATAATTATTGTCATATTTTTACATATTTTCCCATATTTTTCTTTGGGGCTATTTTGTCTTTTCCTTGGAGATATATAGTCTTTGTATATCATAGATACTAATATTGTGTTAATTATACGTGTTAAAAGTGCATTGACCCAGAACATGGCTTATCATGTTACATGTGTACACAGTTTTTCCTTTTTGTTTCTGTGAGATTGTCCACTTCATCTGAGCTTGCACGTTTACTGGCAGACGGCATCGCATGTTCCTTCTTTCTGCATTTCCAATGTACTCCTTTCTGGATTTTCTCTTTTATTCATTCAACTTGTCAGAGGTCAGTCTACCTTATTATCCGTCACACGAAAAAGCCAAAAACAAAACAAAAATTGAAGCTTTGATTTGACTGCTCTGTTTTCTATTTTTAAGCATCTGCCTTTATCTTTGCTTTTTGCTCTCTTCTGTCACTACATTTTGAAAATTTCTGTCATTGTTCTTTTTTTAGCTTCCTGAGCTGAAAAATTTAACTCATTTTTGTTTTCCATTGTTTGCTAAAGGCACTTAAAGCTAAGATTTACCAGCAAATATAAATAGGCTTTTATCTACATCTAAACATTTTTAAACCCTCCTCTCCATTGTGATGGAAAAAAAAAAAACCACTTCATGATAGTTTCATCAGATTTTGGAAGTTTTCAGCCATTGTGTCTTCAGATATCTATTTCTGCTTCTATGTGTTAGGCTGTTTGATAACATCTCACATGTCCCTGGGGCCTGTTCATTTCTCTTTATGGTTTTTTTTTCCTCTGTTCTCCAGATTGGATAATTTCTATCGATCTGTTCTTAAGTTCACTGATGCTCCTGCCATCTTCAATCGTGGGGAAAGCCCACTCAGTGAATTTTTCATTTCAGTGACTGTAATCCATAATTTCCCTGGCGTCTTACTCATTGTTTCCATTTGTCTGCTGAGGCTGCCTTTCTGTTCACTCGTAAGACTATATTTCCTTTAATTGTGTGATGATATCTTTTTGTTACAAATTTATAATAATTGCTTTCAAGTCTTTATCGGCCGTGTCCAGCCCGTGGGCCACCTCTGGCAGGATTTCCATTGATGCTGTCATTTTTCTTGATCATGAATCACATTTTTCAATTCCTTTGTTTTGTCTAGTGATTTTTGATTGAATTCTAGCCACTGTGGATAGTTCATAGTGAAAACTCTGGATTCTAGGTTTGCCTTTTGTTTTTCCTGATAAGAGTTGGTTCTCATTTGTCAGGCAGCTCAGTCTCAGGCTGATGGCCTCAAACCCATGAGTTTGCTTTCTGTGTGTCCTGTGTGAATCTGAGGAAGGTGCAAGTGGTGTCACAAACCCCTGTAACTTGAGGGGACACAACCAGCACTGTGCCTGCTGCACAGCTTTGTCAGGGGCTTGGCTGTGGACTCTGTGAGGCCGCAGCAGACTTTGCTGCAGGGAATGGTCTTTCCTTCGGAGCTGCAGCATTCCTGGGCTCCCTTCTCTGCACCCTTCCCTGTTCTCTGATTCCTGCCCCACAGATTACAGCTGCTCCCAGTGCTGCCCACACTAGCTTCTGCCTGTGAGCTCAGAGGGACCGCTGTGCTCCACTCAAACCCAGGTCTCTCTGCCATCATTTAAAAACTGCAGTTTTTTTGGCTAGGCAAAATTGCTGAGCAATCATAAGTCTCACTTTCAATGTCTCCCCAGTCTCACCGGTTGTGTTCTCACCCCACCTGTCTCCACTGCTGGAAGAGGAGTTTCCTTCATTTTGATGAGGTGGGGGCTTGCTGGTGGTGAGAGGGTGACCCTGTGCCACCTGCTTCACCATGGTCCTACAAGTTCATCAGCACAGAAGATGTTTAGGGTGGCAGGTGTTTGTTTTTGTATAATCATTGAGTTATAATAAATCTAAAGTAAACATGTAAAATGTGGTGTCCAGATTGGTGAAAATTGATAATAGCACACAGATGACTTCTAATATTCCAGAATTTTTCTCATGCCATTTGGCATTTACTTCTCCCCACTCCCAGAAGCAAATACTGCTCTATGCAGATTCTAGAGTTTCACAGGAATGGAATCATAAAATATACACCTCTTTTGCCTCTGATCTTTTCGTTCAACATGTTTTGGGAATTCACTCTTGTTGGTGGATATTTCAATAATCAACTTCCTTTTATTGTTACATAGCATTGTGTTGTATGAAGATAACTCGATTTTGCTTATTTCTGGTTAATGGACACAGGGAAATAATATGTGAGATAACAACAAAATACTAACAAGGAGGGCAGGAGAAGTTGGAGCTAATCTCAGATGATGGAATAGAGATGGACAGGTTGTAGCCTCCAAGGTCACACAATATCAGGGTGAGCACCAGAGGCAGGTGAGAGTGCTGGTGGTGGGCACGGTGTGTGTAGGTGAGACTGATGGGCATGGTGTGTGTAGGTGAGGGTGGTGGTGGGCACTGTGTGTAGGTGAGGGTGTGATGGGCATAGGGTCAGGTGAGGGGTGTTGTGTGGGCACTGTGTGTGTGTGGTAGGTGAGGGGTGGTGGTGGTGGTGGGCACCGTGTGTAGGTGAGGGGTGAGGGTGGTGTGAATGGGGCACAGGGGCAGGTGAGGGGTGGTGGTGGTGGTGGTGGGCACCGTGTGTAGGTGAGGGTGTGATGGGCACAGGGGCAGGTGAGGGTGGTGGTCTTGTTATTAGGGGTAGGGCAGGGTTGTGAAGTGCACAGTGGCCTGGACAGGTGGTGGTGGGTTTCAGTGCAGATTCAGGATGTGAGGACAGTGACACACATTTGAACACAATGACATTTGTGACCATGCCGCCTTCTGAGACTGCTCAGGTGGCTTTGCTGGCACAGCTGTGCCCTCTGCAGAGAAGCCTGCATGTCATCTGAACCTCAGCCCCTGTGCACGGGGGAGAGGGAGAGAGCTGTGCTAAGTGTTTGGTGCCCACTTATCCAATCCGCTCAGTGCGAAGGGCACGATTCAGTAAAGCTCCTGTCACTTCTGCCTGTGGCTGTGCAGGAGCCAAAAAATTGATTTCAGGATCAGACACCTTACTCAAGGCAGGAGTGAGGCATCTTCTCTGGCAGAGAGAAAATGGGGCTTGCATTGAATTTGGCCTAAAGACACCACACATGGCTGTTGTCTCTGGACGTCACTGATCCTGGGCGCTGCCGTGAAGGATGGAGAGCAGCCTTCCTGGCCTGGACTGTGTTCCCCGCCCACCTGTGCAGGCGCCAGACGGTGGAGTCAGGCTGCAGCTCCTGGCTCCAGGAGAGGAGAGGTTTCTGGTTAATGGACACAGGGAAATAATATGTGAGATAACAACAAAATACTAACAAAGAGGGCAGGAGAAGTTGGAGCTAATCTCAGATGATGGAATAGAGATGGACAGGTTGTAGCCTCCAAGGTCACACAATATCAGGGTGAGCATCAGAGGCAGGCAAGAGTGGTGGTGGTAGGCATGGTGTATAGGTGAGGGTGATGGGAATTGTGTGTAGGGGAGGGTGGTGATGGGTGTATAGTTAAGGGTGATGGGAATTGTGTGTAGGGGAGGGTGGTGATGGGTGTATAGGTAAGAGTGATGGGAACTGTGTGTAGGGGAGGGTGGTGATGGGTGTATAGTTAAGGGTGATGGGAATTGTGTGTAGGGGAGGGTGGTGATGGGTGTATAGTTAAGGGTGATGGGAATTGTGTGTAGGGGAGTGTGGTGATGGGTGTATAGGTAAGGGTGATGGGAACTGTGTGTAGGGGAGGGTGGTGACGGGCACGGTGTATAGGTAAAGGTGATGGGAACTGTGTGTAGGGGAGGGTGGTGACGGGCACGGTGTGTAGGTGAGGGTGATGGGAACTGTGTGTAGGGGAGGGTGGTGACGGCACGTGTATAGGTGAGGGTGATGGGAACTGTGTGTAGGGGAGGGAGGTGATGGGCATGGTGTATAGGTGTGCCGTCTCTCTGCGGCCAGCTGCCCTTCTGGTCACCACTTGCAGGTGTGCCCTGCATCTACCTGGTTCCCACGTGGACGTCCCTATCTGAGACACCTTTCGGACCAACTCTGGACAGGCCCTCTCCAAAATCAAAGGTGTGCTGGGCTACTGACCTGATCCAAGACTAGATCAATCTAGTGATCTCAATTGATCACCAGGATTGGAGAGGTAGCAGGATCGGAGTACAGGTTCACCTCTTCACGAGAGCCCCTACCAGCACCCCTGCCCTGGGCCTCACGTGCACTCAAGGGAGCAGCCGGGCTTGGCGACCTCTGAGCCACCTGAGTCTTCTGTCCATGTCTGTTGACACAGCACTGGGCTTTGCCCTGCTCATTGGGCCAGGTCAAGAATAGGGGCGGCCCAGGCCGGGTGCGGTGGCTCACGCTTGTAATCCCAGCACTTTGGGAGGCCGAGGCAGGCGAATCACGAGGTCAGGAGATCGAGACCACGGTGAAACCCCGTCTCTACTAAAAATACAAAAAATTAGCCCGGCGTGGTGGCGGGCGCCTGTAGTCCCAGCTACTCGGAGAGGCTGAGGCAGGAGAATGGCGTGAACCCGGGAGGCGGAGCTTACAGTGAGCCGCGATTGCGCCACTGCACTCCAGCCTGGGTGACAGAGCGAGACTCTGTCTCAAAAAAAAAAAAAAAAAAAAAAAAGAATAGGGGCAGCCCTGGATTCTCTGTGCCTTGACCTGCTGCTAGCAAGCAGCTTTGTCTTTTGGTCAAGACCCAGCCTCAAATGTCTGAGAGTCTGAGTCTGTGATTTCCTGGCTGGCACCCTTGGCACGCCACTTCACTGCTCTGAGCTTTGGTTTTACCATCTGCAAAATGGAGTTATTGAACAGAACCTACCCACAAACAACCCTTCAGGCTGGAAGTGCCTGCAGGGGGCTTGAGCCTGGGCGGTGGCCCCCACTGCTGTTCTTGTTGTGGAGACACCTGAGTCCCAGCCCCCACCCCTCACACAGACAAACAGTCTATGCTCTCTGATCCTCATTTTAAAATCGGGGGAGTACAATCTGACCCATGCAGCCTCCTTTCATGCCCAAATTCACCCCAGGTATCAAGTGCCCATCGTTGAAGGATCCCCGTCCAGGTTCTGCTGATGCGACCGAGGTGGAGTGGGCCTGCACCTGCCTCACTCAGCACACACCGTCCTGGGGGCACACAGAGGTGCTGGCACGAGGCAGAGCCGGGAAGGGGCAGGAGATCCAAGGAGATCTGGGCAGAAGCAAGACTGTGTGAGGAATGTCACCGCCAAGCAGTGCAGAAACCAGCAGGCTGTGTGGGTGCAGAAATAGACGAGAGACCAAGGAGAAAAGATAAGAAGTCCAAATACAGGCTCCTGTATGCACGGGATTTATTCTATAATAGGAAATTTATCTTAGCTTACCAAGGACAGGATGAGCTACTCAATCTGTGTTTAGATGATCAGAAACACATTTGCATTAAAACATTAATTTAAATGAGTACGTCACATCATACTCAAAAATAAATTCCAGGTGAATTGAAAAACTACATATTTGAATGGGAAAAGCATAAAGATATAAAAAGAAAATATAGGTTAATATTCTTAAAATTTTGGATTTCATAAAATCTTCTAAGAAAGGCGTGAATCTTACAAGATTTAAAGGAAAATATTTAAATCTTTGAAGCCATAAGAAACATTTCTGTACGTAATCAAAAAACACCAAAAGCAAGATTAAAAAGACAGCAGCAGTTTAGAAAATCTATTTTATGGGTAATTAAATAGAAAGGGTTAATACCCATAATACATAAAGAGCATTCAACAAGAAGAAAGGAAATTACACGAAGGTGTGGTCAGTTCTGGGCAGAAGAACCCAAACTCGCAATGTGAAATTAAAGCTGTGCGACATCAGCGGTAACCAGGGAAATGCAAGTTAAAGCGACGGGGAGGTTTGTATTTTGTTTTACCCAATCATGTGGGAAACAGAGCAGGTTGATACAGTCAGTCCAGCGAGGGGCACCGCCTACTCTCAGGGGGAACAGGAAGGAGCGCAGCCTCTCGAGAGGCATTCACAGAATCTGTCCCAATGGAATCAGCCAGCAATTCCTATCCCAAAGAAGTGCCCGTGACAGTGCCCAGCAAGGCACAAAAGGATGGTCGGCACAGCAGGACTGGTGAGAATCAGAAGCCATCTGGGTGCTCATCAGTAAAGGGACGTGACCCCCAGGCTCCCCACGTCTTCAAGTAGTGGGCAGAGGGCTGAAGGAGGAGGCAGACCTATACCTGCTCACATGGCACAGCTCCAAGACCTAATATTACATTTTAAAAGTGATTAGCAGAAACAACCACTACACGTGTGCGTGAGCTTGTAAGAATGACGTGTGTAGCACAGAAGGGCTGCCGGGTGGTGCCCCCAGGTGGCAAGGGCTCTCTCTTTTTTTTCTTTCTTTCTTTCTTTCTTTCTTTCTTTTTTTTTTTTTTTGTGAGACGGAGTTTTGCTCTGTTGCCCGGGCTGGAGTGCAGTGGTGCAATCTTGGCTCACTGCAACCTCTGCCTCCCAGGTTCAAGTGATTCTCCTGCCTGCACCACCATGCTTGGCTGGTGGTGCAGGGATTACAGGCCTGCACCACCGTGCCTGGCTAATTTTTTGTATTTTTAGTAGAGACAGGGTTTCGCCATGTTGTCCGGGCTGGTCTTGAACTCCTGACCTTAGGTGATCTGCCTGCCTGCGCCTCCCAAAGCACTGGGATTGTAGGCGTGAGCCACCAGGCCCGGCTGGCAAGGGCCCTCTAGGTGGGCGAGGGGCTGCCAGAGAAGGATGTGCAATGGGAACATTTCTATTTTTGTCTCTGTCTCCTTCTGTTTAGTCTAAACACTTTGCACTAAGAACAGGGGTGCGCACTCCGTGTCTAGCAGAAAGCACAGGCAGAGAGCAAATCCCAGCGGAGGGGGAGTGTAGAGTACCAGCCCAGTCTGAGGTCTGGTGGAGACACCGTGAAACGCTGGCCTGGCTCCTGCCCCCATGGACCTCGCTCAGGGCTGTTCTCCCCCAGGAAGGAGCTGCAGGTGCTGCAACCCACGCTTGGGTCACCTTTGCCAGAACTGGGGTCCCTTGCTTTAGGGGTCCTCAGGCCGGTGCTCAGGAGGCTGCCTGTTGTAGGTGGAAGACAGCTCCCCAGGCTGGGAAACCTCTCAATGGGAACTGTGCTCAGAACAGAACAGAACTCCCCGGATACTTAGACATTTGGGTGGTACTGATCTCCGCATCAGTGTCCTCGGGTTGAAAACAAACTACCACACATGCGGTGGCTTAAGAGAAACCCAGAGATGCCTTCTTCACGGTTGTGAAGTTCACACGTCCAAATTCAAGGTGCTGCGGTGGGCGGGGGGCTCACTCCCTCCAAGGTTCCAAGAGAGAATCCTTCCTTGCCCCTTGCTGCTTCGGGGGCTCCAGGGGTTCCATAGCTGGCAGCCGCATCACGCCTGTCTCTGCCTCCGGGTCACATTGCCTCTGCCTCTTCTGTCTGTACCAGTGCCTTTCCCCTTACCGGCTCCAGATCCTTAACTTGATCACAAATACCTTTTTCCAAGTAAGGTAAGATTCACAGGTCCAGGAGTTTGACGTGGTTATCTTTTGGGGGCCCATCTTTAGCCCACTAGTCTCCTTCTCTCCAGCCCTCCAAACTCTGATGGCCTCGAGGACACCCCACACGCCCTTCTCCCTTTGGCTCGATGAGCAAGTGCAGGCACACGGAGATGGCCCATCAGCATGCTCGCCCCTCCATCCTCCTCTGGAAGGGCAGAGTGCTGGACAGAAATGGCAAAGTGCACACCTTGAGGAGACCAGAGATTGGCCAGGAATATTTTGCTTCTCCAGGAAGCAGATGAGGCCGATGTCACCCTCAGTCTTCAGAAGCTGGAGTGTGTGTCCAGCCGTTCTGCCCCGCCAGGCGGCGAAAGGCTGTGGCTGGGAGCAGAGGCTTCCTCAGCCTTCTCTCTGCACAGTGGCAACCGCAGTCCTTACTAAGCTGCACGGCTGAGTGGGGAATCAGGCCCAGGAAGGCCCCTGTCTGGTCCCACCTCGGTGACAAGAGGAACATCATGTAGTGTTTCAGTAGGAGAACCCGGAGGCACCAGGAGGCTGTTCCCACATCCAGGGCCCTGGCAGAAGAGCCCCTTCTTCAAAGACATCCCCCGGGTGCCTCTCCTGTGACTTGCCCAGGGGAGGGAGCACTCAAGGCTGTACTTGAGCGGGAAGGCTGAGGACTCCCGAGCATTTTCGCAGCAAACCTGCAGCCCGGAGCCTGAGAAACGAGAACTGTCTGCGAGGCTGAACCAACATAGGCAGGGGGTTAATGGCAAACAGGCTGCAGATCTTAACAAGGTCCCTGGACTTGCCTGATCGAGCTTGAGCCTGGACCTGTCTGGCAGAGCGATGTGGGCGCTATTGCTCTCTGCATTTGACAGCTGGAAAAGGAGGTGCAGATGATGAACTGGCTTGACTGAGGCAAACAGTCAGTCCGTCAGTCCGTGGCTGGGCCAAGTGAGGCAACCAGCCTCCTGACACCAGGGCTCAGCTGCCCTTGGGCTGAACATGGGGACTGTGCAGGCAACTCTGTGGTGCCATGGACAGGATCACCACCCTGTCAGAGGCATGTGGGTGTGTCTCTGGGGCTTCAGCTCACTGCAGGGTGGTGGCTGCCCTGAACCCATTTGCACACCAGGGGGATGACCCTGGAGCTGTGAGACAGACCTGCTGGCTCTCCCACTGCTGGGAGCAGCAGGGTTAGGACTAGAGCCCAGGCTGCCGCCCCGCTGCCACGACACAGTGCCTGGGCTTGGAGCAGGGGCAGGTCAGGGAGGGATGTGGGGGTGGAGGAAGCGCCACACAGAGGTGGAAGTACTGAGGCCAGAGAGGGTGTGTGCCCCATGCACCTGTGCTGGGCCAGGCTGGGCTGGCCCTCATCCCTACAAACTCAGCTTTGCCGCCTGAGCTTTTCCTGAGTACAACCTGAGAGCCCCCGGACTGGGGAGAGCCCTCAGCTGCCTCTCAGACCAGCCCAACCTCATCCCAACACTGCCCATCCTCTCTGCACAGCAGCCCCTCCAACCACAGGGCTGTGGCTCCCCACTCCTTCTCTAAACCCTGCAGCACAGGCCTCAGGTGGAGGAAAGGAAAGCAAACAGCTGGCAAGAATCCACGCTTCCTTTGAACCAGACGCTTTCTAACTCTCAGATGATGTCATTCCTCAGGACTCTCATCATCCCTGTCTCCTAACTGCAGCAATGGAGGCCCAGGAGGGAAGAGCCACCAGCCAGCACGCAGCAGGAGTAGAACATGGGCTCTGCCGCGCAGGGGCCTCTCCCCTTCTCCTCCTGTCCCTCTCATCCCTCTTCTCCCCTTCTCCTCCTGTCCCTCCCATCCCTCTTGTCCCCTTGCTGTGGGATGGTCTCAGACACAGTCTGCCGGGCCGTCACAGGTTGGAAGGGGACAGAGCTGGAAGGTCCCAGCCATCCCCTGCCATGTGGCTCGGGCAAGTCTCCTTCCCTCTCTGGGTTGCTCTGGATCTCACCTGAGTCCCTGAGCCCAGCACGGTGCCTGGACTTCCCTGGGGCTCTTGCACATAACTGTGGGGCAGGGCATCAGCAGGGCAGGGCATCAGCAGGGCAGGGCATCAGGCCCCTCTCCACCTGTGCTCCCAGAGCTGCTGCAATGTCCCGGATCGGAGAGAGGGCTCATGGTCACTGCGGTTACAGGTGCCGTGGGAGAAAGAGAGGTAATGGGCCCTGTTTGGCAAAATGCCTGCTGGCTCTGAAGCTGTGCTAGGGCCATCTGCACTGGTTCTCAATTGTTTTCTGTCTTGCTTCTTGATTTTTACCATCCCGAGATATACTAATTGGTCAGAAGTGAAAAGAGAGGAAAGGAAATCTCAGTTCAGCAAAGAAAATCCACACCTGTGGCAGGCCCCTCCCACCCGCTTCCAGGGAGAACTGTCTCAGCCAGGGCAGCAGCCCAGCCTCCACCCCTCGCCCAGGCTCAGCCCCTCTTCTCCCCTCCCCCAGTGTGGGGAGGGTCAGCCCCAGATATTGCCACAGGGACCTCCACCCAGTGCTCGCCACCCATCAGTGCCCGGCCTTCTCCTTGCTCCCCACAGGGCTCCCATGATGCCTCTACGTCTCCCCCAGGACAGCCACTCCCCCTCCTTGCTGGGCATCATGGAGTGGATACATTGAACCCTGCTTCATCCTCACAAGCAGATGGGGAGGCTGGCAGTCGCTTGGATTGGCTCCTTTTGAAAAATGAGTGGTCCAGACTGTGCCTACCCCTGTGCTGCTGGCTGCCCTGGACACTGGCCTCTGAGACTTCCGGCATCATGGCATCAGGCTTAGCCAAGCAGCTGCCTTCATGCAGCCTGGCTGTCACTCTGCCTGCCGACCTGAGCTCACAACATGACAGCAACAGAGACATGGGCTGCTCCCTGACCCTGGCCAGGGGCCGGGAGCCACACTGAGGACTCCGGGTGGCTTTCTTTATTCCCAGGTCCCTCTGCAATGCTGCAAGGCTGGTGTCTTTACATTTCACACACCTGTTTGGAACCATAAACTCTAAGTCAGATGGCTGGCTGATGATGAACAGCTGCTGAGCATCGGTATTCATTTTCTCCCAACCTTTGGGGCTTAACGCCACAAACATTTCTGACCTCACATCGTTTCTGAGATCAGGAGTTGAGAAGTGGCTCTGCTGGGTGGGACTAAGGGAAGGCCACTTGTGAGGCTGCAGTTACACTCTCAGCCGGGGCTGCCATCATCTGAAGGCTCGACTGGGGCTGGAGGAGGCTGCAGTTACATTCTCAGCCAGGCCTGCCATCATCCGAAGGCTCGACTGGGGCTGGAGGAGGCTGCAGTTACATTCTCAGCCAGGGCTGCCATCATCCAAAAGCTCGACTGGGGCTGGAGGATGCTGCAGTTACACTCTCAGCCAGGGCTGCCATCATCTGCTTGACTGGGGCTGGAGGGTCTGCCTGCTTCTGAGATGGCTCATTCATGTAGCTGTGGGCAGGAGGCTGCAGTTTCTCAGCACATGGGCCTCCCCACAAAGGTGCCCAAGTGTGCTTACAACACAGCCACTGGCTTCCCCCAGAGCCAGCAATCAAAGAAAGAGAGAAGGAAAGAGGAGGAAGAGGCCGCAGGGCTTCTTATGTCCTAGGCTCTAACACTGCAATCCCTACTTCTGCTTTATTCCATGTCTTAGAAATGAGTGCTTCAGTCCAGATCCCACTGAAAGACAGGGAAACAAGGGTCCACCCTTTGAAGGGTAAAGTATCAAAGAGTGTGTAGACATTTAAAACCCACCAAGGGCCAGAGACAGGATTAGGCCTGATGCCCTGTGGGCATGCTTTCCTCTCCACCTGAGCTCACTGGCTCCAGATGATCACTCTCTGTCACCCCTGCTGCCCCTTACATGCTTACACAGGTGCCTGTCCCTTTGTAGGGCATCCCACAAGCCCCTTGCTGGCCCTGCTTCTCATGGGTCCTGCCCCTCAGCTCCCCACTTCCAACTGGGCCCCAGGGCACCTTGCAGTGGGCTCTCCTCTGCCATGTTGCTCTCTCCTGCTGCGCTGCCTGGAATGAGTCTGGAAGTGGCAGGGAGAGACCCTGGCTACCAAGATCAGGGCATTGTGGGCACCTGCAAGGTGCTGGAAGAGCAGAGTAAGAGGTGGGCTCCCCCAGGTGAGCGAGAAGGCCACTGGAAGGCAGACTATGCATCTGAGAGTAACAATCAACAGCTCCCTAAGGAGGGGGAGGGTCCTGGTGCAGGGAGTGGTCCCTGCAGATGCTGGGCTGGGGAAGAGGGAGAGCAGAGTCCAGCCATGTCCACAGTGGCTTCCACCCCAGCCCTTTCCATCCTTGTCCTCCTGCCATTGGGAGGCTACTGGGCCATGCAGGGAGAAGGCCAGGGGTGAGTGGGCAGCCTTAGACGTGATCCTCCCAGCCGTGGGATAACGTGTGGAGTTCAGGCTGTCAAGCTGACATCTTCCATTAATGCTGCAATACATTTTTAATACATTCCATTTTTCTTTAATTTCAGATTATATTGAGTCTAGTAGACTCTCCCTTTATTACTGAGTTGTGCATCATTAGCTGTTAGAATGGTCTTGGCAAAGCACGGGGGCCTTGTTAACCCTTCCAGTGACTCCTCCCTGGGAATCCAGGCTCTGTGGTTTGGTTTAAAGACACAGAGACGTGAAATTGCCTCTCCAGACCACAAAGTAAAGGCTGGATCACAACACTCACCCTCTTGTCCCCTCCCCCTGCATGCCCTCCACCTCCCTGGAGGACTTGGGCTGGGAGATGGTGATGAGGCTCTGCCCCTAAATAGGGAGCCCTCACCTCATGTCCTGTCACTTCTCTGTTCTGGTCCAGACCCCCCCGCCTCTTCTAACAAGGGTCTTAGTGGACTAAACAGGTCCAACCACCTCCCCAACCTTGTGTCTCAAATCAGAAGGTCTCAACAGTTTCCACTGGATCTAACCCTGAGTTAAGCCCCATGGAAGAAACAAGGAAATGGGCCTTCTCTTCACAGAGACGACAGGATTTTAGTGGGAAAACACCTGACTCAGAGCAAGCCCGGACCATGCACACTAAGCGTAGTCAGGGCTGGGAGAAAAGTGGGCTTGCCATGGGCTGCTATAGGCACAACAGGCTTCCTGGAGGAGGACCTGTGGGCCTCATTCTGTTCTGCCCTGTGTGCTTTCTGGTAGGTCTTATTTGTCCAAATTGGACATAGTGCTCCTTAACAGTGGATCTTCTTTCTAGTGTTTCCTTGGAACAAAGGAAGGAATAAGTAATGAATGAAGAGAAGGAAGAAGCAGGAGGGAGGGAGGAAACTGAGCACCCATTGTAACATCCCTGCCCTGGGGGCTCTGGGAAATGGGAGGAGGCGTAATGGTATCTGTTTCTTCCCTGCTATGGGAATGTCCATGTCCCAACAAGACCTGAAGCAAGCTCCTTGCTGGCCCCCTTGCCGCCCTCAGCCTGTCTTCTCCCTTCAGACTGGCTGCCAGATGCATCTCTCTACAGCCGTCCTCTCTCAGAGGGGATCTTTGATAGGTGGCTTCAGCATGAGCTCAGAGCTGGGTAGAAACGCAGGCTCTAGAGCCGCACCCCAGACCTGCAGAAAGATGGCTGGCATGCAGCTTACCTTTCGAGAGGTTCTGCTCTCTGGGGCACCAACAGATGCCGCTGAGTCCTAAGATAAAACCCCTGAGTGGGTCCCTGTCCTCTCCAGGATGAGGGCTGCAGACCCTCTGCTGAGGACTAGGGCCCAGCCAGCAGCCGTGCCCCTGGCTACCTGGCTCGGCCGAGTGCCACCTTCTAGGGACAGCTCACGCTTTGGGGGTGGGGAGGTGCCCACTATGCCTTGTCTCTGGCATAGGTGCCCACTATACCACTGTCTCTGCCCAGAGCCCTCCCTGGCTGCCCAGGGAAATGTCTTACCCACCTCAGGACCCTCCCAAGCCTCCCATTGGGCTCATCACATCCTGTGTCCTGCCCCGCCTGTGGCTGTGACCATACTACAGACCCCTCAGCACAGCAGACACCCCTCCAACTGGGTGCCATGTTAGGTTCAGCTTGGCCCCAGCCCTGTGTGAGCCTGGAGCATGGCAGGTAGGCAGGGAAGAGCTCCTGAGCAATGCATGGGTGACTGGATGGACATGTTCCTTCTCAGGGAGCCGCTGATCTGATGGTGAGATGCAGCCCCACCCTGGAGGTTGCTGTCCTGTGAAAAGGCACAGCCTGGCCTTCAGGAGCCCAGCATTCAGTTAAGGATAAACAACGTTATGCATGAAAGTGACTGAGAACACTGCCTGAGACCCAGGAGCACCAGTTCAGATGAATGCAGTGCACCCAAGGTTGAAATTAGGGAAAAAAAATGCATTAACCTGGTGGCTTAAATTAAATCACAGCCACATCTCTTTCTAAATTAAGTTCCTCATTCATATTGTTCCTTGTCACATTGAAGGAGCTGCTGCTACTGACGGCACTGTTTTTTTTCCCTCCCAGTGAATTGAGATGGGGCTGAAAAATAAAAGGGCCTGCCCACTTCCCCTGGGAGGTGCTGTGCATGGTGCAAGGGCAATGTGCCTCGGGCAGGTGCCTTTCCTGCAGTTCTGGGCTTTCCATACACCAGTTACAGAAAGGAGCAAGTTCAAACCTGGGATACAAGTGGCCTTTTCTAAACCTGAAATCCCTGTTTTCGGGGCTCTCAGTGACACAGACATCTGCCAAAAAGACTCCCCTAATTGTTAGCTGGGTGTGGCGGTCCCACTGCATACTTGAAACCCTTCTCCCACCCCCATTTTTCTAGAGCCAAGTGTTCTATCCTTGATGTGGTAAGAAAGACCCCCCTGCCCACCACTTCTCTGCCTCGCTCCTGGCCCACGGCCAGACCTCCTTACACTGTCTTCCTGCAGTGGCGGAGTGTTTGCTGAGGCCTGGATGCTTCCTGTCGGCCTCAGTGACGCTGAGCCTCTGCTGGAACCCACTCTGGGAAGCTCTCAATGTGCCCTAATTATCTGTTTCCTATCAGCTTCCACTTATAATGAGAACCTCTCAAAGGCTGGCCCCTGTTGGCACTGCCCGGTCACCAGCGTAGGAAGATGTTCGGTTCGTCCACTCCTGAGTCTAGAGGCCGCTGTCCAGCCTTCTGGTCCCTTCTGGAGAGGCTCCAGAGGCAGCGGCCAAGCATTTCGGTCCTGGGCTCCGAGATAGTGGCTTCAAATCCCGACTTGGCCATTTACTATCTGTGTGACTTCGGTCACTCACTGAGTTCTGAGCCTGGTTTATCTTTCTTAGATGAGGATAGAGAACTGTGCCAGCCCATAGGGTCACTGTGAGAGCGCAGTGAGATGACACATAGAAAGTGCTCTCCAAGGTGACAGGCAAGGACCCACCCATTGAGCCAATGCGGACCTGGGCCCTGCAGCCTTCTGGGGTTGGTCATGCAGCAGCGAGCTGCTACTGCCAGTGCTACTGCAGCTATTACTACCACCACTGTTCCCGCGGCTGTCACTACCTCCACTGTTCCCGCGGCTGTCACTACCTCCACAGTTACTTCACTACCACCACTGCCACCACAGCTGTCACTGCCACCACTGCTACCATGGCTGTTACCACCACCACTGCTACTGCCGTTACTGCTACTATTACGCTGGCAGTGGCAATGGTAACAGTAGTACTAGGCAGAGGAGTACTAGGAATATTAATAGTGATAATTACCACTACTTGAAGTACTCCTCCTCTTCCTATTACTACTGGCAGTGCTAGTACTGCTAGTAGGGCTAGTAATCATGGCAGTACCACTACTACTCCTAGTACTACTGGGTTGTAAATAGAAAATTCCCTAGAGAAAATAAGGTGGGATTTCAAAGCTTTTATTTCCTGAGCCTACCACATCACGATGAGGGGAATGAAGAATGGATGAGGGAGGAAACCTGGTGTGGGTGGAACCGAGGGCACCAAGGAAGACAAATCTAGAGGTGTCATTGCGGTGGCAGACCGAACAAACGTACAAACACCCCCCTCATTCCAGACCTGTGAAATGTTGGTAACGTGGAAGTCTTCCTGCAAGTCATAGATACACGGTAAAGCTTAAAACCAGCAGACTGTTTTAAAGAGACGCAAAATATATAAAAAAAGAGGTTGCAGCTAGAAGATGGACTGAGAAGGTTCAGCAGAGTCTAATATGAGTTTTAGAAGGAGACAGGGTGAGCTGGAGAGATGAAATATTGATGGAAATCGTGGCTCAGAACATTCAAGAACCAAAGAAAGCTGGAAGTCCTCAGCTGAAAGAAACCCAATTTGTTTCAAGCAGGATAAATGTAAACAAACTCATGACAAGACGTAGCTGAATGAAACTGCAGGATGTCAAAGAGAAAAACTGGTATCTATGAGAGGGAAGAGTACAGGCATATTTCTAATGGGTGACAAGGGCTGCTGGGAGACAATACAGCAATAAATTCAAATTGATGAGGGAAAATCATGTTTAACCCAGAATTCTATACCCAGCCAGACCATCACTCAAGGAGGACAAAATGAAGATTTTTCAGATATAGAAGGGCTGAGAGGGATTACTTGTCTCTAACCCTAGTAAGCTATGCAGTTCCTCAAGGAGCAAATCCCAGCGTAAAGGAGAGAGTAAAATTCAGGACACAAAAGGGTGCATCGACTGGTAAAGTGTATTCATGCATATAACCCACTGTTAACTATTTTAAAAGCATGCCAGCTTTTTATGCTTTTTAAAAAAGGTTAAAATGAAGCCCTGGCCGGTGCTTAATGATGCTCCCTGATTAGCCAGAGCCTGGGAAGTCCTGACCAGGGTCAGCAGGAGGTTGGAAATTCCGAGTCACATCATCTTTTCTGAAATAGTTAATTATGTGTGTTATAATTTTATGTAACCATGAAAACATTTGGAATATAATTCTTCTCTTTAAAACCTGCCAGAGTATAAAAGGAAAGTATCAATCCAACAGAAGACAAGACAGTATGTTCCACATGTTACCCCCATCCCCCAAGATTCACAGGATCAAGCCCTAATCCTGTTTATGATGGTATTAGGAGGTGAGGTCTCTGGGAGGTGATCAGGTCTTGTGGGCAGAGCTCTTGTGGTGCCATCAGTGCCCTTATAATAACAGACATAAGAGAGTTTTCTTCCTTTCTCTGCTCTCTGCTATGTGAGGCCACAAACAAAGGGCGGCCATCTGCAACCCAGGAAGAGAGCCCTCACCAAGACTGAACCTGCTGGTGCTTCATCCGAGACTTTGAGCCTCCGGAGCAGTAAGAAATAAAGGCCTGTTGTTTAAAGCCGCTCAGTCTGTGGTATTTGCTATGGCAGCCCGAGCAGACTAAGACAGAGGATGAAAAAAATAAAGAAAAGCAAAGGATATGGCTGGGCGTGGTGGCTCACGCCTGTAATCCCAGCACTTTGGGAGGCCAAGGCGGGTGGATCACAAGGTCAGGAGATGGAGACCGTCCTGGCCAACATGGTGAAACCCTGTCTCTACTAAAAATACAAAAAATTAGCCGGGCGTGGTGGTGGGCGCCTGTAGTCCCAGCTACTCAGGAGGCTGAGGCAGGAGAATGGCGTGAACCCGGGAGGCAGAGCTTGCAGTGAGCTAAGATCGCGCCACTGCACTCTGGCCTGGGAGAAAGAGCAAGACTCCATCTCAAAAAAAGAAAAGAAAAGAAAAGGATAGTAAAATCAACAGAAGAGGACAGAAACAAGTCCAATGTAACAGTAATAAATACAGCAAATTCAACTGTGTTAAAAAAAAAAACAGATAAAATGGGAATATAAATGGAATTTATATGTATGCATATAGAAAGTTTAAGATAAAATGGTCGGGAGTGGTGGCTCACGCCTATAATCCCAGCACTTTGGGAGCAGAGGTGGGCGGATCACTTGAGGTCAGGAGTTTGAGACCAGCTTGGCCAACATAGTGAAACCCCATCTCTACTAAAAATACAAAAATCAGCTGGGAATGGTGGTGCATGCCTGTAATCCCAGCTACTAGGGAGGCTGAGGCAGAAGACTCACGTGAACCTGGGAGGTGGATGTTGCAGTGAACCAAGATCACACTGCTGCACTCCAGCCTGGGCAACAGAGCCAGACTCTGTCTCTAAATAAATAAATAAATAAATAAATAAATAAATAAATAAAATAAAATAAAATAAAATAAAATATAAATAAATAAAAGCATAGATTACTAGTCATAGCAAAACCATTCTAGCAATATTAATATCAGGTGAAACTGAATTTAAGAAAATTGATGGTTAAACTGGAGAGGTTTCCACCTAAGTTAGGAATAAGACATGACTGAGCATGATTGGTGCAACAATTCAACATTTCACCGGAGGAATTATCTATGTGATAAGAAAGGAAAAAATATATAGACAATGGAAAGGGATAAAATTGTGTTTATTTGAAAATTACACAATTGTCTACTAAGAAAATTCAGAAAAATCTGAACAAATTATTAGAGCTAGGAAGAGAATTCAGCAGACCTCCTGAATGCAATGATCAACTTATAAAAACAGAGTACGTGAAGATAAAACAATCATTTAAAAATGGTGTTCCCATATGCCAGCAAATAGCAAATAACAAATGTAATAGAGAAAAAATTCTCATTCACAACAGCAACAAAAACTGTGTGTTACCTAGGAATAAATGTAAAAAAAAAGCATAAGAATTTTTATGAAGAAAAATTACACAATTACAAAATTTATTGACAGACATTATACAAAATCTGGATAAATGGAGAGATTTTCTTGGATGAGTAGACTTGTCATAAATATGACAATTCACCTCAAAATTAATTAATAAATCCAATGGCATTCCAATCAAAATCCCAATAGTATTGTTGGTAAAAATTGACAAGCCAATTTCAAAGTTTATATGGAGTCATAAGGTCCAAGAATTGATTGAATAATTTTGGAGAAAATAAGTTTAAGGAGAGGGTCTTACATACTAAAAATAAAGGAGTATCATGAAAACACAGTAAATAAGCTGGGCTGTATGGGCACTGGGAATTAACAAATGGATCAATGGAACAAAAACAAAACACGGAATAGCCCTGGAACAGAATGATGTATGTGTGGGAACCTGATGCATTACAGAGGTGGTGTTACAAATCAGGGAAGACCAGATGGATGACTTACTATGGGAACTTTCTATCAGAAGAAAATTTAATTAGATTCCTTCCCTCACCCCATTCAATGTAATGAATTCCACATGATTAAAGACAAAAATGAGGATTTCTTTTAAAAAAGACTTTAAAACTTCTCAAAGGAATTGTAATATATTTTTGTTATAACCTAAGAACAAGAAATAATTTCTTACACAAGACACTAAGAGAACAACACCTAAAGCAAAAGATTGATACATGTAACTATAGCAAATGAAAAACTTTGGTACTCCCCCCGCCCAAAAAAAAAAAATCCATTAAGACAAAAGAAATACAACCACAGGCAAAGAGCAATTTGCAGTACATGTAGCAAAGTGCTAGTGTCCAGAATATATAAATAAGTTTTACCAATCAATAAGAAAATAGTGAGTAACACAATAGAAAAAATGGAGAAGGGATATGAATGTCAGCTCACAAAGAGCATTCCCAAGTGGCTAATCGGAGGGGAAGGGTGCATAAATTCACCAGCAATGAGGGAAATGAAGTTAAGCAATAGATACCATTTCACACCCAGCCCAGGAGCAAAACCACCCTGTGGAAGGACACCAAGGGCTGATGAGGATGAGGATGTGAAAGGGAGGTAGCTTGCTGCACAACAGGCAGCAAGTCACTGTTTCAGCACCAGGGACAGCAGCCAGGCGGGCCCAGGGACCGTGAAAACCTGGGCATACACTGTTCCAGAAATCCCACTTACATCCCTTCACACCCAGCAGGCTCTTCTCATTACAAGAGCTAGATGACACCCTTTTGCTCTCCTGAAGTGAGAACCACAGGCTATATAACCTAACCAGTACAAATTATTTCAACAAAATCAACATAATGCTCTATCTGTAATATCAAGTGGAAAGAAAAGGAGTCATGTATAGTAAAACAATATGTAATTCAATATGTAATTCAATATGTAAATACTCAATCACACCTGAACGGAAGGCTCGATGAAAGTGCCAAACATTTTTCTTTTCTTTTTTTTTGCAACGAGTAAGTTTGCATTGGAATATTTAGCTGAATATCGTCTACACTTTGCTTTATACATGACATTTTGACATAAGACTAAGAAAAATGCTTGTGTGTGTGTGTGTATAATCACTCTTAATCGTTGATGAGAGTGTAGACTAATAGAGATGCATTGCACTGATGCCTATAAGAGAAGGTTATATGCTGTGTGATTCTGTGTGGGTGACATTTATAGTAAAGAAGGAGCCCCCAGGTGAACCAATGTGGCAGCACTGCTCAAATGCCATGAGTAGTGTCCCTTCAGTGACATGACTATCTGAAACAGTGAAAGACTCTTGATAAAGTTGTGAACAAAACACAGTTCAATCTGTCTTCTGTTTACAAGATAGTTGCATTCCTAGAATATTCAGCATATATGTTTAGTTTGTATTAAACCCATACAAAAATATGTTTCTTTACGTGTCAAATTGGTTAAAGATATTTACCTATGTGAATGCACAGATGAGACATCTGAGGGTTGTGTGAGACATACGACAATTCTTCATGTGCATGCTGACCCACACGTCGCAAGGCGTCCAGCACATCTGGCCTTCCTCCCTAATTGTTACTGCTGTGGTCCCAGGCACTGTGAAGGCAGTAGATGCTCCTGTCTTAGTCCATTTGCAATTGCTATCAAGACATATCTGAGGCCGGGTAGTTTATAAAGAAAAGAGGTTTCTTTGGCTCATGATTCTGCAGGCTACATGAGAAGCATAGTGCTGGCATCTGCTCCTGATGAGATCTCAGGAATCTTCCCATCATGGTGGAAGGCAAAGGAGGAGCAGGCATGTCACATGGCAAAAGTGGGAGCAAGAGAAAAGGAGGCATCATAGTCTTTTAAACAACCAGATCTCGCATGAACACAGAGTGAGAACTTGCTCCTTACTGCAAGGAGGGCACCAAGCCATTAATGAGGGATCACCACCGTGACCCAAACACCTCCCACCAGGCCCCACTTCCAGCACTGGGATCACATTTCAGCATAAGATTTGGAGGGGACAAGCATCCACACTATGTCAACTCCTTTGAGTAGTAATGGCAGAGACAGCAGCACCCACCATGCACCAGTGCCCCAGGAGATCCCCTCAAGCACATGCACCGGAGCTGCACATGCAGTAGCTTACAGTAGTGTTTGTGATGGTGAACGTTTGGGAAATAATTATGTGTGATGGAATATCAAACAGTGTTTAAGTAAGTAAACTCAGGGCGCTTTTATTGCTGGTAATGGTGGGCTTCGTGATTACCATCAACTTTTCCGCTACAACTACCTGAAATATCAAAACAACCTCTTAAAAGTATTGAACAATGGACCAGAAGAGAGAGTCAAGAAATTGACACATGCAAATGTAGCCAAGTGAGTTTCACTAAGATGGAATAGCAATTGCCCGTGCAATGGAGAAGAGGCCATCTTTTCAACAAATGGTGCTGAAACAACCGGACACCCATATGCAGAAATTAAACCTTGACCAATACCTCACGTGTTGCACAGAAATGAACTCCAGATGGATCACAGGCTCAAAGTGAAAGGCAGAAGTATACAGCTTCTAGAAGAACACATAGGAGAAAATCTTTCTGACTTTGGATTAGGCCAGGATTAACAAGTTATAGCCAATGGGCCAGAGCCAGTCCAAGGCCTGCTTGTACATGGTTTCTGAGCTAAGAAGGACTTTGTGTTGCTAAAGCTTTATAACACACACACAGCAAAACAAAGTCCAAAAATAGGCAATCAAGATAGAGATCATCTGTGGTCCACATAACTAAAATATTTATTTTCTGGCTTTCTACATAAATAGTTTGCCAACCCCTTTGTTTGATAAAGTTTTATTTGACAGAACACCAAAAACACAATACACAAAATAAAAACAAGGGCAGTATGGATTTTATCAAAATATTTTTTGTGATTTACAAAAATACATACCGTTTTATGGAACATATATTTGCATCTGGGAGAAAATATTTGCAAATCATCACATATCTGGCAAAGAATGTGTATCTAGAATATATAAAGAACCCTCATAATGTAATAATAAGAAAACAAATAAACCAATACAAAGTGGGCAAGAGATATGAGCGGATACTTTACACAAGGAAATATACAGGTGACAAATAAGCAGATGCAAACATCCCTTAGATACATGACAATAACAAGTGCTGGCAGGGATGTAGAGCAACAGGGAGTCTCACACACTGCTGGTGGGAATGCAAAATGGTACACCAGCAACTTCTGAGAAACAGTTTGGCATTTCCCTAAAAAGTCAAACATGCACTTAGCATATGGCTCAGCAATCCCACTCCTAGGTATTTTCCCAAGAGAAATGAAAACCTATATTCACACTAAAACCTGCATGTAAATGTTTATGGCAGTCACCAAAATCTGGAACCCACCCAAATATTCTCCAACAGGTGACAGGATAAACACACAATGCTCCAAGCATACCCTGGAATACTCCACAGCAATATAAAGGCGGAAGCTATTGCTGCACAAAAGTACAGATGAATCTCAAAGGTGTGATGCCGAATGAAGACGGCAGCCCTGGGTGCTGCACACTCCCTGATTCCATTTATAGGACGTTCTCGGAAAAGCAAAACTACAGGGATGGAGCAGAGATCAGGGGTTGCTGGGTGTTGGGGGCGGGAGAAGGATTGACCACAAAAAGTCAGGACCAGGGAATTTGGGGCACTGTTCTGTTTGAAACTCTTCTGTTTCTGAATTGTGGTGGTGGGCACGTGACTCTGAGGGTTTGCTAAAGCCCCTTCAATTGTAGACCACAAGGAGTGAATGTAACTGTACGTAAATTTAAAATAAATTTAAATATGCAAACACAAGTGTGGATGTTCAAATATTTGACTGGTCAATTCAACTTAGAGGAATATAGAATCGTAGAAATCTGAAAGAGAAAGATGCACAGATAAACATATACGGATGTTCACAGCAAAAGTTTAAAATAAATCTAAGAGGGAGGGGTCTGTTAGAATAAATTCGAGGATAGCTACAAGATCTTAATGAACTCTGTGTAATGAACGATATAGATAAATTTCAAAAGCAATATTTGAGTGAAAAAAAGTAAGGCATGGCTGGTGCAGTGACTCATGCCTGTAATCCCAGCACTTTGGGAAGCTGAGGTGGGTGGATTGTGGAGTCCAGGAGTTCGAGACCAGCCTGGGCAAGAAAGCAAGATATTATCTCATTTTTTTAAAAAAGTAAGTTGTGCAATATATACAACAGGAGAGCATGTTAATTACTATAGCTTTATAGTCTAGATTTGTAAATCACTCTTATGTAATTTTTAACTGCCTCCCCCGCCCCCCACCAAGGCAACACCGTGTATCCCTCACTGATGCGAGTGTCCTGGTGTAAACATAAAGAAAAGCACCAGAAGTTCATCCTAAAATGAAGACAGTAAGTTTTCTCCCACCCTGAGGAAAAAAAAAAAAAAAAGGGAGACTTCATCAGAATTGTTAATGTCCCTTACACTTAAGAGATCTGAGGCAAAAATGACAAAATGTTAATTTGGGTGGGTAGATATAGGTGCTTGTTTTCAACTTACTGCAAACAATTTTTTTAAAGACGCCGTTATCAGTTAGCCCCCACTTCCCTTCCTGCGGATCCACAGCGGGTTTTCCCTGGGTCTCTAGGCTCCAAGCCTGCCCTTCCATGCCCTGCTCTATGGCTCTTGGGCTGGGACTCGGGCAAACCATATTCCCCAGCTGCCCTCACCATCTGGCTTCTCTTTATTTCTGCCAGTGGGAGACAGGAGAGCAGAGGTGGGAGAAACTGCTTCATTGCCATGCTCCAGGTCCTGTCCATGAGACCTCAGTACTTACCAGGCAGTTGGCTTCAGCCCCCAGCTCCTCCCCACCCCCTCAGAGGAGCCAGCAGATCCAGGAGCTGAGCCTTCCCTGGGAGATTCCCAACACCAGCCCCACAGGGTGCTCCTCTGAGCTCCCAGGTATGGTAAACACTCTCAGCTCTAGGCAACTGTGCTGCTTTCTACAGTGACTGCGGTGTGAGTCACCTCACTGTCTGTACCTGCCAATGCCCAGCCAACCAATCCCAGGGTTAGCTTCCCTCAGATTCCTATGTGCAAATCCCGGCTGAGGCCCAGTCCACACCTTCTTCTGCAGGCTCTCACTTAGTTCCCACACCTTTGCTTAATCTGCCCCTCCTGGCTTCAGGGAGCCCAACACCTTCCCTGCAAACCCAGATTCAGCTCACTGTCTTCTCTGAGCCTCTCCTGGGCCTGATGCTTCACAGAACCACACACTTTAATATCTACAAAATCCAGTTTAGCAAAAATGTATTTACCTGGGCATAGCAACATAGCAAGATTGGTGGGGGCACAAAGAGGAGCCCAATAGTCCTTACCTCCTGGGAATGTGAGACCCATTGTGAAGACAGGCACATGCTGGGCATGGTGGCTCACACCTGTAATCCCAGCACTTTGGGAGGCCAAGGTGGGTGGATCACCCAAGGTCAGGAGTTCGAGACCAGCCTGGCCAACATGGCGAAACCCTGTATCTACTAAAAATACAAAAATAATTAGCTGGGCGTGGTGGCGGGCGCCTGTAATCCCAGCTGCCTCAGGAGGCTGAGGCAGGACAGTTGCTTGAACCCGGGAGTTGGAGGTTGTAGTGAGCCGAGGTCATGCCACTGCACTCCAGCCTGGGGGACAGAGTGGTACTCCATCTTGGAAAAAAAAAAAAAAACACAGGCACAAAAACAAACATTAATCTATCTGATATGCACATGAAATGAAGGATACCTAGTCCAACGGAGTGCAGAAGTGCCTTTCTGCTACCTCTGATGGAAAAGCTCCAAGGTAATCCAGAGAGGGTTTGCTGGGCCTCTGAAGCTAAGGCCAGGCCCCCGCAGTAGGAAGAGTCTGGGGGCCAGGCCAGGGTGTGGGAACAACATGTGACAAGGCACAGAGAAACACAGCCAACCTGAAGAATGGGGGCACAGGGCAAATGGCGGGGAGAGGCTGGCTACTGGGTCCCTGCCACTGGGACTGGCCATGGTCTGTGCTGATGGGGAGGCACTGAAGCACCCTGAGCAGGGCTCCCAGAGATAAGGAAGGTTGAAAGTGCCCTCTACGCTATTTAAGTGCCATGCTCAGGGGTGGTCTTATGACCAAGGAAATGATGGGAAGATGTGAAGACTCCTTGTGCAATCTCGAGTTAACATGTTGACTTCTTGGGAAACAGGGGACCATTAACCAGATCAGTCTCGTGACCCCTCCCTACCTATCAACCTGACGTTGATTTATGACCAAGCCCTGAGCCCTTCACCTTCTAAAATGCTTTAAACCACTTATACTTCTCTCTGTCCCCCACCCACCCCCACAGCTGAGCCATAATTGCTTTTGATCTTGGCTGCTGCAATGGCCTCGGAACTGGTGTAGTCTCTGCCACCGGCCCTCCCACCCTTATCTTGTTGCCTTGGGATAAAGACTGAGACCTTATTATGGTCTCGGATGGTGGCAGTCTGACCCCTGCCTGCCTGTGCAGCCTCTTCATCCTCCACACTCTGCCTGCTTTGGACCTTTCCTGGCTGTCTCTCTTCTCCCTCGGATTCACGTCCAGGTCATTGCTTCAAAGCCTCCTTCCTGGGCCCTAAGGCTTTTCAGTTACTTTCTCATCAGATGCTCCCTCAAAACACAAGCTGAGAGTGTCATTTTAACAAAATCCAACACTCATTTATGATTAAACCTCTGAAAAACTAATAGTAGAGGGGAACCTTTCATTCATAAAAAATATCTATGAAAATTTTACATTTAACATTGATAGCGGCTAGCATTCGTGGTGATAAAATGAAAATGAACGTTGTCTCTCTGATATCAGGAACAGGGCTGCTAGTCAGTGCGATACTAGAAGGTCAAGCTAGTGAAATAAGAAAAAGAAATAAAAGGCATACAGGTCAGAAAAGAAGAAATAAAATTGTACCTTTTTGTAGGTAACACAATGGTGTTAAGGAATCTACAAAACACACACACACAACTCCAAGTAGTAAGCGTGTGTTCAGCAAGGCTGCAGGATACAAGGTCGATGTACAAATATCAATTGTACTTTTAAACACTAGCAATGAATATTTGGAAACAAAAATTAAAAATACCATTTACAATTGCTCCAAAAAATAAGTGAGTTTAAATTTAACAGAACATGTATAGGACTTGCATGCTGAAAACTACACAATACTGCTGAAATAAATCAAAGAAGCTCTATAGAAACAGAGAGACATACCACGATTATGGATCTGAAGACTAATACTGATAACATCGGTTTTCCCCCAACTGATATACAGGTTTAATGACATTCCAGTCTGTCAGATTTTTTAATAGATATAGACAGGATTATTTAAAAATTTATATGGAAATGCAAATAAACTGGAATAGCAACAACAATTTTGAAAAAGAATAAACTAGAAAAAATCAGTCTACTTGATTTCAAGCTATATTATATAACTACAATAATCAAGACTGTGCAGTATTGCTAGAGAGAGAGACAGAACGATCAATGGAACAGAGTAAAGAATCCAGAAATAGACCCTTACAAATATGTAAAAGCAATTCAGTGGAGGAAATTGGACATCCACAGGTCAAAGAAAAAAGAGAAGAAAAAGAAAAAAAAAAACCCTGAACCTTGCACTTTATATAAAAATTAACTAAAAATGAACCACAGATTTAAATGTAAAACTATAAAACTTTTAAAAGATAACATAGGAAAAAAATCTTCAGGACCTAAGGTTTGATGAACTGTCCTTAGACTTGACACCAAAAGTATGACCTATAAAATTTAAATAAAAAAGAGAAATTGGATCCATGTGCCATGTTGTTTTGCTGTACCCATTAACTCATCATTTAGAACAAACCTGCACATTGTGCACATGTACACTAAAACCTAAAGTATAATAATAAAAAATAAAAAAAGAAAAAAGAAAAAAAGAAAATTATATAAATGGCTTTATATCATAGGCTATTTTCTTTGGAGAAGAATTAAATGAGATTTATCTTAGACCCCATTTGCTGGAATTAACTTGAAAAATATTGTCTTAAGTAGGTCTGTCTCAAAGATCATATTATAATAAAAGACCAAGAACTAGTAGAAAATCAAGACCCACAATGATAAATGTCACTGTAAAATCTTATTACTATTTTTTAACCAAACATCTTCCTCCAAAATATTATAGCATTTGATATTATAGGTGAACCTCTTTAATCATTTCAGTGTATAGATTTTAGAACATACTGAAATGATAAAATGAAAACATATCTTATTTTGTATAAACTTTGGCCTCTAACTTCCACAATGCTTAAAAAATAGACTATTACCAGCACCATGGAATCTTTCCCTCGTGATCACTCTCAATTACTGCCTCCATCTCCTTCCCCAAACTTAACCAATACCCTGACTTCTAACACCATAAATTAGATTTGCCTGTGTTTGAAGTTAATAAAATTGGAATAAAAAAAAAAAGAGAAATTGGACCTCAGCAAAATTAAAAGCTTTTGTTCTGCAAAAGACCCTTTTAGGGGAATGGAAAGACAGGTTACAGACTGGAACAAAATTATTTGCAAACCACATATCTAAAAAAGGACTCATATCTAGGATATATAAAAAGCTCTCAAAATTCAACAGTTAAAAAATACACACAAAAAATCAATTAGAAAATGGGTAAAAAGACTGAAAAGACATTCACTGGAGAGGATGTACAGATGGCAACTAAGCACATAAGAGATGCTTGACATCACCTACGAGAAGAGATATGCTAATTAGGACAGCAATAGGAAATCACTGCCCACCTAATAGAACAGCTACAATTACAGACACAATAATTCCTGTATCTGCAAACACCAAATGCTGGTGAAGATGCCGAGAAATCAGAACACTCAGACATGTCTGGCAGAAATGTAAAATAGTATAGATTCTTCGGAATATAGTTTGGCGGTTTCTTTAAAAACAAATCAAATATTTACCATATGACTCAGCAATTGTGCTCTTGGGCATTTATCCCAGAGAAATAAAAGCTTATGTCCACATGCATACTTGGACATGATGATTTATAGCAGCTTTGTTTGCCATAGCCAAAAACTAGAGACAACAAAAATGACCTTCCATAAGTGAGTGGGTAAACAAGCTGTGGCCCATCCGCATCACGGATTACTACTCAGGAATCAAAAGGAACAAACCTTGGATACACAGAGCAACTTGGATGGATCCCAATGGCACGCTGAGTAGAAATAAGCCAGCCTCAAAAGGTCCTATGAACTCATGAATATAGCATCTTCGAAATGACAGAATCATAGATGGGAAACAGATTAGTGGTTGCCAAGGGTGAGGAACGGTGGTGGGGCCAGGTGGTGTGACCATAAAAGGTGGCCCAAGGGACCAGCTCCATGTCTCCATGTCAATGGTGGTTTCACAAATCTGCGTGGTAATCACACGCCACAAAGCTCAATACATCTTGCTCCAATGTCGAATCCCTGGTCTTGACAGAGAACTGTGTATCTTTATTATGCTGTAGGTATAATTGTGTAGAATGCAGCCACAGCAGGGAACTGGGTGAATGGTACATGGGACCTCTCTGGACTATATTTGCCACTTCCTGCGAATCTGTAATGACTTCAGAATAAAATTTTTAAAAAGTTAGGCCAGGTGCGGTGGCTCATGCCTGTAATCCCAGCACTTTGGGAGGCCGAGGCGGGCAGATCCCCTGAGGTCAGGAGTTCGAGACCAGCCTGGCCAACATGGCGAAACCCCATCTCTACCAAAAATACAAAAAATTAGCTGGGCGTGATGGTGGGTGCCTGTAATCTCAGCTACTTGTGAGGCTGAGGCAAGAGTATTGCTTGAACCCGGGAGGCGGAGGTTGCCGTGAACTGAGATAGCACCACTACACTCCAGCTTGGGTAACAGAGTAGGACTCCGTCTCAAAAAAAGAAAAAAAAAAGTTCATTGTAGAACAAATTAAAAGACACTGTACAAACAACTTATATCCAGCCCAATGGTGTGACTGTCCTCTTTCTCCTCCACCCCAACAAAGAAGGCTCTGGAGCCTAAATTTTTGAGTCCTGTGGGGTCTTCGTTACTGTAGCCTGCCCAGAGGTGGGGAAAGAACCCTGTGCCTGACCCTGAAACTCAGGCTTCTCTTGCTTCTTGGTACTGTCCAGCTCTGGCTGCCAGTTCCTGTCCGTGGAGTGAGGATGAAGATGATGGTGATCAAATGGGTTAATGTGTGTCAGTTCATTGCTTTGCAAACAGAGAAACCTCGATACATGGCAGGTGGGATATTCTGAATGTCTATGCCTTTCCCCATTGAACTATGAGCTCCAAGAAGGCAGGGTCCATGTCATGTCCTACTGGAATTCTCAAGGGCAGGCCCTGGCCTCTGCAGGAAATTCAAGGATGGGTGCCTGGTAGTTAAGACAAGAGTAGGGAAGTAGTGGGCAATGTCACTCTTTTCTCAGGGCCTGCTGAGGCCCCTGTGGCACAGAGGTGAGGCACCCCAACTCTGCACCCAGGGCCCCTGAGAATGGCAGAGTCATGGGTGGGAAGCTGGTGACAGCCACAGCCTTTCCCAGAGCTGGGAAGAGCCAACAGGACATCTGGAGCCCCGCTGAGAGCTTCCATAATTAGAAGCAAAATCAAAAAGCCCAGTCCAGTGATGGCTTCAAACAGGACTATTTTTAAGTCATCTAATGCCAGGGCTTGTCAGATGGGGACCATGATTAGATGCGTGTGTGTGTGGGTGCGTGTGCGTGTGTGTATAAGTGTGTGTATGCATGTGTGCACACATGTGTGTGTGTGTGCATCTGTGTGCTTCTAATTTTCCTACAAAGATCACTTGCATTTTCCCAGAGCCCAGGCTTCTCACAAGGCTCCAATGATGCTTCCTGTGAGTGCCACCGACATGCAGTTTAAGCTCCACTGGGCTTTTCCCTGGAGTCAGGGTGGCCCATGGGACTCCTTCAGTCACAGGCTTACTGAGTGGGTTGGGGCCAGGACCATCCTCCCAAAGATTGTGGTCCAGGAAAGCCCAAGTTCCAAGGCTGCTCAGAGGAGCAAGGAGCAAGGATCTCCTTCCAGAGCCTTCCAGATAAAGAAGACTCACCCCCAGGACACAGGATTTGAGCTGTGCTGCCTGGGAATGGGGACTCTCCAGGGATCGAGCTTGGGGACAAGGCCCAATGCACCTAGTGGGTAGCAGAGAGAGCCTCTCGTTCCTCCTCTTTGATGTGGGCAAACCCCAGTGGACTCTGCAGGGTCATGCTTCATTAAATGTCTTTAGTCTATGACCTCTATCTCTCTACTCTCCTGGGACCCCCCGCGGCCACCTTCCCCTGCCCTGGGTGGCTCAGGTTGCAGCCCAGTCTCACCCGCTGGCGTCCTGGGCAGATCTGGAGAGCCGCCCTCCACAGCACTGTGCTCTTTCTCTGACTCCTTCTTACTGTCTCCACCCTGCGCCTCCGTCCCACTGCTTGAGCCTCCTGTACACAGCCCTCGTGAATTGAACTTGGTTCCCTGCCAGCCCCTCCAACCACCTGACCTTGTCTCCCAGACAGCAGCAGCTAGTGATCGGGCCAGCTGCTGTCCGTCAAGGAAGCCACGTCCAAAGAAAGAGCTAAAGCACATCGCCAGGGCCCCATCCCAGCTCTGGAACTTGCCGGAAATGAGAGAAGCCGAGGTGATATTGTCCAGCGAAGGCACCATGGATCCTCCAGGAGTGGGGGGCCCATGCGTTTCCACAGGCGTTGGGGGATGAGCCCCGTGCCTGCCGAACCTTGCACTGCATCCCTGCAGCAGAGGCCGTGCCCGCCCTGAGGCTGGGTCTTGAGCCATCCTGGGGGGATGTCAGTGCCATCCTCTTGAAGGGAAACTGTGAGCAGGATGAGAGGCCGGAGAAGCATCTGACGGCTCCCTGCAGAGACCCATCAATTGTCCCAGTATGATTTCTTAATCATCTGGCAAGTAATTAGCCGGTATCCTCATTAGCACGCAGGAGCTTTGTAAAAGTTTCAGGGAGGAGGTGGCTGCACTGAGCGAGTTTTAATTACAGACGAACCGACCGGGAACAGGCGCCTTGGCAGTTGTGCCGCCTGTTTACGTTTCACCAGTTCTTGGAAATGAAAAGCAAAATGCTTGTCATTCATCTTTGTGATCATCCCAAGAGACAGAAAAGGACAAGGGGAACGAAAAGTGTGGGGTGGCTGGTGTTGCCCCTGGATGAGACCTTGAGCGGTAACGGGGTATGGATCCTGGGGGAGGGGGTCTCAGTCCCTCCAACTGCTCTAGCCATGTGCCATGGACTGGGTGGGATCCAAAAACCAGGCCTGCATTTCCCACGGCTCTGCAGCCCAGACGCCCAAGACCAAGGTGGGTTCCATGTCTGGGGAGGGCTGATGTTCCTGGTTCACAGACGGTGGCCTTCAGGCTGTGTCCTCATATGAGAGGACAGGGAGGGAAGCTCTGGCCTCCTCTAAGGACACTCAGCCCACTACAAGGGCTCCGTCCCCAGGACCTCAGGCCCCTTCTCCTAACACCATCACACGGGGCTACAGGGTCTGCACGCTCACTCCCGCAACTGTGTGCTCGCATGCCTTTGTGTGTCTGTGTGAGTGTGTGGGGCGTGTACCTGTGACAGTGTGTGTATGTGTGAGTGTGTGGGAGAGTGTGTGGTGAGACGGAATGTGTGTGTGTGACTGTGTGAGAGTGTGTGTGTGGGAGAATGTGTGGTGTGATGTGTGTGTCAGTGTGTGAGAGTGTGAGTGTGTGAGAGCGCATTTTGTGTGTGTGCGTGAGCATGTTGGTGTGTGTGTGTGTGGGAGACAGTGTGTTTGTGTGTGTATGTGAGACAGTGTGCCATAAATGTATGTGAGCATGTTGGTGCGTGTATATCTGTGAGTGTGAGATGTGTGAGTGCGAGTGTGTCAGCATGTGAGTGTGGGAGTGTATGGATGAGTGCCTGCTTGTGTCTCCTGATGTGCTCAGTGTGGAGAAGCAGCGTCCCCTTCCATCTGTAGGGCAGCTGGGAAGGGCCTACAGTATGGCCTAGTTGTTCACGACGCATGTATAGTATGAAAGGCCACACGTGTCCTGCAGTTGAGGGACTGAAGTTTTTCTTGGCCTATCACTTCTGAAGCATCGCTGGTAAACTTGATTTTTTTGCAACAACAGAAATCCCACCAGGATTGAGTGCCAGGAACAGCCCAGAAACCCCACAGTTGTTATAAACCTGCCATGCGCCAGGCACTGCCCATCTAGCATTGTATCCACCCCTAGCCAAGCCCTGAACGGGGTGGACGCTGACAATCAAACAGGTGGCGTGTGCAAAGTCACTCTGCCCACAGGCGGCAGACAGAATTCTTCCCGGGCCCTCAGACGGAAAGCTCCCCAACCAGCCACCGCCTCTGCCATCCGAGAAGCCAGTGCTGCACTCGGGGAGGTGCCTCGCTTTCCCCCGGCCTCCACCTATGGTCCGAGGAGGAGGATTAAGTGCTCTCCACAGATTCAAAAGGGAGCAGTCCCGAGGTGGGTGACGGGGCTCCACACACCTGCAGTGGTAGGGCCGGGCCCTCCTACCCAGGCTCCTGCATCCTCGGCCCAGCCTCCCCCTCCGCCGTGCCACGGCCCAGGCTTCCCCGAGGCCTGACACGGGCTCAGCCAGCCAGGAGCTGTCCCACACGGCAGCCACCAGCAGATGTGGGGCTTACCCTAAAATGAAAACTCATCCAAATTAGATGCAGTCGAGAATCCCACTCCTCAGACGCACTTGCCACATGGCGAAGGCTCAGCAGCCCCACAGGGCAGTGGCTGCCAGGCCACACCACGCGGACACAGAATACGGTGGCATCCAGAGTGATCCGCGGCTCCGCTCTATAGCAGGCCGGGCACGCTTTGCTCAGAGGCCTACACCGCAGAAGTCCATTCTCAGCAGACTGTCACCACTGCCCATCGCCACCCTGGGAGAGCGAAGGCCGTCGTAGGCAGGAGACAAACTGCTGGGTGAGCTGAGTGCCAGAGAACCTTGATGCGCAAACACAGGTGCGGCTGGATCTGGTCCGCCGGCCGGTGCTGCTGGGTTCCTGCTGTGGAATGAAGTCATTCCAAAGTGGGAAACAGAAATGGTGGAAGCAGATTCTAAACTAACATTCACCTTCCTAGAGTATCCAAAACCTCTGCAACTCTGGAATTCAGCTCCCCACATCGTCTCTTATAACTTTTTTTGTTTTGTTTTGTTTTGTTTTGTTTTGTTTTGTTTTTTGAGACCAAGTCTCAGTCTGATACCCAGGCTGGAGTGCAGTGGCGCAATCTCGGCTCACTGCAACCTCCGCCTCCTGGGTTCAAGTAATTCTCCTGCCCCAGCTTCCTGAGTAGCTGGGATTACAGGTGCCCATCACCACGCCCAGCTAATCTTTGTATTTTTAGTAGAGATGGGGTTTCCCTGCGTTGGCCAAGCTGATCTTGAACTCCTGACCTCTAGTGATCCGCCCACCTTGGCCTCCCAAAGTGCTGGGATTACAGGCGTGAGCCACCATGCCCGGCCTGTCGCTTATACTTTTGAGGATGTTCCCCAGCACAATGAAGGAGGTAACCCAGACAGAGGCGGCCCTAGGAACGGGGGCAGTGAGCAGGAAGTGGGTCTCAGGACAGCACCCGCACAGTGGACGTCAGGGTGGGAGGCCCACCCGGGCACGCCTGTGGGGAGTGATGGGAGGAGGCACTCAAAAGGGGCCTTTAATGTATGAAATTTTTGAAAAAAATAATGAAAATGTGATCACGGTAATGATGACGAAAAAGACAGAAACTTGAGGCGGCAGGGCAGAGCCGTCCAAGGAGGAGGACGCGTATTTCATGTGGTGTTCGGTGAGTATTTCAATAGCACCATGGCATGATCCTTCCTTACAGATCTGCAAAGCAGAAAATCAACTTTCAGGGCCAGTGCCGGAGCCTTAACAGTGGGTCCAGAACCAAATGCAGAGAACACCCTCCTTAGTCCCAACAGGAGTTAGCCGTAGAAGGGAGGAGGCTGAGAATCAATATCTTCGTTTTATAAAGAGGGGAGTCAGCAGACACCCTCTATCCTTGGTGGGAAAAGACACCAAGGGTAAGTGGGTTTGGTACAGTTCCTGATTTGTTGGCGAATGAGGTGAGGAGGTGAGCTAAATTCTCACCTCTTGTTGTAGGATGCAGAGAACTGAAAGACAAAAATTGCCAATGGTGGTATAGGAATTTTATTTGAAATAGAAAGGCAATTAGTAGAAGGTTCAATTGAAAGGGTTCAGCAGGGTGGGGTAGGGGCGAGGAGCCAGCTAGAGGACAGCAGCTTGTATTAGAAACCAAACTCTTCTCCTGTTACTATTTTACCAGTTAATGTGTCACACTTATTCAATTCTGTCTCCTTGATAAAATGAGACCAGTGATTCCTGCCTGGCAGGGAGGGGCAGGCAGCTATGAAGACAGGCCCTGCGGTGCCCTGGAGCTGCTCTGGGAAGCAGCTAGTGTGGCCACATGACCACGTTTCCCTGGGGACTCTCCACGTCAGCCTGCCTTCCCGGTGTTTAGCCATCGCGCCCCACTTCCCTCCTGTGTCTCAGTTTGAACAACAACATACAGGGTTGTTGTAAGTCGACAGGGCGATGGCCACCTGCCTGCAGTGGGGGCTGCCTGCCTGGGCCCGGAGGGACGTGTTCCCTGGACCCAGGGACTGGTGCAGAAAGTCAGGTCTCACCAATCGGAGCGAGGCATTCCCTAGGTCAAAGCCATGGGCCAATCTTGGGCTCGTGACCTCATTTAGACCCACAGATCCTGGGGGAGGGCTTTGGGGGAGATTCCTCCCTCTTAAGAAAGGCCTGTGGGAGCTGATGCTATGGCACTAGGGTGCCGGCCATCAGCTGTAGAGCTAGGCATGAATAAAAAGAGGCTGTGCTCAGGCGGTGGCGTGGCTGTGACCTGGCCATGGAGGAGGGGAGGAGCACTATCAGGGCGAGCCTTTGTGCGGGTGGCAGATGCTGGAGGTGGCCGAGCATTGGCACAGCCTGACCTGGGGGAACGGGGGTTGAACAAACTGAGTTTGGGGTGCCCCAGCCTTCGCTGATGGAGATCAGTCAGCACAACTTAGGCTTACAAGGTCCTTACTGTGCACCAGACATGTTTAGAAGTGATTTACAAGCATTATCCTAATTAATTCACAGCAACCCTATACTCACAACCCCTGTAGTTAATGAGTAAACCGAGGCACAGGGTGGTTAGTAGCTTAACCGAAGGTCACACAGCTAACGGGAAGTGACCTTTGAAGTCGAGCCAGGCAATTCGGTTCCACGTTGCAGCCTGGGCAGCTCCTCTATGGCGGCTACTCGGTTCCACTGCCACCCCATCAGATCCCTCTGCGCGGCTCCACGTGGCTGCGGCCCTGGGAGGCTGACTGGGCTACACTGCCCTGCCACTGGCTTCTGGGTGAGCTTGGCCAAGGGGCATGGGGGCAGCGGAGGGGGTGAGATGGAGGTGTTGGCACTCCCTTCCCCTCTCTCTCATCATGGGTGGACGATGCCCTCCCCCAAAGACTCTCTGGCTCTTGCACGTTCTGTTAACTTCCCTTCCCTGGTCTCCTCCATCCTGGGGTGATGCCGGCTTCCTGCTGGTGCCGATTCTGTTGGTTTTCCTTGTGAAGCCCACACACTTGTAAACAGCCCCTGCAGTGAAGCCCCTCGTGAATGCCATCTGCTTCCTGGTGGGGTCCTGCTTGGCAGCAGAGCTCAGGAGACATAAATCTGAGCGCCATCAGCCTAAATGCACTCGTTAAAGCAGCAGGTATGAAGGGGCCTTCCCACAGAGAGGCTGTGGGATGGGGTGGGGAGGCTTCCCACCGAACCACGGCAGATGCCAACACTGGGAGGCCAGTGAGGAGTGGAAGCCAGCGCAGGGGGCAGAGAAGGTTCCGGAAAGGTGGTAGAGGAGCTAGGACTGGAAGCCAGTGGAGGGGGCAGAGAAGGTTCCGGAAAGGTCGGGGGGGACCTGGAGTCGTCTCACAGAGGCCAAGGGACAGGGGTGCTTTAGGGAAGAGGCAGTGTCTGGAACTCCACTGAGCCATGGGCCAAGGTCTTAGAGTCCCCCGGGGGCCTGCATTGCGGCTCCAGGGACACCAGCAGCAACCATCCCCAAGGAGAGTGGAATGGAGGCTGTTGAGGGCTAGAAACAGACAGGAGTGGAAGGAAAGGAAACGGCAAAGAGAGATGGCTCTAGGGAATTTAACTGCAGAAGGGAGAGGCAGGAGTGAGCCTGGCAAGAAGGAGGGGTCTCACAGTGTGTCTGGGGTTCTGTGGCCTCTCCAGACCCGCCCTCGGCTTTCCTCCTGCTCCATGTGGGGGATGGGCACTTATGGATTGCACCAAAGGGCGCCCTGGCCTCCAGCTCAGCGTGGGGCACGGTGAAGAGGGCACGGGAGGGAGGGAGGGATAGGAGGGGGTGGACCCAGGCTGCTGCTCCCCCAGCTCCTCCCCTCCAGCCCTGGGGGCTGCCTCCTCTGTAGACTGAGGGCCACTGCGACTTCCGCCACTCCCAGGTCCAGCGCCTGCCTGAGGGTGGGTGTGGCTGGAGTAGTGTGGAGGGGGAGAGGGGAGGGCTGGGGACAGGATAAAGCCAAGGGGTCCGGAGGAAGGGCTTCTGTGGGAGAGAGAAGGGCCAGAGTGCGGGTGGATGGGAAACACCACACAGTGAGACGTTAGACTGTGAGATGCCGGGTTAGGGACTCTGCAAGTGGAAGCATCCAGGGAGATGACGAGGTATGGGGCTTGGAATGGAGCCTGTAGGAGGGGGACACACGTCCAGAGAGACGTACACAGCAGCCAAATGTCCCTGTGATGAGCACAGCTCGGTGCAGGGGCCTGCAGGAGGGGGGAAACACGCCCAGAGAGACGCATGAAGTGGCCGAATGTCCCTGTGATGAGCACAGCTCAGTGCAGGGGCCTGCAGGAGGGGGGACACATGCCCAGAGAGATGCATGAAGCAGCCGAATGTCCCTCTGATGAGCACAGCTCTGTGCAGGGGCCTGTAGGAGGGGGGCACACGCCCAGAGAGACATACACAGCAGCCGAATGTCCTTGTCGGTGCAGGGGCCTGCAGGATGGGGACACACTCCCAGAGAGATGCACATAGCAGCCAGATGTCCCTGTGATGAGCACAGCTCGGTGCAGGGGCCTGCAGGACGGGGACACACTCCCAGAGAGATGCACATAGCAGCCAAATGTCCCTGTGATGAGCACAGCTCGGTGCAGGGCTGCCTCGGGCCAGGGAGGTGGGGACACGGGGAAACAGGCAGGACAGGAGGTCAAAGCAGAGAGCTCGGAGGCAGCGGCTCCAGGGACAGAAGCCCAGAAGGCAGGCCTGGAGCAGGAAGCTTCTGGTGTCTTCCGCAGCCCAGTCAATGGCAGGTGGCCTGTGTGTGGCTGGGGCTGGGCCCAGAAACAGCCCTGGGCTGAGGTGCCACATGCCCATGTGACACGGGCTACTCTGTCCCGCACCGGCAGCTTTCTGCCTCCAGCCTTGACATTCTCAGAGCCTTTCTTTCTTCCATGCCAAACCCAAAGCTTGTTGCCACATAGGCAAGATCCCCAAGGCCTAGGGGTCTCCACTGGCCCCATTAAACACCTGAGGGTTAAAGATTCCAAGAGGCCTGGATCCTCCCCACTCCATATCGCTGCCTTCCAGGTAAGAGCCTCCATTCCAAGTCCCAGGAGAACAAGGTGGGCGGGGCAGCTGAGCCCTCCTGGACAGGAAGGCTGTCCCGCATATGTGAGTGGGACAATGGGCTGGTGGCTCTGAGGGCATCACGCTTTCCAGACCTTGCCAGCAAGGTGCCCACAGGATGCATTCCTTCCGGCCTGGAGCTTTTGAGGGAGGCCATGACTTCCTGGTATGCCAGCTCCCTTCCTCCTGTCCCTCTGCACCTCTGCGACATGGCTGATTTAGTTAATAAGAATAGATTTCTCCCCTAAATTAACTATGATTCTCTTTCCAATCTTTGGGAATTGATGCCACCTGAAAACTGCTGGTTTGAAAGCATGAGATGCAGGGACTCGGACCTCCCGCGGTGGCTCTGCTGAGCCCTCTGCCATGGCTGAGAAGTCATCACACTTCTTTTCCCTTCGGTCTCTGAGGCCTGTGGCCTGAGTTTGGTAAAATAGTCCATTTATTTGTTTACTTCACAGAGCCACAGGGCCCCCCGGGGGGTGATCTCAGCACTAGGAACCAGGGATGCAATGGTGAGTGGGCTGAAATCCCCTGACCAGGGATGCACGGCTCAGCGCAGAGGTAGACGGGAAGCCACATGATCACAGCGTGGGAAGGCCCACCTCTGTTGGACCCCACCAGCAGCTCTGTTCACCCAGAGCACTGGGAGAGCAGTTCACGACCCACCCCCCAGGCTTGTCCACCGTGGGAATGAACTGTTGAGCCTCAAAGTTACTGATTGGAAGGCCTTCTCAGAGCTGTTACAGTGATTAAGGAGGTTAGGCATGGGAAGGCCTTCATGATGTCTCTGATACACAGAATTAATCAATGCTGCTGCTGTGATTTCAACGAAGGCTGCAGAACAGACCTGTGATACTCTGAGGCCCGGGGATGGCGAGGGAGGCTGCAGGTGAGCTGTGCCCTGCCTCTGAGGCATGCTGGGTCAGCGCTCATGGAAGTGGTGAATATTGATGAAGTGCCTGTTGTATACCAAGGGTCGTGCTTCTCTGGTCGGGGAAAGGGTCCAGGAGCGACAAGGACACAGATGCTCACCAGACCTGAGTTACGAGCCCCCCTGGGGGTCATGGGTGTGCTCTGGTAAGGGGAGACAAGAGTTCTGTAAAGAGGGAGCAAAGTGTGAAAAACAAAGGGAAAGATGAGGCATAGAAGGCCAGTGCATGAGAGCCTGCACGTCTGAGAACTTCCCGCATGGCTGACAGGTGGAGCTCAGGGTGGGCAGGGAGGGAAGTGGAGGGGCCCAGGGGCTGTTTGTCACCCTCCAGAGCCTGGAGAGCCCTCGGCCAGTGCTCATCTACCTCCCGGGGTGCCTGCAGGGACCCTGGCAGTGCTGTGCCCAAGCTGCCCGTGGAGGATGGATTGACACCGTCAGGAAGATTGGAAGCTTAAGGAAGCTGCTGCATTTATGCTCAGCACAGATGGAGGACAGCAGAGATCTCCACAGACGCTGAGGACGAGGAATCTGTGTGTGATGAAGAGGGAGGCACGGGGGAGGAGAGGGAAGAGGACATTCAGGAGGGGCCCAGACACTCACAACCAGGGGATCAGGGGGATGCTAAAGGAGGAGCAATTCGGGTGGGTGATGACAGCGTGTGAGGAGCTCACCATGGGACGGGCTCAATCCGAGGTGCACTGAGATTTCCAGGGAGCCCTGACCATTCAAGTCTGAGAACCAGCAGCCCACCTGGAGGCAGCTGGCAGGATCTGGAGGCAGGACAGCCTCGGAGGGCCAGCAGGGAAGGAGGAGCACCCAGAGAAGCACATCAGAGAAGGGGCCAGAGACCATACCAGAGAACTGAGTCAGCCCCAGCAGCTCCTGAGGCACCAGAGCCCTGAAGAGCAGGGCTGCCAAGAGGTGGAAATGGGGCTGAACAGAGTCCACCACATCACTGAGATGTCCCCCAGGGCCTGGCCTGAGGAGTTTCAGTGGAGTTGTGCAGGTGAAAGCAAGATGGCAGTGAGTTCAGGAGTAAGAGGTTGGTGACATAACCCTGCAAAGGAGGACCGTGTGTTTAAGAAGCTTCACTGTGAAGGTGAGAAGCGGAGGCTCAGAGGGCGAGGCAAAGCTGAGATGAAGTTTTTTGTTTTTTTTTAGATGGGAGAGATTTGGGCTTGTTCAATGCAGATATCAAAAATATCAAGGAAATCAAGAGATTTTAGATATAGCAGAAAAGAAGCAGATTCCTCATTTGAGGCTGAGTCAATAAGACATAAAGTGACAATGTAATGCCCACGTAAAAGAAATGCAGTAACCTTGATTTGCAGTAAAAGGGTAGCTTTGGTAATTAGTTTGAATACACACACATAACTTAAAGTCTTCTTAAGAGCCTCTATGGTCAGGGAAGCTCAGAGGAATTCTCAGCACAATAAAAACAAATCAGATGGGAACCAGCAAGACAAGCAAGTCCTGCAGGCAGCTTTGCCTTGATGGCGTTTTCCACCAGGGCTGCCCCATGCTCCAGTTCCCAAGGTCTCTGGAAACAAAGAATAATGCCCAGGTCTACCCAAGAGCACAGCGTTCCGGAAGGAGACAGTAGGAGCTTACCCCCAAGAAACTGTCCCCTCCACAGGGCTGCACGCTCAATGCCCGTGTGAATCAGATGCTAACCCAGGCCATCTCCCTGGTGTATTATAAGGAAAATCAACTGACTCAGACCTTGGCATAAGAAGGAAATGACTTGAACACAAACCATCCCTTAAGTGGGTTTAGAGCCTGAATTCACACTACCTGGGTGGTCTCCAAAAACCTCAATGCCATAACTTACTTTAAAGAACTGATAGGGTCTCCAAGATCTGGACAGAGCAAGTTCAAACCCTCTCTGGAGGAACTCATTCTCACCATGCGTCAAATAAAAAAATAATGAGGATAGAAAAATAGAAGTTGATGGAAATGAATGACTACTAGGGAAAGCTTGTGGCATACAATGAAAGCAACACTTAGGAAAGAAGCTATGGCCTCAGATGTTCACATGAAGATAAAAGAGAGTCGAAAAGTAATGACCTCAGCACCCATCATTAGAAATTAGGAAAAAACACCTAGCAAAATAAACCCAACCGAGAATAATAGAATGATGACATTAATAATAAAGATAAGATAAATTAATGGAATGGGAGAGACATAGATAATAGAGAGGGTCAGCAAGGTCAAAAAATGTTCTTTTGAAAAATATTAATAAAAATGACAAATCTTTGGTGAGGCTGATCCCAAGAAGAGATATGGCAGAAATAAACAAGAAAGGTAATGAAGAGGGGATGGAGCCACAGCTGCTGAATGTCCTGAGAAGATGAGGAGAGGCTTTCACATTCAGCCATGACACGGTAACAAAGCTGTCTCCTTTGAAAAAACAACCTCAAATGTGGACAGCATCTGTGAAACCATGGTTTCCAAGATATTGGGCATCAGAGGAGAGACAGTCATCTCTGGGAGATGGGAAGAAGCATGCTCTCAGATTTTTCCAGATTATTTTCAGGCGGCAGCACAGGGAATAGGGGCCCAGGCAGAACCAAGAAGACTGAGTTGAGGGTTGGAGAGGAAAGGTCAGGGAGCCCAGGTGGCTGGACTTCGGAGCACAGAGTTCCGGAAGGAGAGAGATGCGCAGAGAAAGAGCCCGGTTGTCTGCAGTGGGTCCCACTTGAGTATTCAGTGGTCTGTGCATGTGTGAGAGGAATACGCCCAAGGACTGGGGAAAGAAGGACCAGAAAGACTAACAGTGCCAAACGCAAACACAGAATTGGGAATGGTGCCTGTTCCCACCAGCCAGACTGGAAAACTTCCCAACTCATGATGCACTGGGCAATGTACACAGTCTGGTCTTGTCTTGGAGGTGGGGAAGAAGTCGTCATAGATTAAAGCTGTTCTGCCTCTGCCTAAAACAAAAATCTTAAAAGGAAGACATGAAATTGTTTCCAGGTAACCTGAGTCCAGAATAAGCCTCAAGAATTTATAGAAATACAAACATATGGATCACCCAAAAAGGTAAAAATCACAGTGTAGGGAATTTGACCAAAAATTATGATATACGAGGAAGAAGAAAAGTATGACCAATAAGGAAGAGAAAAATCAATCCATTGGTTGGCCCAGAACTTTCAGAGATGTTATAATTAGCAGGCGTAGACACTGAAACAGCTGTAACTGTAACTGTAAACATATCCAATATGTTCCCAAAGCTAAAGAAAGTATTGAATATGTCCAGTAGAGATATGGAAGATAGGAAAAGCATTCAAGTCACACTTCTAGAGGTGAACAATGTAGTGTTTTAGCTGAAAAATACACTGTGTGAGATGAAGAAGAGAGGGGACACGGCGGAGACAGAGGTTCATGAACTGGAACACAAGGTAAAAGATACCATGCAAGCAAAATGGAGACTTTTTGCAAAAAGACTAACAAATTTAACAGAGCATCAGTGAGCTGTGTGACAATGTCCACCAGCCTAATATCTGTGTCATTGAAGTCTCCAAAGGAGATGAATAGAGACTGAAAAAAATCTGAAAAAAAAAGGCTAGAAATTTTATGAGTTTGATGAAGACTATAAAATTCACAGATCCAAGAAACTTAACTTCAACAATGACATGGATGAAGAAAACAATACCAAGTCCCACTGTAATCATTTTGGTCAAAACCAGTGAGAAAGAGAAAATTTTATGAGTAATGAGAGAAAAGGATGTGTCACATGCAGAAGAACAGAGATAAGCATGACAGCCGACTTTTTGGAAACAATGCAAGCAAGAAGGCAGTGGAGCAATATTTTTAAAGGGTTTTTTTTTCCTTTAAAGGAAAAAAAAGTTAGCTTCTTTTTCCGTCTTTAGGTGAAGACAGGAAGGGTCTTGGCGGCTGGAGTTGGGTAATTTCTCTCAAGTCTGCCAAGGGTCTGGTAGATGTTTTCTTGGGTAGCTCTTTGTTGTGGGGAACATTCTAGGTTATTTCAAAATGGCTGCTTTTTCCCTTTCCTTGGCCAAACAGGGAAGGATTTTTCTCCAGTATTCACTGTGAGAACCTGGGAGTTGTGGGGGAACTCCTGGAGGTAAAACCCACAAAAGGACAGTGATCTCCCTTTAGAGTGGACGCCCAGGATTTCTTAGTGCTCAAGCTAGTCTGTACTAAGCCCCCAGAGATTTTGAAGCTGAGAACTAAAAGCAGAGGTCACATCCCAGAGGCACAAGGCCACTGAAAACTATCACACAGATTCCAGGCCATCATAGTCAAGATCCCAGGAGGCCAGCTTTTGTAGAAATTGAGAAGCTCATTCTAAAATCTGTATAAAAATCCAAAAGGCCTAGAATAGCCAACGCAATTGGAACAAAATGAGAAAACTAAAACGACCTGCTTTCCACACTTACGCAGTGTGGGATTGCCATAGAGATAGATAAGTAGGTCAGTGGACCAGAATAGAGAGCCCAGAAAGAGGCCCAACTGTGCTGGGAAGAATTCTCAGTCTCTCTTCTCCCTCCAAGGTTTCCCATGCTAATCTCCAGGACTGTGACTATGAGGAGCTATCAAGCTTCTGACTATTTCAGTCACAAGGCAAAGGGTAATTAAGATGCAATTAAGGTTACTAGTCACCAGGCCTTCAAATAGGAACATTACTGTAGATCGTCTGGGTGGGACTAACCTAATCACACGAGTGCTTAAAAGCAGAAGAGGAGCCTTGAGATTTGAAGCAGGAGACAGAGTGAGCCCCCTGCCACAGGCTTGCAAGCAGGAGGGTCCGCTGTGAGGGCTGGGTGGTCTCTAGGGGCAGGGACTGGCCTGCGGCTGACAGCCAGCAAGGACATGGAAACCTCCGTTTTAAGCTGCAAGAGACCTATTGCTAATAAAAATCTGAATGAGCTTAGAAGCAAATTCTGTCCAGGATCCCTCAGACAAGAGCTCAACCTGGCTCACACCTGGATTTCAGCCTGATGAGACCCTGTATTAAGCAGAGAACCTATTTAAGCCCACCTGGAACCAAAAGAGAATCCATGGACATTGTTCTAAGCCTCTAGGTTTGGCATATGACAGTAAAAAACTACTATAACTACACATACAGGGACAACTGACTTTTAAGAAACATACAAAAACAGTTTTGTAGAAAGGATAGTCTTTTCAGCAAATGGTGCTGGAAGTGTTGGTTACCCATATGCAGAAAAATGAACTTAGATCCATACCAATACCATATATAAAGTCAACTCGACATGGATCACAGACCTACATGAAAATTCAACATTTGTTCATGATCAAAATCCATAGCGAGCTAGAAAAGAGTTGAGCAAAACAAAACCTACAGCAAATATCACATTCAGCTGTTAAATGTAGAAAGTGTTCCTTTTCAGATCAAGAGAAAGAAAGAAAATAATGCATGCTCTTGCTTCTGTTCAACATTGTACTGGAGGTTGGAGCCTGGGCGGTAGACAAGAGGGAGATGAAAGGAGGAAGGATGAGAAAGGGACGGGAAATCAACCATGCCTGTGTACGTGCAAAATCCAAAGGAATCTACAGACGCATTATTAGAATCCACAGCATTTCTTAACATGATTGCTAGATACACACCCAAATATCACAATCGACTGTATTTCTACATACCAGCTATACAACAAAAGCCATGCAAAAACTCTGGGGATAAAGCATAGAGAAATTTTCACAGTTTTGGTGAACATTCTATCAACACTGGACAAAATTATATAGTTGCATTGGGAATCATTAAATAAAATGTAAATGAATAAATAGCATTCTATTTTCAGAGGTTGGAAGGATCAGTATGGAAAATGTCAATTCCTCAAAATTGATTTATAAATTCAACACAATAATACAAAACCTCATAATTTTTGGTGCAAAATCTGCCAAACTAATTCTAAAATAAATATGAGAATGCAAAGGGCCCTAAATCATCAATACTCTCAAAAATTAGTGACACAGGCAGACTTGTCCTTCCAGGTAGCAAGACTTTTATATAAGCACATAACACAGAACAATTGTTATTGCACAGGGATCGACAACTGTGTCAGCAGAATGGAATGGAGTCCAGAAGCAAGCCCGTAAATGGATGGGCATTACCACACACCAAAGTTATCATTCAAGATCAGAGGGCAACAATTGGGCTTTTCAAAAAATCATGCTGGGAACATTGAGTCTCAGTGCAGAAAACAAATGAAATTGTGTTCCCACCTCATGCGACACGTAAAAAATTATTCTACATGGATTTAGGATTTGGGAAGTGCAAAGCCACAGTGCCATTGCAAAATGTTGTAGCAGAAAAATTTTTAAAGCCTTTGGATAGAGAAAGATTTTTTAATAAGACACACAAAGTAGAAACCCAGAGGAAAAGATTTGCTAATTTGTTTACATAGAATTAAAGAGCTTTTATTCATCAAAAGAAATCTTTAAAAGTATCAGAAGCCACCCACTAGGAGAAGAGGTTTGTATCATGTCTAACCAACGAAGCAATGATTCCAAACACAAGAACTCCTCTCAGCAGAAAAAAAAAGGGCAAAAGACTTTAAGAGACACCTCACCATATCTGTTGGTGGGACTGTAAACTAGTTCAACCATTGTGGAAGTCAGTGTGGCAATTCCTCAGGGATCTAGAACTGGAAATACCATTTGGCCCAGCCATCCCATTACTGGGTATATACCTAAAGGACTATAAATCATGCTGCTATAAAGACACATGCACATGTATGTTTACTAAGCCACTAGGTTTGGCATATGACAGTAAAAAACTACTATAACTACACATACAGGGACAACTGACTTTTAAGAAACATACAAAAACAGTTTTGTAGAAAGGATAGTCTTTTCAGCAAATGGTGCTGGAAGTGTTGGTTACCCATATGCAGAAAAATGCAGCACTATTCACAATAGCAAAGACTTGGAACCAACCCAAATGTCCAACAATGACAGACTGGATTAAGAAAATGTGGCACATATACACCATGGAATACTATGCAGCCATAAAAAATGATGAGTTCATGTCCTTTGTAGGGACATGGATGAAGCTGGAAGCCATCATTCTCAGCAAACTATCGCAAGGACAGAAACCCAAACACCACATGTTCTCACTCATAGGTGGGAATTGAACAATGAGAACACATGGACACAGGAAGGGGAACATCATACACCAGGGCCTGTCGTGGGTTGGAGGGAGGCAGGGAGTGATAGCATTAGTTGATACACCTAATGTTAAATGACGAGTTAATGGGTGCAGCACACCAGCATGGCACATGGATACATATGTAACAAACCTGCATGTTGTGCACATGTATCCTAAAACTTAAAGTATAATAATAAAAAAAGAGAGACACCTCACCAAAAACTCCCAACTATCTCATAGACATGAAAACATGCCCAGCGTGGGTAGTAATCAGGGAAAGGAAAATGAAAGTCATCCTCAGATGCCGCCACACATCCTCTGCATGGGTGACATTCGGGGAGTTAGACGATCCCAAATGATGACAGGGAGGAGGAGTCACGGAAATTTCCTGGCACTTTTCAACACAGCCGTTAGAAAAATAACCCGGCATTCCTGAGAAATCAGAACGCGCCCACATTTGAGGGCTTGGCAATTTCTCTTCTAGGCGTCTAACCTCGGCACACGGGACGCATGTGCCAGAAGACCCACCACAGCATTGTTTATAAGCATCCCATGTTCTCACTTGTAAGTGGGAGCTGCACGATGGGAACTCATAGACACAGGGAGGGGAACAACACACACTGGGGCCTGTCCGGGGGTGGGGTGGGGGGAGGGAGAGCATTAAGGAAAACCAGCTAAGGCATGCTGAGCTTCATACCTCGGTGTTGGGTTGATAGGTGCAGCAAACCACCGTGGCACACGTTTACCTATACAACAAACCTGCACAGCCTGCACGTGTACTCCGGAAGTTTAAAAAAAAAAGAAATAATTAAAAAAATAAGCATCCCGGCCGGGCGTGGGGGCTCAAGCACCTGTAATCCCAGCACTTTGGGAGGCCGAGGCGGGCGGATCACGAGGTCAGGAGATCAAGATCATCCTGGCTAACACGGTGAAACCCCATCTCTACTAAAAATACAAAAAATTAGCCGGGCGTGGGAGCATGCGCCTGTAGTCCCAGCTGGTGGGGAGGCTGAGGCAGGAGAATGGCGTGAACCCGGGAGGCGGAGCTTGCAGTGAGCCGAGATTGCGCCACTGCACTCCAGTCTAGGTGATGGAGTGAGACTCAGTCTCAAAAAAATAAAAATAAAAATAAAAATAAGCATTCCAAATCTGAAAACCCCAAATATCCAGCAAAATAAAGCAAATATATGCACCATGGTAAATCCACACCAGGGGCACACTCCCACAGAGGGGCTGCAGCTGCACACGCCCTGTGCCTCAACCTGAGACCATAACGGAGGGTAAGAAAAGCAAGGCCCGGAAGGGCACACGCAGCCTACTTCCGTGTGCACAGACTTCAAATACAGCAAGCTTAAGCAACGTATGGTTTAAGGATGTAAGCACAGGAGGTAAAAGCATAAAGACACAGCAAAGGAAAATGCTGAAACCTCTGGGAAAGAGGAGGGGGATGGGGTAAGGGGAGGGATGCAGGGAGCCTGGGCGCTGACAATGTTCTCTTTTCCAACCTCCCTGATGAGCCTATGGATCCTCATTTTGTTATGATCACTTAAATGCATGTGTGTGTTTCATACACGCTCTGTGTATGAGATGTATTCTGTAATGGTTGTCTTAATTAATAAACAGCTTCCACTGGAAGATTCTAGAAGAAAAGACTTCTGGACAGGGACTATCACTAAAACTGGAAGAATATACTAGAAAACATGCATTCTTGGTTGGATGCAAAATGAATGCCACAGCATTCTGAAAATCAGGGGCAGAAAACCACGAAGGAAATGAGTGAGATAAAAAGACAAACATTGCCAACGGGAGACAAGCAAAGGTTGCAGGAGAACCAAAAATGCAATCACATCTTAAAACCTCTGCAGGGGGCTGGGCACGGGGGCTCACGCCTGTCATCCCAGCACTTTGGGAGGCCCAGGCTGGTGGATCACGAGGTCAGGAGTTTGAGACCAGCCTGACCAAGAAACCCCATCTCTAATAAAAATACGAAAATTAGCCAGATGTCGTGTTGGGCACCTGTAATCCTGGCTACTTAGGAGGCTGAGGCAGGAGAATAGCTTGAACCTGGGAGGCAGAGGGTTCAGTGAGCCGAGATCGCACCACTGCACTCCAGCCTGGGTGACAGAGCGAGACTCCGTCTCAATAAAAAAAAAAACAAACCTGTCCAGGGACAGTGAAGAATGGATGTGGCAGAGTGGAAGAGGACACCAACAACAACCCTGAGATGCTGCCTCGCAATTTAAAAGAAAATTATGAATACCCGAATCTTAGGTCAAAAAGGGCTTTGCTAAGGAAGGCAGAGAATAGAAATCCAAACTTTGAAAGTGTAGAAAGGTTTCTAAGGAGAAAATCAGATAACTCAGAGCAGGAGCAATTATCAAAACCATAATTGAGTAAAACCTTACCGGGTAGAAAAAGAACAGAGCAGGAAGGTCGCAAGGACATCTCCTTTCCCAAACAAAATCAGAGAAACCGCCATAAGCCTGGCAGCTATTTTTCTATTTATTTGAAGAATGAATTATGTCATCTTTTAGAATTCTGTCTGAAAAAAAAATTATACTACAAAGGAACAAAAATCACACCGGCCTCCAATTCCTCATCTGCAATAAAATTGTAAGAAGACGCTGGCACCAGGCGTGCAGCTCTCTGAGGGAAATCTATTTTTTGGTTCAAGAAAGGTTTCCAAGGGAGATGAATGAAGGGTAATAACCCACAGACAAGTTAGAGTAGACATTTGAGGCAGAAAGAACATGCTGGACATCTCCAAAGCACGAGCCGGCCTGGAGATGGTCAGTGTGGGGGTTGGCTGAAGCTGCAGGTGTGTCCCTGAGCTCCCAGGAACCGAGGGTGGAGATGAGAAGCAGGCGGGGGTGGCATCGGGGGCGCAGGGTGAGGAGGCTCAGGGAGGAGCAAGAGACAGCAGTGGCTGAAGCCAGAGGAAGACAGTGTCCAGAAGTCAGACCGCACATTTAAGACCCACAGGAGCAGCTGGTGTCAGTGGCCAGCGAGAGGGGAACAGGCAGGACTGTGGTCTTGATGGGCATCAGAGAAAACAGGCAGCTGCTTGGGTCTGGGATGAGACCTGGGGAGACCTGCAGGACCCCAAGCACTTCCCCTCTCATGGCCATGCGAGTGATGTGTGGAGGGGTGTCTGTGGGAAAAGCCGTGTTCTTGTTACCCTAAGACATTGGCCTAAAGGCCCTGGTGAGCTGGGCAGGATGCCTGGGTCTGGAGGAGGGCCCGGGGTCCAGGGCTGCAGGTGTGAGGATGTGGGCGGCACACCCCTGCTGCATCTGGGGCCAGCTTTGGCAATGGGCTGTGAAGGGTTTTCCACTGAGGCCCCGTGTGACTTCAGTCTCCTTCTCAGGACAGAGGTCAGCTGCAGGCACAGGGACAAGTCCATGGGGCCACCTCTTCCCACAACCACCAGTCCTAATCCCATCAGCCTCCCCTAAGTCCCACCAGACCTCCATCACTTCTACAACTCACACCAGCCTCCTGTGGTTCCTCCGAGCCTCCCCAAAATCCCACCAGACCGTGGTTTCCTCCAACCTGCCATGGCTCCAACCACACTCCCAGGGCTCCCAGCAGACTCATAGGGTTCTCACCAGCCTCCCATGATTCCCACCACCCTCCATGGTCCCACCAGCCTCCCAGGACTCCCATCAGCCTCCCAGGATAAGCATCAGCTTCCCAAGATTCCCACTAGACTTATATGGTTCCTGCCATCCCCCCATAGTCCCACCAGCCTCCCAGGACTCCCACCACCCCCCGTGGTCCCACCAGCCTCCCAAGGCTGCCACCAGACTCCTGTGATTCCTGCCAGTCTCCTGTGGCTCCCTCTCCTTGGCTGCTTCCCAATTTCCCTTTGCAGATTGGCAGCCGAAGGCAGACATCACAGGAGAGGTCAGGGGCTAGGCAGGAAACAGCTCTCCTCATGGGCCACGCAGCTGGCACAGAGTTCAGGACCAATTACTGTGTCTGCTCGGCTGGGTTTTTCCACCCTGTGTAACCAACACTCCCAACCTTTCCTGGGGACCAGAGGCCACAGCTGAACCAATGAATTTGAACCAGTCCGTTCCACGCTTAATAACTCCCCAGCACAGAGCCCCTCTCAGTGTCAGCCGTCTGTCTTCATTGGGAGGCTGATGGATTGGCGATGCTTTACTGTATTTTATTTTATTTTTTTCACCTGTCTTCTGCAGGGGTTGAGGTGACGAGGGGAGCACTGGTTTCCCTGGGGGAATAATTAAAGCTCTTTGGTTCTGAGCCAGATCTGACAAGACTAATGGTCTGAGTGAGCCAAGGCTCCATGAGTTGTATCAGCTTGAGAGTGGAGGAAGCCGCAGCCGCCGCCACAGCCAGCCACCATGAGGGCACCGAGGATGTGTGCACCCTGGAGGACTTCAGGCTCAGAGCCATTCAGGGCCGGTGAGAAAGCTGAGGATGGCAGTACCTTCTCTCTATGAGTCATTGGTTGCCTCTGCCAACCAGAGGCAATGATGGACATTTACATACTTCCAACGTCAGCGTGAAGGGTGAGTGTGGAATGCTGCCTCTCTGCTGACCCATCCACAGGGCAGTGAGATGGGCAGAGGCTGCCACTGGTCACTCATGAGTTCATTCAAGAATTAGCTGCTGAGGGCCAGACCCATGCCAGAGCCAGCTCAGTAGAGAACCCCTGGCTCTGACTGTGGCAGCCCTCCAAGGTGCCCTCTCCTCCACCTGTCCGCCTGCCTGGGAGATGCTGACAGTGAACCTGCCCCTGGGAAGGAGCCAGGACTCCTGTGGGGGCTGCATGTGGGTGCCCACCTTGGCCACTTGGACTCTCTGGTAAGTGAAAGGACACTTACGCACTCTTGGAATGACGCTCCCCGAGAGATGCTGCTGATCCAAGGGTAGCTCAGAAAACTGGTCATCCAGACCTGAAGTTGGTCTCCTAATTTGACATAATGGAATAGAACAGAAAGACGCCACACACATGGTCCTGCCACATCTTAGTCCATGAGAACCGCAGCGTTCCTCACGGAGGCCACTTGTGCTCACATGCAGTGCCGTGCGGGACGCAGCTGAGTCATGCCCGAATATTGTTGCAGGGAATTTTTTTCTACTTATATCAACATACAGACCTCAGACTCAGGACTTGTCCTAAATTCTACCTTCTACGAAACCTGTAGGGGGATTAATTTATTTAAAATTCTAATTTAATTTCATTATACAAATACGCACTTCTGCATAGTTTTTGCATAAATGTGAGCACGTGCCGGCTTCTGGTGCAGTTTTCTTTCTCTTGTGTGACTCTCCCAAGCACTCCTTTTGCCTCCTGACCCCAGAAGCGACTGCTTCCCTGCTCTAAATGGTGATTTATGCCGGGCTGTGTGCACAGCGCGTCGCAGCCACACTGGCCTCCCCTCGCCTGATCTCATCTGATGCTCTTGAGGGCCTGCTGGAAGGCAGGGCGGGACTTGAAGGCATACTTCGCAGGAGGAGCCAGGCTAGATGAGGGGAAACAGCTCCCCTGAGTCCACCAACAGATCCCAGGAAGGCTGGACAGAGTCCAGGGCCGCAGGCTCCTTCAAGCCGTCTTCTAGAACAGACCGATGGAGAGGACAAGCACTTAACACCTATGGGGTCCCTTGGGCAGCCTCCACAGAGCTTTGTGCAGAATTGTTCATCTCTCCAGCTGCAGCTATTTGAACATAGCATTAGACCAGATCCCGACCCCTGGCATGGTTGTGTGGATGGGGTGAGACAGAGTCTGCACAGCCAGTGTGGAATGCCCTGTGGTAAGTCCCCAGGACACCAAGGCTGCTTGCTCCCATGGCTTCTCTGTACTGGGAAACCAGGGCCGGAGCCCACTGGCCTTGTGTGCCCATGACAGGATGCCCTGAACTTGTGAGGTCTTTAAGTGCTGTTTGACGCAATGCTTTAGGTAAGGAAGAAATACTTGGTTGCTTAGAGGATAAAGTGTTTGCACCTGTCCTGGGCTTTTCTTTCTGTTATTGTCCTGTCTACTCAGTTGTCCAGCCATTGATTAATGGATACACTGCTCCTTTGCTAGCTAGTTCTGCCTCCAAGCAAGAAGAGATGGTCAAATGGCTGGAACCCTGGATCCACTGCACTTACTCCCTCACCCACCTACCCCAGCCCCCAGCAGTGAGGCCCAGCAGAGGGCCCTTCCAGCAGGCGCCCAAGGGGTGCATTTCGCTGGGACTTTGACTCCAAGCGATGAATGGAGTCTGCCCTTGTGGTAGCAGGTAGGGCCACGTGGGAATCTTCCAGGCCCTTTCCTCATCTGATGGAAGGATGCAGTGAAGTCAGCCCTGTGGCCAACCCCAGTACGCTCTCCTACACACATGCCCCATCCTCAGCCTTTCTACATGGAGGAGGAGGCAGCCTCTAGAATAGGAGTCAAGGGCAAATCTCTCCTTCAGCAGTGGGTGAGCTCCCCTAGAGCTAGGAGATGGCAGGGCCTGGCCTCCCTGGCTTTCCCTGGCAGGGCCAGGAGGGTAACCTCCCACAAGCAGGGCCCAGACCATCTCCCCATGCCCAGGGGCCTGAGAGAGACACCAGCCAAGGACAGAGAAGGCAGAGAGAATGTGCCCTGCAGGATATGAGTCACCCCCTGTGGCCCTGCCAATGCCCACATGGCAGCTGGGCTGAGCTCACACAGGGGCAGCAGTTGCCTGGATCAGCAGTATTGGCAGCCCAGGCTGGCCTGGTGGCAAGTTGGTGCTGGCTCTGGGCTGGGTCTTCTCTCACCCTCCAGGATCTTGCAGAATTACAAGGCCAGAGCACCAGCTGCAAGACCTCAGGGCTCAGAAGCCCTACAAACTCACTTCTGCACAATTATATGGGTCAAATCCAGCCCAGATGCAAGGGCTAGAGAAACAGACTTTACCTCCTGATCGGGAACTGGCTCCATCCCAGGGGAAAGGGCATATGAACTGAATGGGAAGCCCTGGGGGCATCTCAGCACAACAAACAAACAAACAAACAAAAAACCCTTCTGTATGGCTAAACCTTGATTCCTCAAAATGTCAACTCTGTGCCAAGAGCAAAGGGCACCGTCCCTTGGACTTGTTAGAAATGCAGACTCCCAGGCCCCAACCCAGACCTGCTGCCTCTGAACCATCACACCAGCCCCAGGCCCAGGTGACCCCTCCCTGCACGCGTTAAGACCTGAGAGGTGCTGGCCTCAGCTAAGCCTCCATCCACCGAGTGCCCCCACCTCCATGCTGCAGACCAGGGTTCCTCTTCCTGAGGCCGGGTGACCTTCAGGCTGCTGTGAAGACGGCAGAGACTGGCTCGAGCCCACCACAGCCCCCACCCTGGGGCAGCTGTGACAGGGCCCCAGGCCCACTGCCCCTGTCCCCGCTGCCCTGCACCACGGCCTGGGCTAAGATCAGGGCTTAGCAGCGGGTGTGGTGCAGGCACTGCCCTGGGTCCAGCCTGATTTCCCCTTGGCCTTCTGAGAAGGAAGGAGTCATGTCCCTCTCCCTCCAGAAAAAGCTCTGGGTCCTCTTTCACCAAACCAACCACATGTGAGAAGAGAAACTCCAGAGAGAAGCCATTTGGACCCAGAGCCTTTATCAAGTCACTTGACACCTGTGAGTCCTTATCCTGGATGGCCTCATGCCCCTGTCAGCCGCTGGGGCCTGCGAGGGTCTCTGCCACACTGGGGTGCGAGGAGCGGATGCCCACGCCCAGCCTCCCGGGGTGATTTGCGGTGGCCATGAGTGAGTTCAGCTCTGTCCTTTGTCCTAACCACTTTCAGGCAGGAAGGCTCTCACCTTCTCCAGGGGGTCTTTGATGAAAGCATTCTGGGGAACAGGAGGCTACATCCATGCCGTCTCCCCCAGAAGCCCGGGGACAGGGCACGGTGAGTGGGAAAAGCCACCTCCTGCGGACCAGAGAGGCTTGAAACATGGGTGTGTTCAGTCCCTGCAGCCTGGGGCCCGCCCACTGCCCTGGCCCACATGGGTTACATCAGCGACCCTCAAGGGATGGGGACAGGGGCCTGTGAACGACGGCCCTTGGGCTGACCCAGACTGCAGCCTGTTTCCATAAGGTTTGGTTGGAACGCAGGCATGCACCTTCATTCTCATGCATTCTGAGGCTTCTTTCGCACAACAGCAGAAAAGCTGAGACCATTTGGCCCACAGAACCTAAAATAGAGGAATATCCGGCCCTCTACAGAGAAAGTTTCCCGGCCTGTGATTCAGACGGCACGGGTCGCCCAGCCTCCCTGGACCACAGTGGGTCTGGATCCTTCCCCTTCTGATGCTCCTGTGGCCTCGCCTGGCTCCCTCTCACCTGTGCCCTCAGACAGAGCCAGCACCGCCCCCTCCATGGCTACTTGCTGCCCTGTCCTCACCATGGCTGGTGGGACATGGCACCACTGCTGCCCAGCCCATGCTGTGTAGGAGGGCGCTCAGCAGGCCCTTGACACAGGCCAGTGACAAGCATGGAAGGACGGATCCAGGGGGCTGTCGTCAGGGTTGAGAAAAGGATGGAGGGTTGGGATTTGGGTCAGCAAATCCCCAGGATCTGGGGTGAACCTTTGTCACAAGTCCTGCCATCTGTTGTCATGGAAACCTTGAAGAGGGGCCGTTGCCAGCTCCGCTGCCTTGCTGAGCACGGGGAAGGCAGTTGCGTGAGGAGCCACGGAGAGCAGGCTCTGGAATTGCGCGACCCGGGCTTGAAGCCAGGGGGCCCGCTTTTAGCTGTTTGTGCACAGCCCAGCTTGTGCCTTTGTGAGACTGCAGCCTCTCTGTGCTTTGGGGTCTTCTTCTGGGAATGGTGCAACGATTCTCCTGTATCTAGAACTTCCAGGAGGGTTTGCAGTCCTAACGCATCTGGCAAGTATTCAGCATCAATCAGATATCAAGTCCATTGTAAATATTCTTGGAGGAAGCAGGAAAGTAAGTGACTAAGGAGCTGTGGACCCTTCGTGCTAAGGAGGGCACAGTAGCCTCCAATGCATTTGTATCAAAACAGGCCTGGCTGCACTGGGCTGGCTAAAACAGCTGAGGCACAGAGCATTAATTGACTTTTCCTAGGTCAGGTAACAGTTTAATAGTGGAGCCGGGATTTGAAATCCAGCTGTCTGGGTATTGGCCAGAGCTGTTCAAGAGAAATGCCAGTCACATGTGTGATTTCAAATTTTCTAGTGGCTGCATTTAATAAGGTAAAAAGAAGCAGGTGAAATTGATTTTAATAATATATTTTATTTAATGCAGTATATCAAAAATAATATTTCAACATGTGATCCACATAAACACTGTTTGAGGCATTTGATACTCTGTGCTCTGTATTAATTCTTCAAACTAAGGCATGTGTTTTACACTGCAGCATCTTCCAGTTAGGAACAGCCACGTGCCCGGCGCCCAGCACCCTGCATGGCTCAGGGCTGTCACGTGGGACAGGGCAGGCCCAGCTGTGAGGGTGATGAACGCACACGTGCGAGGCAGAGTGAGTGAATGGGCAGATGGATGCATAGATGAATAAACAGAGTCACTTCCCATTTCCCACCTGTCTCCCTGGCTCTCCCTGTCTAGTCTGGGCTCCCTTTGGTGGCATGGGTTCTCCCTAATTTGCCTTTGAGCCTCTGGAGTCTGTCCCAGGAGCTGGAGGCTGGTGGGTTCTCAGCAAGAGTTTTGTGAACTAACACTGATGGAATCGCTTTCTTTTTTTTTTGAGATGGAGTTTTGCTCTTGTTGCTCAGGCTGGAGTGCAATGGCACATCAGCTCACCACAACCTCTGCCTCCCAGGTTCAAGCGATTCTCCTGCCTCAGCCTCCCGAGGAGCTGGGATTACAGGCATGCGCCAACACACCGGCTAATTTCTTGCATCTTTAGTAGAGATGGGGTTTCTCCATGTTGGTCAGGCTGGTCTCGAACGCCCAACCTCGGGTGATCTGCCCGCCTTGGCCTCCCAGAGTGCTGGAATGACAGGCGTGAGCCACTGTGCCCAGCCTCACTGGCAGAATCTCTAGTGCTGCCAGCCACCTCAATCCAAGGGGTGCTGCTGGCCTTGGCTCCCCCAGAACCCCAGGGTCTCAGGAGTATAAGATGTGTGCTCTGCTGTGATTCCTGGGTGCCCTCATTGGCTCTAGGACAATTCATTACAGCACAGCGCAGGCTGTCTGAAACCGACATGCATGTAACATTTAGATTCTTTCTCCAGAAGCTGCAGGTTCCACAATTCAATAAACATCAGAGCAAAGGTTATTTTAAACTCTGCAGTTAAAATCGACGTGGTGATATATTGGTCTGGTGACTCCTTTTATGAAATTACCTCTGAAATGTTATGTTTTCATTCTGGGAAACTCATTTCAGCTCTGTTCTCCCTTGAACTTTATAACTTACCCTGCAAACCGCTGTGTACCTGGCCACGGTTCTGGAAGTTTCTCTAGGGCCTGTGACCCAAGCTGATGGGGCTGCGGTGGAGGGTGGTGTGGCTGACAGCATCGGAGAGCCGCGGGCTTCTGTGTCAGCTGCCGTTCCTCATCTGGGCTCACTGTGGGATGACACACGTCTGGCTTCCCTCCCGATAAGGCAGCCGAGCCCCCCACCCCCACCGTTCTTCCAGGGACTCAAACCCACCGCTCATCATCACATCCCACATGTCAGGTTTTCTCCCCAGAGGTGCTGAGGATCATGAGGAATATCACCCCGGGGCTTTTCACAAGCTGCACTGGAGTCAGCGGTGGAGAAGTTACAGATGCGCTGTGTGTGTGTCACCTGCGGACCGCTAATTAGAGCCCGCTGACAGCCCAGAGATGGGGAGCTGGAGAGGCTGGGAGCAGGCGAGAGCCCAGGTGGGTTCCTGTGAGTTTAGGCCTGAGTGCTGCAGCAGAGCCAGCAAGAGCTCAGAATCACCCAGCTTTGTGGCTCTGCCCTCCCCCTTGCCATCCTCGGTCCAGCTCAGCCCTCGCCTCCTGGAGGAACCCAGCCCAGCTCGTCCCACAGCCCTGGGGCCTGCATCACCCTGGATGGACTGGAGTGGGTCTGACCGCTGCTCCCTGCAGCTGGTTCCCACCGAGGTCACGGGATGCAGTGGAGGCCAGCAGGCCTGGGGCTTCTCCCTGCTTTGCTGGGTGGCCACTGACTGTGACCTCACAGGCTTCTGGCTCCCTGAGCCTGGGGTGTCCTGAGTAGTGTGAGGTGGTGACACTCTTAGGGCTCCAGGAAACATGTGTCCTCTCAGCACACCTGCTGTGGCCCACAGGGCTCTGTTCTGAGCTCCTGGTCATCTTCCTGACTAGGACGAGCCCAGATATCCGTGGTGGGGGCTCCTCTGGAGCTCAGCCATGGGAGAAGGCGGTAGACCCAGATCAGCGTGGAGGACACAGGTGAGCCTGGCCGAGCCTTCAGCCTTTCAGATCCCCAGAGTGCTCAGGTCTCAAATCCAGGGTAAGGTCCCGGGGAGTCAGGGAACCGATGGGGGAAAGCACTCAGCCTTGCAGGGCATCGTTGCCTGGATGTGGATGGGAGCAGCACACCACGTGGGGCAGCGAAGGCACCAGGCCTGCTCTCCAACAGCGTTCTTTGACTCAAGGGTCCTCACATTCTCTCTTGCTCCCCAACCCCCAGTATGCCCTCCTGTTTTCCATCCTATTATCTGCTCTGTCTTACCCCAGGGTTTTTCAGCCTCAGCACCACTGACATTTGGGACGGATCATTCTCCCTGCTGGGGCCGTCCCATGTGCCGCAGACAGCCGAGCAGCGTCCTCGGCCTCCACTCACGAGAGACCCGCACCACCCACCTCCGACGCCACCACCCAAAGCCTCTGCAGACACTTCCCAGTGTCCTTGGGTGGCAAAACTGGCCTGTGAAGGACCAGCAGCCTGCCCCAGTGTTTACTGTCTGTGCAAATACTCTCTGAGCCCCCATATGTGCCCGAGCTTGCCTGAGGTCTAGTGTGGCTGTGGCCAGTGGTGACGCTATGAAAAACAGCAAACACGGGGCCTCGGCATGCACCGAACTAGGCCGGAACCCACCGCAGCCATGAGCTCTGTAACCCGCACAGCAAACACGAGGCCTCACCATGCACCAGACTGGGCCGGAACCCACTGCAGACGTGAACTCTGGAACCCACTCAGCAAACATTGGAGGGAAACACTGTCACTTCTACTTTACAGACATAAACACTGAAGTGCAGGGCATTTGGGTGCATCAGAATTTTAACTCTTCAGCCCTGCAGGCCTCGCTTTCAGACATTCAGCTTCAGTAGGGCTGGAAGGGGTCCCGGGGAGCCCCACTGCAGGGAACCAGAAACCAACTGGAAGAGCCGGTGTCCAGCAGCCCCAGAGCTCCTGAGAACCTCAGACGGGGTCGGAGGGCCTTCCCCTGCTCCATCCTTCCCCCAAATACTGGTTGTTCCTTTCATTCAATAGATGCTCAGATCTTACACAATTTAAATAGACCTTCCTAAGAGCATTGTATTTGCATGTTATTCGACTGTTTTCTTGTAGTAGTTGTAAAAGGGGAAGGAAAATCTATTCCAGTTAATTGTAGGTTCTGTGGAACTGGAGTTAGAGCACATCACTATTGAAACCAGTTTAATATTGATCGGAAACGTGACAGGCCTGGGTCCATGGGCAGACGTGTTGCCAGAAGCCTTTGTCACACCATGGCTGACATCTCCGCATTGTTTTTCAGCTGGTAATTCCTTAAAGACTGAGACAATAGTCATTTAATATCGTTTGCTCAAATGAACAGTTCCCCGAGCAAATAATAATAATAAAAGAATGTCCCTGAGAAGCCAATTAGACTCTGCAGCTTGTACCAAGCAACGGCCTTTTTAATAGACGCTCTTTTTACAGGCGCAGCTGTGTCACCCAGATGAAAAATCAGGCCCCCTTTTGCTGCTGATATGTAAATAAACGCAGGCGATCGCATATGTAATAGCCCTGTTCCATCAGCGGGGTTTAGAAACCCGATAGGAATACTTCAGATAAAGGGGCAATTTATGGAAGAGATTTTCTAATGACAGTGAGGGATAGGAGAGGCAGTGAGAAGACAGAGATCTTCAGGGTCAGGAAATGTGACCCAGCCCAGAGGTGGAGCTCAGCCTGGTGCCAGGAGACAAAGACCTTGGCCGACTCCTCTGTGCAAGGACGGCAGGGGCTGTCCTCGTGGGCTGCATCCCGCAAGCACGGCAGCCATGGGGATTCTCATCTTGGGGTGCACATATTCCTTTTAGATCCTGTAACCTCTGTGGCTTTCTCCCCAGAAATGTGCATATATGTGCACACTGTTTTGTATATAGATCCAGGGGGCTCAGGGACCCTGAGACCCATCCTTGGGCCCTAGGTCAAGATCAAGAGCATCTTTGGGGCTGGGGTCTCCACCAGGGTGGTTCTGCCCCTGGAGACGTGTGGCTACGTCTGGAGGCATTTGTGGTTGTGCAGCTGGAGGGAGGGGGGCCCTGGCATCTCGTTGGGGGAGGCCAGGTGTGCAGCTCAGCATCTCACAGGGCACAAGACAGCCCCTATGCAAGGAAGGATCTGGCTCCATTGTCAATAGCATTGAGACCGAAACAGCCTGCTCTAGGTGGTCTGCCCACAGCAGGGTCCCAGAGCACCCATCTAATCACCCTGCATCTACAGATGGGGAAACCGAGGTCTGGAGTGGAGAAGGGACTTGCCTGGACCCCAGGTCTTGGTGGCAGAGGCAGCCCAGCGTCGAAGCCGTGCTCCCAGCCGTCCCATAGGTGCTACCCAGCTGGGCTGCACCAGCCCCTCCTCAGCAGAGGTTCCTGGAGCCTCAGGCAGCCCGCACAGGAGCTGTGAGGCCTCACTGGCCTCAGCTGTAAAGCAGAGGAAACAGTTCCAGTGATTCCAGACCCACCACCAAATGCCAAGCCAGCTTCCAGCTGGGGCTTTGCCAGGGTTTCCTGACACAGAGAAAGAACAAGCCAGTGATTCCCTTCTGACTCTGCAATGGAGCCAGGCCACAGGCAGAGTGAGGGCCAGATTGCAGCTGGAGCAGGTAGGGCCAGGTCACCTTAGGCCACCAAGGAAGGCTGTACCAGGAATGGGCATTCCCGAGGAAAATGGAGAACTAGAGGGGAGGCCTAGGGAGGAGGGGGAGGCCTAGGGAGGAAGGAGAGGCCTGGGGAGGAGGGGAGGTGGGGGAGGCCTAGGGAGGAGGAGGAGGCCTAAGGAGGAGAGGAGGAGGGGGAGGCCTAGGGAGGAGGGGAACAGTGGGAGGCCTAGGGAGGAGGGCGGATGCCTAGGGTGGATGGCTAGACCTGAGGGTGGGAGGCCTGGGGGTGTCATGAGGAAGGCTTCAGTGGGGGCGGAGGTGTGTTGGGATAGATTGGTCTGCAGGGCACTGCCAGCCATGGCTGAGCCTGCATCTCCCTCACACCCTGCGGAGAGAGCTGGTCAGATGGCTCCGTGTGGGCAGGGACAGCCTCTGGGTGGGATGCTCCATGGCCACGGAGCTCTGTGCTGGTGGGTAGGCCCTGGCCCTGAGTGCGGAGCCACCTTCCCTGCCCACCCTTGGCCTTCCCTGCAGTCAGCTGACAGCTGTGCCTAGCGACAGGGTCCTGGGATCTGGTGGCCACAGTCTACCTGGAGCCAGCAAGGTCTATGCCCGGCTCTCCACCCACAGAGCCCCACGGAGAGAGCGGCTCTCAGACACCCCTCACAGCCCAGGAGGGGAGCTGCCAGGCCAGCTTTTCCCCCTCTCCCCCTGTCTCTGTCCCCAACCTCACCCCTCCCCTGCCGACCTCTCCAGAACCACAGGAGGGGCACAGGGGCCTCCCCTCCCAGATCCTAGCCCAGCAGTGTCCCCTGTCCAGGGAGCCCCGGTCCTAATGGGGAGCGGGTGTTCCCTTACCGCAGCCCTCTGTCCCCCACCATGGCTCCCGGTCAGCTGTGGTCTGTTCTCCCCTCTACCGCACTGGGTTCTCTAGGATGAAAGTCATCACACTCTTAAGAATTCCAAGAATGCAGTCCCCACTGCAGAAAAAATCAAATCTCCTTTCCCTCTGGCCCTGTCAAGGTCACCAATGGTGACGAAGCAGCACCTATAGCTTGTGGTATTATTTCCTTCGACCTCAGACAAACATAGGGAAATATACACACATATACGTGTGTATATATATAATTTATATCTATAATTTTTTGCTGTTTTTCTTTTTTAGCCAAAATGGCATTCCACTGCCTCTGCTCCCTAAGACCCCATCACGTAATAATCTGTGGTGGCCGTCGTTCCAGGCCAGCGTCATTGAGCCTCATCCATTTTCATCACGGCAGAATAGTGCAGCCGCCAGGTCTTGCCACTCTGCACCCCACTCTGGGGACTCCTGAGGGTGGGAGGGGCTGGACCTCATTCAGCTTGGTCACCCCAACAATGCACACAGATGCGGACACGTGTACACACGCATGTACACATATGAGCACATCCTGCCCATTCTGGGGTCGAATGCGTCATGAATGGACAGCGGCCTCTGGTGTGCTGAGATGCCATCCTGGCCCACAGGCCCTCGCCTTTTCTCCAGCCACACATGAGCGTCCTGTGCCCAGCAAGGAGCTCTGAGCCGCAGAGCCTGCGTCGTGAGGGAAGACACGGAACCCGGGGCCCCGGGCCGAGCAGGCCGTTTGCCCCTCCACGAGCCTGGCTCTCTGCGTTCCCCAGCCTGGGCTGCATCGCACAGGGCTGCAGACCAGGCGGTTGAAGCAACGGAGACGAGTTCCTCCTGTCCTGGAGTGCAGAGCCCCACAGCAAGGCGTCGGCAGGGCTGCTCCCTCCTGAGGCCTCTCTCCTTGGCATGTAGATGGCCGTGTGCTGTGTCCTCATGAAGTCGTCCCTTTGTGTGTGTCTGTGTCCCAATCTCCGATAATAATGACCCCAGCAGGTTGGATGAGGGCCCGCCTTCTGGCCTCATTGTAACTTAATTACATTTTAGGAAGCCCTATCCCCACACACAGTCTCGTTCTAAAATACTATGGGTTAGAACTTCACCCTAGGAGTTCTGGGGGATGCTGCTCAGCTTATGACAGTCTTTCTGCTTGGACAGATAGACAGACCCTTTGACCACAGATCCCTGGGCCCTGGGAGCACCTGAGCCTCTTCGTGGTGAGAGACAGCAGCCCAACCTCGGCACAAGGCGGGAACAGGCCCTGTCCACACCTTGTTTCCGTGGACATGACACAGGGTATCATGAAATCCTCAGGGAAGCCCTTTGCTCCGAAGCAGCACCATATCAGGGTGCTGAGAACTTGGATTTTTTTCTTCTTCTATATTCTCTTTCCAAAGCACCCCATCTTGCTTGCACGTGCTCTTCCTAACGGTAATATCAGCAACAAACCTTGGAGGTGGAAGGGGGACATGGGTTTCCAGAATGGCTGTGATGTCCCTCTCTGGCTCCCCAGAGCCTAGGGTGAGCTCCCTTGGGTGGGACGCACTGGTTTCCCAGCTCACCCACAGACACCTGCCTTCTCCGGCCTGCCTGGGTGGGGTGCCCTGGAGGCTGTCACGGGCCACTACAGCAGTTTTCCACTCTCCCCTCCCTGACAACTGACAGGACAGGTCCTCAGGATCCGCTGATAGCTGTCACCACTCCCAGGGTGTCAGGGAAGGAGCGAACATTACAGCGCCCTGTCTTCTGCAGCCCTCCTGCGGCTGCCTCCGGTGCTGCCCACCGTTCCTGCTCACTCTCATTTTCCAGGTGATGTCCGGGAGGCTTTTGGCCTTTCCAAGCCAGCTCTGGGCCTTGGGGCAGCCTCCACCAGGGCAGGGAGGGGCAGCTGAGTCGCACACGGGAAGAAGCTGACAAGCTGTCTCTCCAGCCTGCTCCTCGTGCAGTTGGGGAAACAGGCCCTGCGAGGAGCAGGGCTTTCCTCCCCTCTCTCAGGAACCTGAGTCCTGCCCTCTCGTCCACCTCAAGCAGCTGCACATCCCGGGCCTGAGTTTGGGGCTGGACTCCACCCACAACCTGCCCTAACCTGTGGGGTGGGATCCACAGCCGACGCTCCATGGCCGCTGCCTCCATACACTTGGTCCTAGAAGAAGAGGGCCAGGCATGAATGAAGTACCTGCTGTGCTCCCCTCACTGCCCACGCTTCATGCTTGCTCAGGCTCATGCTGACCCTAGAAGCTTCAGGGGAGTCAGGCCACTTGCCTAAGGCCACACAGCAAGTAATGGCCAGGACAGCAGCTCAGCCAGGAGCCTGGACACTCCTCTTGTAGGACTTCCAGCAAGGTGGCTGGTCAGAGGTCTTGGGCCAGGTGTGATGTGCTGAGAAAGCAGGAAGCCACCTCTAGTCTCTGCTTCTGGGCTTGCAGAGATGGGCATAGGTGTGGCCTTCAGGCTGCAGAGGAATGAACTGGAGGCCACAAAGACAGCATCTAGGACAAAACTGGAGGGACGGCCAGGTGGGCTGTGCAGATCTGTGTGGCTGCTGGGCCAATGGGACCTGGCTGTCAGAAAGTGGAGCCCGGCGTTTGGAAGGGGGCCTGTTCTGCAGCTGGGTGAAAACACGTGTCAGGGCAGACCTGAGGCCTCCACTGAGGGGTGAAGGGAGCCGGGTTGCTTGAGGGCTGTCCAAGCCCTCCGTCTCCCCCTGGGGCTGCCCGAGTCTGGGTGAGCTGCCCACCCTGGCCTGGCTGAGGCCCTTAGTTGTGTGAGTGGCAGAATCCTCCTGTAGGCTGGCTGGTGTGGAAAGGCCTGGATGGGCTCCTGGATCTGAAGCCAGAGGCTGGACAGGTGGCCTGCCCAAGTGGCACAGAGCTGTGTGCCACAGGAAGCTCTGCCCAATGGGCACGGCCATGCCAGGTCACTGTCCACACCCCTCCCTCGTGGCACTCTGGGAAGGGCAGCTGCTGGCCAGTCTCCATCACCATCCTCCCAGTTAGTAGCACCCTACGGGGCCAGCACTTTTCCCATCTCAAGGAAACCTGATTGGGGGAGCTCATGCCTGGCACCCCTCAGAACAAATCCCAGGGAGGTTGGGGAGTCATCATGGGCCCAGCCTGTGCCAGACACCACCACGTGTCAGGGCCAGGTGTGACAGCAGTGCCTGCGGGAGGCCACAGTCCTGGAAAAGAGACAAAAGGAAGGTGAGTCCCCTACGCCCAGCCCTCCGAGGGACGCTGCCTGCACTGGTTTCTCCTGCACATGGACCTGTGGGGAGGGAGATGAGAGATGCCCTGTCTCCTGCCACCTCCCGTCACTGGAGGCCACCCGATGTCCCCTCACCACCGAGGGCCGAGAGCGGAGCCAGCAGCCCACAGTGGTCCAACCAGGGCCGCCAGGACAAGGCACCTCTCCCCGTGGGCGAGGATCCAACAGAACAATGGCCCCCAGGGTGCTTTCTCGCCTCTGGGCAGACGGCGGCCATCAGGGCAGCATGAAGCTGGCCGTGGCCTCTTCCCACCCAGGCCACTTCTCTGTGGCCTGTGACAAGCGACTCTCCACTCAGCCTTACCTCTCTGTGTTCCCTGGGGACAAATTGTCTCTGTGAGACCCTGTCCCTCCCACCACGTGGAAGGTACTCAGCCCATCTCCCACCCACCCTCTGCTGAGGCCCCTCTACCCGATGCCAGCTCTAGAACTGGCAGCTCTGACGTCCTCAGGCCGTGGCCACACCCAGGCATGACTGGGATCTTGGAGAGGGAGCTGGGCCAGAGCCTCGTGGGAACTCTCGGGGTGTGGGATGCTCCACGGGGGCCGGGAGGCCAGGTGCCCTCCGGAAGGACAGAGGCCGCCTTGCACCAGGTGCCCCTGCTCTTGCCTGCCCGGCTCACTTTGGGCTCATTTTCAGGTCTCTGTCCAGGCAAGTCCCTCCCTAGGCCCTCCCACCTGCCCTGGGCTGCCCTGGTCCCTCCTGGGTCCCCTGTGCCCTGCACTGACCTCTGCACACATCCACCTCTCCAACAGAGTAACCCCAGCCTCTGGGACTGGGACCTGCCCCGAGATCCGCCAGCGTTTGTGCAGGTCCTACCAGGCCCTCTTCCCCGTATGTACCCCATTCACTGGCCTCCAGCCAGCCCCGCTCAGCAGCAGAAAGCCTGGGCTCTGAGAGGTTGAGTGACAGGCCCAAGGTCACAAGTTCCTACATTGCCCAGTGAGCCTGTGAAGCCACATCCCTCTGACCCCAGCTTGTGCACTGCGCTGCAGGACTGCTGGGTTAGGGGCTGCCGTGGTGACCCTGTCCCCGTACAAGGTGGAGCTGAGTGAATAAGTGAAGGGGATGGAGGGCTGAGCTCCCTGCACAGTGGGGGCGGCCAAGGCTCAGAGAGGTCTGAGCAGAGAGCAAGGTGGGGTCCTGGCCTTCACCCTGCTGCTCTGCTGGGAAGCCCACCATGCCGGCCCACAGGGGGACGTGGTAAGATCCACCGTGTCTGCGCTCCTGACTCTGTTCCTTCTTGTCACATGGCCTCTGTGACACCTGCCCATGAGCGTGGACCTCCAGTTCTGCAAGCTTGGTCCTTGGCGCCCAAGGCAAATCTCCTGTGGCGGGTCACACCCCGCCACCTGGACACTTGGCTGTACGTAAGAAGAGTGTGCAGTAGGGTGAGAAGGGTGAGCCCTGCCCCAAGTGCCCTCCTGAGACCATCGGATCCTCTGGGTGGGTCAGTGCCCACCGTGGGACTGCCTCTCCTGCTTGGCAGCTTCCCCCGTTTGGGGTGACCCGGGCTCTGCGGTCCCAACTCTGCCGGCCCTTCCACTTCCTGTCACAGGAAGAGCAGAGCGCCCGGTTCTGGAAGGGCGAGGTCCTCCAGGGTACAGGTAACACGTACATCCGCACCCAGAGAATGCCCGCACGTGTGGCCCCACACAGATGGCGCAGACCCCAACATGAGTAGGTGGTGCTGTCAGAGGCTCAAAGTGGACAGGTAGGCACGGCGATTCTAATCCAGAGACCCTTGCAGGGACTGGATGAGGAAATGGGGTGCAGAGGGCTTGCACAGACCGTCAAAGAGGCCTTCCTGGAAGAGGCGGAACTGAGTCCTTAGAGGAGAAAGAGGACCTGGAAGGGTAGGTGGGCACACCCTGCTTACACTAGGTTGTGGGGCCAGCATTCAGGCTCCCTCCCTCCCTCCTCACTCCCTCCCTCCTCCCTCTCCTCCTCTTTTTCTCCCTCCTTCCTTCCCTCCCTCCTCCCTCCTCCCTCTTCCCTTCCCTACCATCTTCCTCCCTCCTCTCTTCCCTCCCACCTTCCTTCCCTGCCCTCCCTCCCTTCCTCTCTTTTCTCCCTCCCTTTCTCCCTTCCTGCCTCTCTCCCTTCCTCCTTCCTTTTCCCCTTCCCTTCTTCCTTTTCTCTCTCCTTTCTGCCCTCTACCCTTCCCTTCTTCCCTCCTCTCTCTCCCTCCCTCAGAAGCACAGTGAGTGGTGAGTGGGCTCCATGGTCCTGCCCTGACTCCACAGCTGGAAGCATGTAGGAGGCACAGAGGACACTTCAGAAGAGCTTCCTGGGGGTCAGTCACAGGGATCCCCAGCACCCCTGCCTCACAGCAAACACAGACATGACAGGGAGAAGTGGGGTGCATGGTGTGCCCTCCTGCAACAGCCCCCTCCCTGGCTGCACCCCCTCTCCTCAGATCCCACTTCCCTTGCCCAGATTCCCCAGGGGACTCCAGCACATCTGCCCTCACCCCACTGCTGGCAATTGCATGGGCTATAGTTAGCTGGGCCCCTCCCCTCTTGAGGAGGCATCTGTGCTTCCAGCCAGGAGACTCTTTCCCCTGTAAACTCAAATCCCTGAAAACATGCAGGAAAACGAGAGGAATGGAAGAAAAGGCGGCACCCCATCCCGGCGCCGGACGTGCACCCTGCGTGGAAGGCTGCAGATGTAGGCACCGGCCTTGGAGCCCGGCCACCCTGCTCAGCCCGCCCAGGCCCTGATGCCATCCCCAGGCACCTGTGCTGCCCCTAGCCTGACACCCAATAGGAACACTTTCCAGAAGACAGGACGTGCTGCGCCCACCCTAAAGTCACGACTCTGCCCCCAGAGAGCTCCCTACAGAGGCGCGGACCTCCGGGGGTGGCCCCGGCTCCTGTTTGCCGAGAGGGGGACTGAGCCCGGCACAGCCCTGTGCACGTGAAATCCCACCAGGACCCCTGACCCTCGGCCGCCCATGGGGAAGGTCGGACATGGTCACACCGCTAGTCCCTGGGTGGGCTGAGCCCGTGGGCCTGGCTCCAGATCCCAAGCCCTTAGCTACGTTCACTCACGTCGGGTCACCCAGCCAGCAGACAGGGCCGAGCCGGTGGCCTCAGCTCACGGTAGCTCACAGGCAGGGGTCTCCTGCGAAGCTTGCCTGCTCCTCACACCTGTGCCGTGGTAAACAATGTCCAGATACCATGGTCAGAAGGTAGATCCCCTGTCCCCAGGCCCAAAGCTAGCAGGTGGTGAGGGGGCCCGGAAGACAGGCGCCCTGGTCCCATGACACCCCCACTCCCAGGGCCCTGGGATGACCACACGGGGGATGGGACTGCACCTTCCCTGTGGGCTCCTTCCCAGCAGACGCCCCTGGTGACCTCATCCTGGACAGCTCCCTGGCTCAAGTCTCGAGAAGAAGAAATCTCCAACAGGCCCCATCCGAGCAGATCCAGACGCTGAGATGGCTGGTTTTGCAGGACGGCACCGAGGTCCAGGGCAGCAGCCTGTGAGTCAGAGGCTGCTGGGCCTCCAGCCAGGGGCTGTCTCAGGAGCAGCTCAACCCCAGGCACTGGGAGGCAGGCCGGCTCCAGAGTAGGCTTCGGGGTGTTGGTTCTCCCTGCCTGGGAAAGGGGAAATGGGTTGTGCTTCTGCCACAGGCCCTGGGGGCACCTGGTTGTCCTCCACTTGAATGGAAGTCCCTGGGATAGAAAGTTGCATTTGGACACGAAAGGATCCACATGGATCATTGAATACTGAGACCCCCCAGTGTGGGCCAAGACCTCTCACCAGCCACGACCCCCAACCAGAGTCAGAGGGTGGGTGGCACGGCCTGGCCTCCAACGTTGGGTGGAAGGAAGCGCTCAGGGCACCTGCGCAGGGGAGCTTCCCGGAGCCGCCCTCCCACAGGGCTTGGGTCTTTCTCAGCTGGGTCCAGCTTGGTGTCTCCACTCACTGGGAGAGGCTGGGGGACAAGGTCTGCCCCGGAGAGCCAGCACCCAGGATAGGGTTCCTGCTCAGAGGCCACCCAAGAGCATCTGTCACAGAGTGGATGAGTGAGTGAAGGCTCTGTGCCTGTGGAAACTGCAGACACAATGGATCCGGGGTGCACACACCCCACAGGCGGGGCAGGCACATGGAAGCAGTGACTCCCAGCCAGCCCCACACGCCCCACAGAAGGCTGTAGAACAGGAGTGCACAGCACGGAGGACCCCCAGTTCCTAGATTCAGGCCTCGGTACCACGAGGACACCTATGTGTTAACCACAGGCCACGGCACCACCCACACCCACCCATGCCCTCTCATGCCTTCCTTGGCACCCAAGCAATGCCATTGGCCCTTGCCAGATCACTGAGGTTTGGCCATTTTTGAGCCACAAAAATGACAATTTCATAAGGTTGTACCTGAAACATCCTAAATACTTAACTGCGGAAATCACTTTTCCTGTCCCCAAAGATACACTGGGCTCCCAGCAGTCAGGGCTGTGTCTTCCTTTTGCTCACTCCCCCAGCACCTGGCTGAATTGGATCAAATGGCTTGGAATGTCGAGAATGTCCTCGCCTCCTGACTACTAAGAATCAAGGGTTCGGGCCCTCCCAGGTCCGTGGGTGACCTTGGGTACCCCCTGCCCTCTCTGGGGAGAGCTTCCTCTCAGGCCACAGCAAGAGGAGACAGGGAGAGGAAGAAGAAGAGGAAGAGGAGAGGAGAAGAGAGGAGCAGAAAAGAGAAGAGAGGAAAGGACAGGAGAAAGAAGGGGAGGAGTGGAGAGGAGGGCAGCAGAGGAGAAGAGAGGAAAGGAGAGACACCTGGCTATTCCAGCATCTCAGCCTCCTCTACCGCAGCACACGAGTCAGCCATCCAGGGTGTCCAGTCCAGAAGAGCCCTCTAATGACTGCCCTTCCAGCCAGCACCATGTGGAACAGAAGAACCCAGCCACGCTCAATCCACACACATCATTCTAAGAGATTGTTCTTTCATGTCACTAAGTTTTGGGGTTGGTTGCAGCAACATATAACCATGTTACATGTTGGCAGGAGGGCACAGGCATGGCGGTGTCCCCCTGCTGCCCAGGAGTCTCCTGACGTCTGATCCCACTGGCTAGCACTCCCCTCCCTCCTCTCCAAGCCCCCCTCCAGCTGCTCTGACAGAGGGACTTTCCTGGCGCCTGACCTCACTGCTGAGCCCCCAACTGCAGGTGCATCTTCTATAACAAGAGCAGCACTTTGGGAAAGCTCAGCCTTCCAGACGCGGGAGCGCAGGTGCTGTGGAAGTCTATGGGGTGTGGGATGGTTTGGGTTTAGAAAGCTCTGCATCCTTGCTTCTCTGCTTCTCTTTGTGTTATTTGTCATTTTGGAAACAATATGCTTCTCAGGAAGAACAGACACCTGCTTGCTGTGAGCTGTTCCACGTGCTGCTGCTCTCAGATAGGGCTGATAATTGCTGCTGCCATCCCCCCGTCCCGCCTTGGCCTGGACCCGTGCTCCACCAGGCCCTCCAACCCTGCCTCCAGCAACCCTGGAATAGACGTCGAAGCAGACGGCAGGAGAGAGCCCGGAGCAGTCAGCGAGAGCCTGGCTTGGCCCGAATCTATCTGTCTTGCTTTAAGCATCTTGCCCGCTGGCCACACATTCATAGTTTCGGCCACATCAGCATTTGCAAAATGCCAGCTCCAAGCGGGGGACCCTCGAGGGCTGTCGTGGCTGCCAACCGTTGGATTTTGACACCTTTCGGCCAGTGTGGGCACACCGGAGCTTCGTCCACACACAGAGGATGCGGGAAAGGTCAGCTGCCCAATGCTGCTTCTGAGTCGCTCAAGTTAGGATGGGCTCAGGGGCCCTCTCCTCCTGCCACCCTGCTTGGCCAGCTCCGCTCCCACATCCAGCCTCTCCACTGCTGGAGTTCTTCCAGGGGCATGGACCAGACCACCGCTCAAACAGCACCCCTTTCTTATGTACCCCAGCTTTGCAAAGTCCTTGCATTGAGCCAACATTCTGCTGGACAGCATCCAGCTCAGGACAGATCCGCTCTTCCTGCCATGCCCCTTCCGATAAAATGGGAAAGCTGGTGTGGCTGGTCCAGAGGGAGCCTGGAACCTGCAAGTGGCTGGGAAAGGCTTGGCTGAGGAGGGAAGCGGTGGCCGAGCCTCACATAGGAGCCTGCCCAGGTCATGGAGCCAACTGCACTCCCCCACTGTGTGGGCCAGGACCCTGTCTGCTGTAAGCGGTGGCAGGAATTAAAACAGGCATTACACACACACACACACACACACACACACACACACAGAGAGAGAGAGAGAGAGAGAGAGACACACACACAAAGAGAGAGGAGAGGGAGGAGAAGGAGAAAAGAGAAGAGAAGGAAAGGAATGCTTTCGCTCAGACAACGGCTGAAAGCAAAGGGCACCTCTGCTTCAGGTACGGACGGGCTGAAACCTGGCCTCCTCTCTCTCTGACTTCCTTCTCCTCCATGTCAGCACCATTTCTAACATGGGGTTCAGGTGCAGAAAAGCAATCCCCACCAAGCAGCTCTACACACATATCCTCAAGTTCAATCTCAATAGAAAAATAAGTTGAAGCCTCTCCCCTTAGAAGTTGGAGCCCCGCGCCTAACTCGCAGGCTAGGGCGAATGTGTGCACATCCCAGAAGCAGCTTGGGTTGTGCGTTGAAGTTGGGAGTTGGTCTAGTCCTGGGGCAAATGGCCACCCGTGGTGCCCATGCTGGCTGTGGTGGGAAAAACTGGCAGATTCCAACCCCCAGGGGCTCTGGGCACAAGGAAAGGTGTGCGGGGCAAGGTGCAGATGACCTAGCCTAGTCTAAGCCTCTGCTCAGAGCCCAAAGCCGTGCCAGATTGGGGAGGCAGAATAGTAACAACCCATGCCCCCAAGGCTCTCCTCTGCAATGCGTCAGCTGTCACCAGCCGGGCTGGGTGTCATGTTGCATTTCAAACTAGGAACTCTCAAATGTGCATTGAACTGACGGCTGCGTGTGTGGTGCATTGTGTATGTCTGGCTCCTAGACAGGGCTGGCTCCTCCGCTGCTCTGCAGAAGGTGCCCTGGGGAATTCCAGGGCTGAGCAGTGCTAGGTGGGGGCGAAGCCAGGATGAGGTCTGTTAGCTTCATTCATGGTTACAGGGTCACCTGCTGAAGACACCCAAGCGGTCACGTAGATGACGACAGCATTGCCATTAGCGGGGCCTGGCTCAGGCCAGTCCTGTGGTGTGAGGAGACCCTACTGGCGGTCGAGCCCCAGCAGGGAGTCTAGCCCTGGAAATCTGGCGGGCAGAGGCCTGGAGACTGGCATTGGCCCATTCCCAGCGAGTGCCAGGGCTGTATGGGCACGTGACATACAGGTCTCTCCAGAGCAGGCTGGGGTCCCGAACTGCCCAGGTCCCCACAGGGTGTGGTGAGGAAACCGAGGCAGAAGCTCCTTGGTGGACCAGCCAAGCAGGGCTCAGGGACGCACAGACAGGGTGGGTGAGAGGAGGAGGCATCCTCTCAACTCTGACACCCACGGCCCCGTTCCTGCTGCCCTGCAGGGTGTATGCTGTGCCCAGGGAGGAGCGCCTGCTGGCCCTGATTCTCCCACACGGAGCTGGGGGAAGGGGTGTGGGGCCCAGGCCTGGGCCCAGAGAACCTCAGGGAGGCTGTGGGCAGAACAAGGAACCATCTTGCCAAAACCACCTCAGGAGGCAAAACCCCTCGGAAATCCCTTAGGCCCCTGAGTCAGTCCAGGCTCTGGCGACGTTCGTCGTTGAGGCTCGGCCCCTGTGCCTGCAGGTGCCGCTGGCACAGCCCTTCTGAGCACTCCATGGCCTCTGTCCCACAGCTGTGCCTCCAGAGGTGGGTGGCCAGTGGGCCTCGGTTCTTTCCACCCCAAATAACGCTGCAGCTCACATCCTCAAAGATGCCTCACTGCGCCTCGGGGCGGGGGCCTCTGTGGGCTGCCCAGGAACTGTGTGGCCAGCTCTTGGCAGGGGCGGCTCTGCCATGTCACTGAGACAGTCCACATTGTCCTGCAGGCCCTCCCTCGCAGGCCTCCTCAGCTCTGCAGGATCACGTAGATGACCAGCCCTCAGAAGCGCTCGTTGGTGCCCACCTGTCTGATCTTTGTCACTCTGATGGCATCTCAGGGTGGCAGTGAGGTCTGTCTGCCTCAGCGATGCTCCGCATCTGCCTGGAGCCTGGGCGGCCGTGGCCGTGGACCCTCCTCTCTGCGGCTCTCCTCTCCCTGTCGGTGCTGGTTTCCTGCTGAGTTTCTCATCGGCCTTCCTGCTGCAGACCCTTCAGGAGCCAGTGCTGTGCAGGTCACTCCGCCCCTGTGGCCTGTGGGTCTCCGGAGTCCTTCGCTAAGGGAAAAAGTTCACTGTGAGATGACATAACCGGCCAGTGACTTCCCTCCTCCTGACTTCTGCTAATGATTGATCAGAGAGTGCCCCCCAGCCCCAAGGTCACGAAGATAGTCTCCTGCATTTCCAAAATTAACTTTATCATGTTAACCTTTCTCCGTCATGTGCTAAATCCATCCAGAGTTAATTTCGTTAATATGGTGTGAGGGGAAAACCAATTTTATTCTTATCCATAAACTGCCAAAATTTCTCAACACGATTAATAAATAATCCACGCTTTCCCCAAATATCTGTTATCATTTATCCGATTCTCACAGACACACGGGTCTCTCTTTCTCCACATGCGTCCTCTCACATCCTGTGTTTTTTGACAGCTCCACACCCGCAATTCCTGTGGCTTTGTCATCTGTTTCAAAGTCTACTAAATGAGCTTCCCCCAACAACTGAATTTTTACTTGTTTTTTCAGAATGTGCTAACCTATTTTAGGGTTTATTTTTCTATACATAATTTCTCGTCTGTTTTTCAAGTTCCAAAAATTCCTATTGAGAGTTTAACCAGATAGCGCATTGAATCCATAAGTTAATTTAGAAGAAATTGGCATCTTTACAATGCTTGTTATCTCCTTCTTGAACCTGGCTGTACTCGTCTGCAGTTGAGTAATAACTGTCCATAATGAGGCTCTGCAAAGCCCAGTGGTTAACAAGGGACAGTTAGCACCATGCTGAGGTGGTAAGGTTGGGCTGGCCGGGCTGCAAGATGGATTCAGGATGCCTTCTCTCTGCCCAGTGGACGAGCCTGGGGCAGGCTCTATTCATTTCTCTCCTATCAGGAGCAAAATAAGAAAGCAAGAGGAAAATGCATGGCCTCTGAGGGCCTCAGGTCAAAATTGCAAACGGTCGCATCTGCCCGTGTTCCTTTGGCCAAAGGCAACAAAATGGCCAAGCTCAGCATCAGATGAGGTGGGGAAGTAACTGGACAACAATACTGGGACATCCCCAATGCCCTTGGCAGGGGGCAGAACGTCTAACCCCATTGTCTAACTCAAACAGCACCCCTTTCTTGTGTACTCCAACTTTGCAAAGTTCTTCTTCCGTTGAGCCAACATTCTGCTGGACAGCATCCAACTCAGGACAGAGCCCGTTGCACGGGAGTGGAGACCTGGAAGCCATTATCTGCTCTCCCATGAGGGTGAGTCCACTGGATTCAGGTGCTTTGTACTTCTATCATTGCAAAGGGCTTTTCTGCAAAGCTGGTGGCGGCTTTCCTCAGGCTGACTCCAGCACGGCTCACCCGCTGAGCAAGTAGTTGTGGGGGAACAGTGGCTCCCCCAGCTCCTTAGAGAGGCTCCTTAGAAGCCACTTCTTCCTCATGAAGGATAGTGAAGCCGGGACTCCACCTCCCTCCCTCAGCACAGGGCTCTATTTTTAGGAACACAGTATGAACAGATTAGGGTGGAGTTTGCACCCAGGAAAGAGCTTAGTCATGGAGTCAGGTGACATCAACGCAGGGGCGGGCTTGGCCGCTGATTTGCTGGGTGGCCCGTGGCACGTCCTGCGTACAATCTCTGGGCCTCCAGCTTTCTCTCATGTACAGTAAGGGGGTTGGACCCAATGACCTCCAAAGGCCCTTCCCAAATCTGTGACATTTCATGAGTCTATAATTTATGAGTGCCTCTGAAGAGGAGTCCCAGCACGGCAAGGGCGAGAAAATCTGCCGTGGTGAGCAGAGGTGGGCAGCGACTGGGGGCTTGGATACAGATTCAGGGAAGGGCACGTGCATGTGTGTTCATGTGTGTGCACATGTGTGTGTACGTGTGTGCATGTGTATGTGCATGTGTGTGTGCATGTGTGTGTGTGTGTGCACGTGTGTGCATATCCATGTGTGTGGATGTGTGTGCGTGTGTGCATGTGCATGTGAATGTGTGCGTGTGCACGCGTGTGTGCATGTATGTGTGTGCATGTGCATGTGTGTGTGCATATGTGTGTGTATGTGTGGATGTGCGTGTATGTGTATGTGTGAGCGCGTGTGTGTGTTGTGGAGCAGGGATGTTCACTGTGTTCGTTTTTACAGGAGTGATGGGCAGAGAGTGGAGGGTGCTGTGAGCCAGAAGACAGCAGACCTGGGAGCCAATGTCTGGAAGACACGGACGCCGACTTTGACTCAATCGAGAGAGGCCCTTTTCTCCCAAGCAGAGCTTTTCAGTAATGATAGGGGCTCCCTTAAGGATTTCTGAGATTTCTGGGCTTAGTGGGGACAAGACCACTGACTAAGCATCTCTGTGTGATAAAACACACCTTCCGGCCACTTCTCCTCTTATCTCCAGCAGCTAAGGAAGGCTGGGCTGCCTTATCTATTCCTCTCTTCCCGCTCTCTAAACGCATCCTCCGATTCATGCCAGAGGGGCCGTGGTGGAGTCAGGCTGGCAGATCCTGCGCTCCGGGTGTGCTGCATCAAATCCTGCAGTGTGGCTTGCCTTGAGGCGGCTCCTGGCCTGTGCACTGCGGGGGCAGCTTGGAGAGCTCAGTGGGGAGGGGGCAAGAGGGGAAAGGAGAGACAGAGGGGGTGGAAACCTTTGAGAAATTCAAGTGTACGGTAGACTCGGGCTTTTCTTTCTGGAAGGAGACTCAAAGGAAGACAGAGGAGCTCCATGCTGGCCGCACCTGGAAGAAGCGTGGCCAGGCACGAGGGCGCCTGGCATTTCAACACTGGGAGGCCGAGTCGGGTGGATTGCTTGAGGCCAGGAGTTTGAGTCCAGCCTGGGTAGCATGGCAAGACTCCGTCTCCACCGAAAATACAGAAATTAGCTGGGCATGGGCCACGCGCCTGTAGTCCCAGCTACTTGGGAGGCTGAGATGGGAGGATGACCTGGGCCTGGGAAGGTCAAGACTGTAGTGAGCTGTGATCACACCACTGCACTCCAGCCTGAGGATGGAGTGAGACCCTCTAAAAAAAAAAAAAAAAGAAAGAAAGAAAAGGAACTAGGTGTGCTTTCCAGGTGGTCAGATTCAGCCAGAGGTAGAAGCTGGAGATGAGGGCGAGAGGGGGAAGGGAGAAGGCCTCTCCCCGAGGCCTGTGGGCAGGGTTCTAAGTCCTCCATCCCATGGTGGTCCCTTATCCTGGACGCCTCTGGTCCAACTCACCCAACTTAGTATCTGCCAGGCAGAGGCCATGCTTGGGCGCCCCACAGCGGAGAACCCAGGTCAGCTTCCCCAGGTCAGCTTCCGGGAACTGAGGCTCTCCTTGGACTCCAATCCCAGGAGGAAGAGATGGGGGGAGAGAAGTGCCTCTGGGCCAAGGTTCCTGGGCTGGAGCTGCCAGTGGGAGGCCGGAAAGCCTGCAAACCCTTTTGCTCCACCCAGCATTAGATGGCATAGGATTGGTCTCCTCTGTCTGCCTTGCCTTCTCTATCTGCCTTGCGTCCTCTTCCCTCATTGGAAGGATCGTGAACTCCTGAAGGGCAGTCAAACTGGGTGGGACTGGGACAGAGGCTGTAGCTGGCACGCAGTTCCACCCGGCTTCACTCTCCCAGTGCACACAGCCATGCTGCCACCTGCAGCCGTCTGTGCTCCTTTACCTGCCCTCTCCCTGGTTGCCAGGAGTCCCTGCCCACATGCAGAAGGGGTCAGAGGTTCTGGGGATTCACACACCCCAGGAGCAGCCCTCACCTAGTGGTGGTGGGAGTTGATATGTGAATACCCCAATTCTCTCGCCCCTTAAGTGGGTTAAGGTTACGGTGTGTGCTGGACACCAAGGACGAGTCCTGGCGGTGGGCTTCTCGTGCCCACTGGGTCACTGGCTTGGAAACGCCCCCTTGGTTGGCTGCTTCTTTCTCCGTCTCAGGTCCCCACTCTCTAACTGGCGCTTCCTGAAATCCCTCTCGAATAGACAATTTGCACCTAAAATCCTCATCTCAGGGTCTGCTTCTGGGGAACGCAGATAAGACGTGGGTCTTGACAGTGTCTTCATGCTCTGTGAAGTGCATTTCGTGGGCTCCAAGCAGCACCCTGCATCATGAGCAGGGACAGGGGCTTCCCTGTGTGCCTGCTCCTGCTTCCGGTCATCCTCACGGTGGAAGAGCAGAACAAGGGGGACGTGCCCAGGTCAGCCCTGGCTCCAGCCAAAAGGCACCCTTGAGCCTCATTCATGGCGTGGAGAGCTCCCTATTAGTAAGACACGCGGGGCTAGAGGCAAACACTGTTACTCACTATGAATCCTCTGGCCTGAGGGTCTCCCCTGCAGGTGTGCACCTCTGGAGCACAGAGTGGTGGGCGTGCCCATCTGGGGACGTGTGTGGTCTGAGGCCCCATGTCCCATTGTTCTGCCCAGGGCATCATCAGCAACAGTTAGGGATGAGCCGGCTCCTGCATGGGGCGTGGAGGGAGTCAGGGTGGTGACTCTCCTTGGGCTCACCAAGTTCATGGTGGTCTCACCAAACAGCTGCCTGAATGGGAAGAGGAGAGAGTGTGAGCTCCACAACAGAGAACGTGACTTCCCCCCAGCACTCCCTCCAGTGCTCCTCATGCACCTCTCCCAAGGGGGATATATGGGGCCAGTGCCTTTCCTCACATTGCTTCTTCCTGGGAAGCCCTTCCCATCCTTTCCCACAAGCCGCCTTCCACACACTCTTCCACTAGATGCACAACCACTGCTCAGGGGCGTCTTCTCCACCACTGCCCAGCAGTCGAGCCCTCAGAGGCCTTTCATCCAGGAGGCCTGGCTCATGGGCCTTCTTTGCATCCCCACGTCCCAGCAGACAGCAGGCGTCCATTCGGTGCTGCTGCCCTAGATATGTGCATGAACCAGTCTGCTGCACTGGACGGAGCTGCCCTGGGCACCTCCTCCAAACCGGGCCCTCTGCCCAAGCGTAAAGCAGACCTCAAGTTCCCGACCTTAAGAAGTGGACAGACATGGAGACAGAGTGCCTTGGGGTGCAGGGCGGGGGAGCAGGGGGCTTTCTGGGGGATCTGGAAGAACATGGCTTAGGAGAGAAGGAAAGAGCAGTGGCACATAGGGATCAGCTTCTCTTGTTGTCTGTCTGTCTGTCTGTGCTTTACTGAGCATCTCTTTTATTGCTTTTATTTTTCATGACAAATCCCTGAGTTGGAAACTACAACTCTCTTTTAAGTGATGAATAAATTGGGACTTACAGAAATTCAGAAACCTTTGCAGAGTCCCTCCACTTAGAATGGAAATCCAATCCTAGCCAGTCTTACTTCCAAAGTAGCCCCTGATGACCATGGACAATTCCAGAAGGATGGATTTATCATGAGATGTTTAGGGCACTTGTGTGTTCTAGGAGCACACCCACTCCCCTTTGAAGGTGACATGATGGTGTGAAAACTTACTTGTGCTCAAAAGCATCTCAGAACCTCCAGCATAGACAAGACCAAAATTCAGAGTTCCAGGAGAAACAAATGCAAATTTGGCTACGACAGCGCTCAAATAACATTTATTTAAGAAATTCAAACATTGGTGTGTGGTCTACACTCCAAAGCACTGCCAAATTATTCTTGATTTTGTCTGGACTGTGTACAGGCAGCCTGGATAAATACAACCAGAGATGATTTTTCCTGAAATAATCTAAGTATTTGCTTCGGTTTTTGGTTTCTACATAAAATCGTGTTTGCTGGACCCCCAAGAGAGAGCTCAGGAGCAAATGAGGTTGTGTGAAATTAAAAATATTTTTAAAAACCCAGCCTGTAGAAGCTTATTGTCTGGTTACAGGAAAAAATCAATTGAATGGAACAGATACCCTCTGCTTATAGAATGTGTTGCACCAGACCAACCCTCCCACAATTAATAGATATTAAAGCTGGAGAGCAGGCAAGGAAAGCTGCTGTTTCAAGGCAGTGGAAAGTAATCAAGATGGTAAAGACCTTAGGTGCCAGTGTCGCCTCCCCGAGAGGAGGGAACGCAGGAGACAAGCTAAGTGCTGTGGCCACCTTTCCTCAGGGGCGTGTGTCACCCGCCACGTGGGGAAGAGACCAACAGACAGCTGCGCCCCATGCATCTGAAAAGATCGAAGAGGAAGCCAAGGCTCTCCAGGCCGTCAGGATTTGAGGGGGCATGATCCATGAGAAAAGAGATTTCCAGAGAAGCGAGTCCACCATTTTGCACAGATTTTTCTCTTGGGGAATTTGTCAAGTCTCAAGGCTCATGGGTTCATAAGAGGCTTACAAATCAAGCACAAAGCAGCTGCTCAGTGCTAAGTAGCCAAGGAGAGCTGGAGAGTCAAATAAGACAAAAACTTCCAAGAAGAGAAACGGCCCTAGCGAGTGCCTCCTGTTCCAGGAAAGGCCTCAGCAGTGCCCTAGACCAACAGCGAAGACAAACTAGAACCAAGTCAGTCTTTGCAATGCCCAATACCTGGCCTCAAAACATTTCAGACTCTGTTTGTATCTACGTCCTTTTCTACTCTAACAGGAGAAGATTAATGCACTCTCGAGGAAGACAGCCTCAGCCAGACCTTCTAATGCTTTCCATGCACCATCTCAAACATTCGACACAAATGTGCCAGGCCTGCCCATAGACAAGATAGAATAACGTGAAAAATAAGACAATAGAAACAGATCTCCATGGGATCTAGATTTTGCAGTTTTTAGACAGAGACTTTAACAAAAATGTAATAATTCAAGAAAATACATAATCAAATTGAGAATCTTACCCCAGAACTGGGAAGAGTGACAACTCAAACATACAATAATTGAAACTAAGAATGCTCTAAGCCAGAACCCCCGTAGGAGTCATAAACCATAAATCTGAACAGAGAAATATTAACAGAAAGAATCAGTATCTGATAACAAGGACCTCCTACCAGGGTGCAAAGAGAACAGCAAATAGCACAGGGATAAAATCTGCGGGGAGAGCCCTGCCCCAGGGGCTGTGGTGGTGCCACTGAGTGAGGAAGGTGTCTGGAAGAGGGGACCCACATCTGCAATCCAGACCTCACTGGAGAGAGCATGGCTCGGGTCCACTGTGTAGGGGAAGTTCCCTGAGGTGTCATAAGCCAGGGCTGCCAAGCAGCTTAGCACACATCAAGTTGCCTATAAAATTCTCTGGAAAGCTTTCCCAGTTCAGAAGGAAACTATCTGCAGTGTAAGCAGGGTAACTGGGAAGGGCAGTGAGAAGAACAAAGAGGGCAAACATGTGGGTAATAATGAAAAATGGTAGGATTCACACATATGCGAAAAAGAACCATGAGAACGTCACAGCTTTGCCAAATGGGAAGGGGCTTATATTGGAAGAACCTTCCCGCCAGAACTCATCACAGGAGAACCCCATTTGATTGCACTTGCCAGATACTGTGATTTTCAAAACCGGAAGGTTTGTGGCAACCTTGTGCCGAGCAAGTCTGTGCCATTTTCCCAGCAGCGTGGGTTCGCTTCAGGTCTCTGTGTTATTTCTGTAATTCTTAGGTTTTGGTAATTCTTGCAATATTTCAAACATTTAAATTATGCCTTTTATGGTGATCTGTGAACAGTGACCTTTGATGTTACTATTGCAATTGTTTAGGGGCACCATGAATTGCGCCCATGAATGACTATGACCTTGACCAATAAATGTTGTGTGTGTCCTTACTGCTCTCCTAGTCGTCTCCCCATCTCTCTCCCTCTCCTAGCGCCTCTGTGTTCCCTCAGACACAACAATATTGAAATTAGGCTAATTAATAACCTTACCATGGCCTCATGTTCAGATGAAAGGAAGAGTCACACTGCTCTCACTTCCAATCAAAAGCTAGAAATGCTTCAGCTTAGTGAGAAAGCAGGTTGAAAGCTGAGATAGGCCAAAAGCTGCACCTCTTGGGCCAAACGGCCACATCGTGAACGTAAAGAAAAACCTCTTGAAGGAAATTAAAGGTGCGACTCCAGAAAACACGCAAATGATAAGAAAGTGAAACAGCCTTCTTGCTGAGATGGTGGAAGTTTGAGTGGTCTGGACAGAAGATCAAACCGGCCACAACATTCCCTTAAACCAAAGCCTACTCCAGAGCAAGGCCCTAGCTCTCTTCAATTGTATGAAAGCTGTGAGAGGTTAGGAAGCCGCAGAAGGGAAGCCTGAAGCTAGCAGAGGTTGATTCATGAGGTTTAAGGAAAGAGGCTGACTCCACAACATAAAAGTGCAAGGTGAAGCAAGCGCTGGTGGAGAGGCCGCAGTAAGACATCCATTAGACCTAGCTAAGATCATTGAGGAAGGCGGCTACAATAAACAGATTTTCAGTGTAGATGTAACAGCCGTCTACTAGAAGAAGATGCCATCTAGGACTTTCATAGCTAGAGAGGAGAAGTCAATGCCTGGCTTCAAAGCTTCAGAGGACAGGCTGACTCCCTTGTGAGGGGCTAATGCAGCTGGTGACTTTAAACTGAAGCCAATGCTTATTTCCCATTATGAAAATCCTAGGGCCCTTAAGATGCTAAATCCACTCTGCCTGTGCTCTAGACATGGAACAAAAAGGCTGAATGACAACATTTGAATGACAAACCTGTTTACAGCATGGTTTACTGAATATTTTAAGCCTAATGTTAAGACTTATTGCCCAGAAAAAAAAAAAAAGATTACTTTCCAAATACTAACGTGACAGTTCATCTGGTCACTCAAAAGCTCTGATGGAGGCAGAGCATGGTGGCTCACGCCTGTAATCCCAGCACTTTGAGAGGCCCAGGCGGGTGGATCACCTGAGGTTAGGAGTTCGAGACCAGCCTGACTAATATGGTGAAACCCCATCTCTACTAAAAATACAAAAATTAGCCAGGCATGGTGGCACATGCCTGTAATTAATTCTAGCTACTCGGGAGGCTGAGGCACAAGAATTGCTTGAACCTGGGAGGCAGAGGTTGCAGTGAGATAAGATTACACCACTGCACTCCAGCCTGGGAGACAAAGTGAGACTCTGTCTACGAGGAGATGAATGTTGTTTTGTTATTTTTATGCTTGTTAGCACAACATCCCTTCTGCAGCCCTGGGTCAAGGAGTCAATTCAACTTTCTCCTTATTTAACAAAAACATTTTGTAATATTACAGCTGCCACAGGTAGATTTCTGTCATGAAGAACATTTGTCATTCTTTGAAGGAGGTCAAGATGTCAATATTAATAGTTTGGAAGAAGTTGATTCCAACTCTTTGAGGGATTTCAGACTTCAGTGGAGGAAGGAACTATAGATATGGTGGAAATAGCAAGAGAACTACAATTAGAAGTGGAGTCTGAAGATGTGACTGAATTGCTGTGATCTCATGATCAAATTTGAACAGATGAGGAGCTGCTTCTTATGGATGAGCAAAGAAAGTGGTTTCCTGAGATGGAATCTACCCTTGGTGAAGATGCCGTGGACATTGTTGAAATGACAACAAAGGATTTATAATATTCCATATGCTTAGCTGAGAAAGCAGTGGCTGGGTTTGAGAGGGTTGGCTCCAGTATTGAAAGTTCTACCATGGGTCAATTGCTACCTCATGATACTGGGAAGTATTTTGTGAAAGAAAGAGTTGATCGATGCAGCCAGCTTTATTATTGTCTTATTTTAAGAAACTGACAGAACCATTTCAGTGTTCAGCAACCTCCACCCTGATCCATCGGCAGCCAACAGCATCCAGGCAAGATCCTCCACCAGCAAAAATATTATGACTCCCTGGAGGCTCAGATGATCATCAGCATTTTTAGCAATCAAGTATTTTTAAATTAAAGTATGTACATTTTTAGACATAATGTTATTGCATGCTTGGTACACTCAAGGATGGTCTAAACATAACTTTTATATGCACAGAGAAACCAAAAAAGCTGTGACTCATTTTATTGTGATATTTACTTTATCGTGGTGGTCTGGAACCAAACCTGCAGTATGTCCAGTCTCTGCATGTATAAGCTCTGGGTCAGACATCAGAATAACTGTTGGGAGGCACTGGAGAGTGACTAAACAGGCAGAATCTGGAGGAGAGACACAGCTCCTGAGATAAGGGGTTTAATCTGGGCAAGTTTGATGTGCATCTCGCTATTCTCCTGAGGGAATTTCCCGTCTGCAGGGCTCAAGAAGATTAGAGGACAAGAAAGCAGCAGTCTCACTGGGCTGGGGAATCAGGAATCCATGTTTAGGACTTCTAGCGGGGCTGGAAATTGAAGAAGAAAATGCTGGATTGAGGAATCTGTACACTTCCCTCAAATTCTTGGCTCACTCTGCCACACACATGCACGTACACATGCACACGCACATGCAAATGCACATACATATACACATGCACGTGCACACGCACACTGACATGCACACGTACAGCACATACACATGCACATGCATATGCAGATACACACACACAAACATGCACATGCGGACATAAACGTAAGTGCAAATGCACACACATGTACACATGCACATACACATGCACACACATGCAAATGCACATACATATAGACATACACATACACATGCATGTGCATATGCACACTCACATGCACACGCACATTACACATGCACATGCACATGCACATACACACAAAGAAGCACACACATGCACATAAATATACACATTTACATAAGTGCAAATGCACATGCACATGCACATACACATGCACATGCAAATGCACATGCAAATACACGTGCAAATATGCATACATACACAGGCAAATGTACATGCAAGTACACATGCACATACACATATGCATGCACATGCAAACGCACACACATATACACACAAACATGTACATGCACACACATGCACATAAATGCACACACGTACACATATACACATACACATGCACATGCAAATGCACATGCACACACATGCAAGCAAATGCACACACGTACACACAGGCACACGCAAATGCACACGCACATGCACATACACATGCACATGCAAATACACACGCACATGCAAATGCAAATACACACACACATACACACGCACATGCAAATGCACACATACACACATGCACATACACATGCAAATGCACACGCATATATGCATGCACACGCTCCTGCAAATGCACGTGCACATGCACATACACACGTACATGCAAATGCACATGCACATACACATACACTTGCAAATACACACACATACACATTCAAATGCACACACACACAAATACACATGCACATGCACACATACATGCAAATGCACATGCACATACATAGGGCAAATCTCTACGGAGCCTCACCAAAAAATAGCTGGAAGGCTGAAAGACAGCAGAGAATTCAGCAACTGCACAGTGCTGCAGAAACAGTTTAGAGCTCAAGTTTCACCATGTTAGAGGGCCTTGATAAACACTGCAGGCATTCCACTAGAACCCCAAAAGAATTCAGAACTGCATCCTAAAACTGGTACTGACGCCCTAAGGCTGAGGGTAAAATTGAATAGATTTTTCTAACAGCAGGTAGGCCCTTAGGACCAAGATGATATGCCAGTAATTTAACTGCCGTCTAGAACAAAATTTAACACTCGTAGGAGAAGATAACAGAATCTCGAGATTCTACAACTTATCATCCACAATGTTCATTATAAAAACAAAAACTACTAGACATGGAACGAGGCAGTAAGCTGTCATCCAAAGTCAAAGGAAAAAACGGTTCACAGGAGAAGACCCAGGCATTGTATAAATGTTGGAATTAGATGAAAATGACATTAAAATACCCATAACTATGTTAAGTATTTATAGGGTAAAATGTGTATAATGAGTGAAGTGGTAGGAAATTTTTGGAGAGCTATAGAAATTCTAAAAATGAAGGACAAAATCCATTCAATAGAAAGGATCATTCAACTTGAAGGCAGAGCATGACAGTTTGAATAAACTGAAGCACAGAGGAGAAAGAAAGACTGAATATAAGTAAACATAGCCTTAGCCACCAGTGTAGAAATATTAAGCAGTGTTTATATATATAACAGAAATCCAAAAAGGAGAAGACAGAATGGAAGAAAAAATATTTAAATGCATATTAGCTAAAAATTTTCTAAATGTGATTATAAAACATCAATCTATTATTCCAGAAAATTCAATAAAATCAAGCAAAATAAATGCAAAGAAAAGAACAGCTAGGCACATCCTTGTCAAGCAGATAGAGATCCCAGCTAAAGAGAAAATCCTAAAAGCATTTGGAGGGGTAAGAAGGGACAGACAGGTGGAAGGTAAAGATAAAGGTAGCAGTTTATTTCTTGTCAGAAACTCTCAGGCCAGAAGACAATGGAGTGGTGTCTTAAATGTGAACCTAGAATTTTATAACCAGCAAAATACTTTCAAAATTGAGGGTCAGATAGAGATATTTTCATAAAAATGAAAACTGAGAGAATTCATCACCAGGACTTTCACACTGGAACAAAAAATTTCCTTCAGCGAAAGGAAAAAGGGGATGGCACTGGAAATGGTACAGATGTGGGTAAATAAGATGACTTTTCCCTGAAATGCTTGAAATGTCAATTGACAAATAATAAGCCAAAAAGTCAACAGAATGAGAATATCATGCCTTGCAACTCTGGATGAATTAGTAAATGTGGGCATTAAAAATCGATGGCTGTTTCTCATGGCAAAAAGAGGTACAATTGAAAATTACGTGCCTCCCACACTCTGGCCAAACACCAAATAGCAACTTCACAAAGGGATTAAGCCTGAGGATGACCCAGTCTCTGGCTCCCACTGCCAATTTGCAAAAAAATCTAAAGGACAGAGAAGCATGTTGAGAGTGCTATCAGCAAATTCCAGACTGCAGGAGAGTCCACGACTCAGAGGAACCAGACTTCCCCACAGATAATGGCACAGAAAAGAAAAAAAGTAGAAAGGGAGTTTACAGGATAAAAGAAGCTTAAAAGGCATGTCAAATTTTAAAATTGGACAAGACTAATTTGTAATGTACAGGAATTCACATTTGAATGATAAAATTATTTTGTTTAAAAAGATGCAATTACTATAAAAGTCAGGATTATGTTTACTTATGGGGTGTGGAGCAGGTGGAGGGGCCTCACTGAGGCAAGGCTGATGGACATGGTTCCCAGCGTGGGTGACAAAACCATGTTTCTTAAACTGATGGGAGTTACCAGGGTGTTTGCTTAAGAATAATTTGTAAACCACACATTTATTGTGTTTGATTCTCTGTATGCATTTTATTATTTTATGATGAAAACATTTTTTAAGAAATGAACACTTTAAAACAAAAATAATAGCAATGTTGGATGGGATTCATAACATATGTTAAAGTAAAATGATAGTGTATGCATGTGGTGAGGAAACCCCCAAATTGCCAAGGCTGTGGAAAAATTTCTAGGCTCCTGCAGGGTAGGAAATATTAGGAATATTTTCTATCCCAACAATTAAACTTCAACACATCACAATTCATGGGGCGTCAGGTGTTGAAAATGTCTTGCCTCAGTAGAAGGGAATAATTATCCCTCCAGTAACTGTGGCTCTGATTCAATCTAACTAAACTCGAAAGAAGAACCAAAAGGGTCAAACTATTTCCAAGTAACTTGACTGTATCCTCAAACATATTTATAGAAACACAAAAATATACAGCACCCAACAAGATAAAATTATAACATTTGTTATACAATCAATTTACCAGGTATGCAAAGAAACAGAAAGTTTGACCCAAGTTGATGACAAAAAAGCATTCAAGAGAGGATGGCACAGATCATAACAGTAAAAGGCAGGGACATTCAAGCTGCTCCTTTAACTACATTCCATATGTTAAAAAAAAAAAACCCAGAGAAGACTGGACATATTACATGATAACACAGAAGATAGGAAAAGACCCAAACTGAACTTCTAGAAATGGACATTGCTATGTCGATTAAAGAGGAAAAAAGGACAAATAGAAGATAAACCTCAGAAGGCAGCATGAAACCAAGTATTATTAATAATTATTTTAAATTTAAATGTTCTCAATACTTCAGTTAGAAGACAGGGATTTTCAAATTGGATGAAGAAAAAAAATAAAAGACTAAGCTCTATGCTACCCGCAAAAAGCCCACTCTGGATATAAAGACACAAATAAAGGTAGAATGATGGAAAATGGTATATTTTGCTAGCACCCACCAAAAGAAACCTGGAGTTGCTACATTAAACTCAGACAAAATAGATTTCAGAGCAGAGAGTGTTACGAGAGATCTTAAAATCATTTCAAAAATGATAAAGGGGTCAACTCATCAAGAGGGCATAACAATCCTACGTGTTTATGGATTAATAACAGAGGTTCACAATGCATGAAGCAAAAACTGTTAGAAACAAAAGGAAAATGGACAAATCCACAAAAACAGCGAGATGGAAACATCCAACTTTCACTAATTGATAAAATAAGGAGGGAGATTCGGTAAGAACACAGAAGACTTAAACAGCAGCATGAATTAACTTGACCTGATTGACATTCATCATTTATAAAGCACGTTTTCCTTTTTCACGTACATGTGAAACATTTGCCAAGAGAGACCCTATCCGAGGTCATCAAAACAAAATCTCAATGCATTTGAAAGGATTCAAATCATGTGCTGTGGCGTGAGTGTGTCCCCTCCAAAATGCACGTCTCGCCAGAGTGATGATACTGAGAGGTGATCTGGCCGTGCAGCTCCTCCTGTGGGTGGGGTGAAGGCCGTTCTGCCTGAGGCTTCCTCCACTAGCCCTTCCGCCTTCCTCCTGTGCTGACGCAGTGTCCTTCCCCTCTGGAGTGTGCAGCCCTCATCGGGCAACTTGACCTGCCAGCACCTTGATCTCAGACTTCCCAGCCCTCAGAACTGTGAAAAGATACATTTTTGGTTTCTACAAATTACCTGGTCTCAGGGATTTTATTGCAGCAGCACACAGCGGACTAAGGCTCATACGCAGCGTGCTCTGTAACCACGATGGACTGAAATTAGAAATCAGTAGCAGAAAGATTTCTGGAAAGTTCCCAAATGTTTGATAATGAAACAGCATACTTGTAAATAACCCAGGCATTAAAGAAGAAATCCAAAGGGAAATTAGAAAGTGTTTCGAATTGAATGGAAATGAAAACAGAGCATATCAGAACTTGAAAGATGTCCCTGAAACAGCAGATAGGAGGAAATTTAGAGCACGGAAGACCAATAGTAGATGAAAAGAAAAGTTTCACATCAAAGCTCTCTCCTTTAACCTTAAAGAGCCAGTAAAAGGAAAAAAAATTAAACTGAAATTAAGCAAAAGTGAGGAAACAATAAAGAGAAGAAATTAATGGAATAGAGAACAGAAAAACAAGAAAGAAGATCAATGAAGCCAAAAGCTTATTTTTTTGTGGTCATTAAAACCAGACTGACCGGAGGAAAGAGAGAAGACATAAATTATAAATATCAGAAATGAGAATGATGACATCACTACAGATTATACAGATATTAAAAGGATACTTGGGAAATATGATGAACTTTATTCCAATAAATTTGACAAATTAGATAAAATTCACAAATTAGTTAAACACACAAATAACCAAAGTTCTCTCAAAAGGAAATAGCTGTCTGGGATGCCCCTTTACTTATACAAAGAAACTGAGTTTGTAGTTAAAAATCCTTTCACAAAGAAAATCCTCAGAACGTTTGATGCAGTGCCGCTCCAATATGGTGGGGCGAGATAGTCTTCCCAATAAATCATGTTGACCTAATCCAATAACCAGATGGGAAAAATGAATTGACCCTCGTTTCACATCATTTAAAAGTAGCTTAAAAACTACATCAAAGCACCAGGCCAGATAGATTTTAGACCTGAAAGTGAAAGGTAGAACAATAAAATAAAGCCTCCAAGACATAATATAGGGCGTGACCTTCAGGTGGTTGCTAACCATGAAGGAAAAGGTTAAAACATGGGATTTTATCAGAATTGATCATTTATGCCCATCAAAAGACTCGTCTCCAGAATATGTGTTTTAAAGGAAACCCTCGTAAATCAACAGAAAAAACACAAACAATTTTTTTTTTTTTTTTAAGACGGAGTCTCCCTTTGTCACCCAGGCTGGAGTGCATGGCGCAATCTCACCTCGCTGCAACCTCCGCCTCCAGGGATCAAGCCATTCTCCTGCCTCAGCCTCCCAAGTAGCTGGGATTACAGGTGCCCAACATCACGCCTGGCTAATTTTTGAATTTTTAATAGAGACAGGGTTTTACCATGTCAGCCAGGCTGGTCTCAAACTCCTGACGTCAAGTGATCCACCTGCCTCGGCCTCCTAAAGTGCTGGGATTACATGTGGGAGCCACTGCACAATTCTTTTTTTTAGAAAAAGTTGGCAAATAGCTCATACAGGTGCTCCATAAGGATATTGAATTGGTTAATATACAAGTGTGCTGACCCTCATTAGTTATCCAGAAAATGAGTATTAAAATTACGAAACAGTATCACTACACAGAATGGCTAAATTTTTAAATTGAAGGTACAAAGTGTCGGCAAAGATGCGAAGTAACTGGCAATGCACTGGTAAGAGGGAGTTGACACAGCCATGCCGAAGATCCAGCCCCCCATGTTTCCCTACACCACACCTGCCAGCATTTACTACCTGTTAATTTCACTCATTGATATATACCCAACATAAATGTGTTTCTTTACCAAAAAGTGTGTATGAAGGTTTATAGCAGTTCTACTCATAATAGGCAAAAAAAATTAGAACCAATTACATTGTGCCTCAACAGTAGAATGGAGAGATAAATCTCCATGGTGTCATACGGTGGGGTAATAGAGAAATGAAAGCAACAGAGTGCAGTTCCCTGCAACCACAGGGAGGATCCACAAACACAATGTAGAGAGAAGGGAGAGCCAGACACACGGGAGTGCACTGTACCTGACTCCAATCAGGCAGAACTCATCTCTGTGTCAAGGTGGGAATAGCAGAGACCTTTGGAAAGTGGTCACAGGCAGAGAAGGGAGCCTTCTGTGGTGCCAGTGATGTTCTGTTTCCTGACCCAGTTGATGGTTAGCTGGGGGACCTCACTCAGTAAAATCTCTGTAAAATCTCATCAAGTCTGTTCCCTTACGATACGTGCATTTCTCTGAATATGTATTCTACTTAAAGTGCTAAACAGTGCTGTGAAATGATCAGCAGTGGAATTCGAACCATGTGCTGTTGATGCCACATGAAGGCAGCCGCTGCCAGGAGAGTTCTGAGTTCAGATCTCAGCTCGGCAGTTTCCTAGCCCAAAACAGCAGGGAAGACATTTCAGCTTCCTCCACTTCAGTGGCTGCATCTTTGAGCCTCACTGCGGGAATGTTTGAGGTTTAATAGACAACCTAATTCATGTACCTAATTCAACACCTGGTGTATGGTAAACCTGCCAAAACAGAAAATTATGGTGTTGGGTGTCAGTTAAGACAGTGGGCTCTGGGGTCAGGCTTGGGTTTGAGTTCAAGCTCTGCCACAAGAAGTGGCTTCACATTCTTTCTCTGTTTCTCCATCTATAAAATGAGTCTAATGCGGTGAGAAATAGGTGAGTTGTGACCTAGAAGGCACAGAGAACATGGCTTCATCATGTTTCTAATTCTTATAATTACTATTATGATGTCATGGAGCTTAAGGAAGGGACATTCCTGCAGGTGGGAAGCTTTGGAAGGATTCTGAGAAAAGGTGGGACTTCAGGTGGCCTTTCAAGAACAAATGAGATTTGGGGCCAATCAATTCAGGTGAACTGAGCTTTTGGGGGGTTCCCTTTTTTTTTTTGAGATGGAGTCTCACTCTGTCGCCCAGGCTGGAGTGCAGTGGCACGATCTCAACTCACTGCAAGCTCCGCCTCCTGGGTTCACACCATTCTCCTGGCTCAGCCTCCCCAGTAGCTGGGACTACAGGCGCCCACCACCACGCCTGGCTAATTTTTTGTCGTTTTAGTACAGATGGAGTTTCACCGTGTTAGCCAGGATGGTCTCGATCTCCTGACCTCATGATCCACCCGCCTCAGCCTCCCAAAGTGCTGGGATTACAGGCGTGAGCTGCCGCGCCTGGCCAGGGGGTTCCCTTTCTTTCCGCCCTCCCCATTACCTAAATAGGATTCATTATCAGGAAATTCAAAGACTCACAGAGTCCAGCCCTGATTGACCTCTCCCAACTTTCCAAGGAGGAAACTGTTGCCCAAAGGGGTCAGGGGGCCTTTTGAGGTTCCACGTGGGCCTGAGATGAACCCGGCTCAGGTCACTTCTCAGTTCCCCAAGTACCCAGGCATGCCCTGAACTCTTACTCCCAGCCTGTCCAGAAACTGTGGCAGGAAGAGTCCTGGTTCCTTCATCAGATGTGAACGTCCCATAGATGGACACTGTATCCTCATCACTAAGTGCAGAACCCAACTACGAGGCAGCTGTGCTGGGTGGGTGTGCACACGGAGAAAAGGACAATCCCGAAGAGTTTAAGGCCTAGAGAATGCATCTCCTTAAATTGAAAATGTTGATCCTCACCAGCCTTCCCCAGACTCCTCTTTTTCATCTAACTTTTCAGCAGCCAGTACAGGAGCTAATGGGCTTTTACCACTTTTAAACCCAACATACTAATTATAGTTCAAAGAACCACGTGCAGATTCAAGCATTTTTTCCCTTACCACATTTCCTGATCTTTATGAAGAACTAATTAAAAACTTTTTTTTCTGTTGTTGCTTCTCTGACAGTTTTGCCAATTTGCAGGCTGACATGCGGAGCTAATTAGAAGAGAAGGCCATCGGCAGATCTGCACTGTCAGGGGCTGGGGCTCAGGAATGCAGGGGGCGCACCTCTGAGAAATGTGACAGAGCAGAGATAAATCAGCCCTTCCAAGAAGACTCAATCAACCTTTACGCATGCCTGCTCTTTGCCTGGCAAGGTGCTAGGCTTTAGACAGAGAACTAGACTGATGTGGACCCTGCCTAACAAAGCTTAGGTTCCAGTCTCACCCCAGCCTAGCTGGGCCCCAAGCTCACCCTCAGATATGCAGTTTTACATTCGGGCAAACAGGGGCTCTTTGAGGCTAGGGTACTCTCACCCCTGCTTCACCGACTCCTCACTGCAGCCTCCAACCTGGTTACCACTCCCTCACTTCACACATGAAGGACCCAAGCACAGAGAGTTCATGTGACAGTCAAAGGTTTCACGGCCACCAAGAGCAGACATAGGAATCGATTCTATGCCCAGATGCAGGCCAAACTCTTTCTAGAATGCAGTGCTGAATAAAGTCAGAGGGCCAGGAAGTGGGGTGGGGTCTTCGTCACAGGAATCCCAGCTGTGATTCCTTCTACTCCAAGACTCTGTTCTGTCTCTCTATGTAGGTGAGATGATAGATGCACATATTGATAGAAATAGATATATACAGAGAGATACATGCAGATAGATACATACAGTAGATACATGCAGATAGATACATGTAGAGAGATACATGCACAGAGATACATGCAGATACAGTAGATACATACAGAGAGATACATGCAGAGAGATACATACAGAGAATACAAAAAAAAAATACAGAGAGATACATGCAGAGAGATACATACAGAGAGATAAATGCAGAAAGATACATGCAGAGAGATACATGCAGAGAGATATTTACAGAGAGATACATGCAGAGAGATACATACAGAAAGACACATGCAGAGAGCTATAAGCAGTAGATACATGCAGATAGATAAATGCAGAGATACATGCAGAGAGATACATGCAGATAGATAAATGCAGAGATACATGCAGAGAGATGCGTGCAGAGAGATGTATGCAGAGAGAAACATGCAGAGAGCTATAAGCAGGTAGATACATGCAGATAGATAAATGCAGAGAGATAGATGCAGAGATACATGCAGACAGCTACATGCAGAGAGATACATGCAGAGAGCTATAAGTAGATAGATACATACAGATAGATACGTGCAGAGAGCTATAAGCAGATAGATACATGTAGATAGATAAATGCAGAGAGATACATGGAGATAGATACATGCAGAGAGATACATACAGAGAGATAAATCCAGAGATATACATAGATACAGGCAGATAGATACATACAGAGAGATACAGGCAAATAGATACATGCAGATAGATAGTTGGATAGATAGATGGATACAGACAGATAATATAAATAGATGATAGAAGTATAAACAGACAGACAGATGGATATAGATATATCCTATCACTCTATTAAGAGATTGATTCCAAATACAATACAAGAAGAAAAGACTGAAGAATGTAATCCAACTCCGCAGTGAGCATTTCTGCCCACATATTTGGCCCCAGCCTCACCCTGAGGGACTAGACTTCATGGCTGCTGGTGAGAATTCACAGCCCCTAAACATCCCCCTTCCCACTGAGCCTGAAGTCTGGCATTCTGCCTTTCCTCACATCCTTTTCTGTGCCTTTTCCCGTTTTCAATCACCCACATCCCATGGGTTTCCTCTGGTTCTGCATCCTGGGACCCGCAATCAGGGAGGAAGGTCTTAGAGACCCCAAGGGCTGTGGAGACATTAGCAACCTTCATTTGCATGAGTCCAGCTGTGCCCAGTCCCCGTGGAGAGCTCCTGGAAATGCAGGTGCAGCGCAGCCCTGGCCTCTGAGTGAATTCAAGGAAGAAGCACATTCCCAGAGAGACCATGATCCTGGATTGTGTTGAGTGGGACTCCTGGCAGAGGGGAGCCTGATATGGCTCATGGGGGGCCTCCAGGATGAGAGGGCAGCAACCCTGAGTAAGTGAGGGGAGTGAAGCCTTTCCGGGCAGAGCAGCCAACAGTAGGACAAGGCCAACAGGCAGCAGAGAGCAGAGGGTGTCCGGAAGCGAGATTTCCCCAGGTGCAGGTACAGCTGGGAGAGATGAGGCTGGGTGGGGGAAGGGCCTTGGGTCAAGGTCCACAACGGGCATTGTCCTGGAAGTGGTGGAAAACACTGATGACATTGAAATGAGGCTATAGCCGAAGCTGATTTGTGACTTAAAGACTGCTGTGGCTTTTGTGTGGGGTGGTGAGGCTGGCAAGGCACTGTCACTATCACCTAGGCGGGGCTCTGTGGTGGTCTCACCGTGGTGGGAGCAGGGAGGTAGCGCCCAAGGAATGAATTCCATAAGCGGTTCAGAGGCAGATGGAACAGAATTTAGTGAGGGGTCGGCATGGGGATGATGGAGGAGAAAGAGCCTCAGATTTCTGGTTTGGGCAGCTGTGTGGCGGGAGGGGTGAGACTGGGAATTCAAGAGAGAGTGGGGATCATGAGTGTTGGGAAGAAGAGAAAGTTGCCTGAAGCTTGCGTGTGCAGTTCTGGTACCCAGGCGAGGGGTGCAGGGATGCTTTTGGTCCATGCCACTTGGCCTCTCCGCTCCCTTCCGATCCTCTGGACTGAGGCTAACGTTGTCACTTTGGGCACTGCCTCCTGGTGCAGTGAAAAGGGTTCTCAGGAGGCCCATCCATGCCCTTTTGTTTAGGAAAACAGCTGGGCTTTTTGTGATTAGAATTGGAGTTCATGCTGAATCCCCACCTTCATTGCAATTCCCGGGTGGGATCGGTGCAGGCCTGCCTGGGAAGAGATCGGCTTGAATGATATTTGCTGTTATTAGGGCCAGGGACCCAAGAATGCCTGAATCCTCAACTAAATCCATGCCATCTCCTCCATTCATGGCCCCAGCAAGATTCTGAAGGAAGGCATCTCTGTAAAGCAGGAAATCACTGGCAGTCAGCTGTTCTTGATCCACAAAAATGGCAACTTCAGAGAGTTCAATCAACACAAAGAATCAAAATACTACTTTAAAATCGTCTGAGACCACTGCAGTTCTCTCTGCTGCAGGCAGGTAGAGACCATCACACAGGGCTCAGGGCTGAAGCAGGACAGCTCCTCCGCTGAGCCTCTGGGCCTCACGCCTCTCTGTCCAGCTGCACGGCACCACTAGCCTTCGAAGAGCTGGTAAGGTGACAGCCCAGGTAACATAGGCCTGACCCAGCTCTAGGAAGGAGACCTTGAGCAATATTTTTGTGGGAAGGAGAAAGAGGAAGCTGTAAGATGATGATGGGGGTGAAGAGACCTTTCTCCCTTACAGTCACCCTGTTGTTGATGTCAAGATGCTGAACAGGCTGGGAGCAGTGGCTCACGCCTGTAATCTCAGAACTTTGAGAGGCCAAGACAGAAAGACTGCTTGAGGCTGGGAGTTTGAGACCAGCCTGTGAAATATAGGGAGACCCCATCTCTACAAAACAAAAAATTAGCTGGGCATGGTGGCTCACACCCGTGGTCCCAGCTACTCGGGATGCTGAGTTGGGAGGATCACTTGCCTGGCAGGTGGAGGCTGTGGTGAGCTGTAATTGGGCTGCTGCACTCCAGCCTGGGGAACAGAGTGAGACCCTCTCTCTCACTCTCACTAAAAAAAAGAAAAAAAAAAGAAAAAAAAATGCTGATCAAATCCTAATCTAGAAGGGGGTTCCCAGCGGCTGATGATCAGAACTGAGCACCAGAGCATACACATGTGCACACACACACACACACACACACACAGAGGAGAGGAGGCCATTGGGTGAGACCTTGGTGACAGCCACTTCTGGTGCAGGAGCTCAATGGCAGGTTAGCTCCTCCCGTCTGAGTTAGTTTGGGTCCATCAAGAAGCAGTGCAAGGTGGGGCTGGATTTGTAGGTCACGTGTTATGAGCACATCTGTGGAGGATTAAGGGGAGGAGCTAAAGGAGGTGAAGGCAGGGAGTACCTCCCACTCTTTGGCAGACACCTTTGAAGACAAAGTGGGATGAGGGCAGGTTGACGCAGCGGTGCACAAGAGGTGGGGGCCCAGAAGCGGTTGTGCCCAGAGCACTTTTGCACTCGATGAAAACTGATTATTTTGTGATGACTGTGAGACACTGAATAAACCTACTTCCCTGAGGCTCACGATCCACACGAAGCCTGAGTTTCCCAGGGTTCCTCCAGCTAGGCAGACTGACCCCTGTCTCTGCCTCGTTCCTTGCTGACCTCGGGAGAAACAAGGTAGTGGGAGTGGAGGAAGGGTATGGGAGAAACACGTCCTGTAGGTGGCGACTGAGGTCCCGCAGGGGATAAGGGCACGTAGGCTGAGCTGGGTTCAAATATTGTCATGTGCTGTGCACACCCATGCTCCGAACTCCCCTGAGCCACACTGGAACAATGACCATCCTGGGACCCACCTGTCAGGGCGTCCGTGGAGGTATCTGAGATGACCGAGGAGAACTGACTAGCAACATGCCTGGTATGCTTTGGGCTCTGTGTAAAGACCCAACCTCCTCTCTCTCCCACCCCCCTTTCCTCCAGATTCCATCCTCTTCAGTACTGATGGGATCCATTACAGAATGTGATGTTTATGATTTAATGGATGACAAAATACCAAGTAAATGTCTAGGCTGATGTAGTCAAATGCCAAACCGTAAATCGCGGGTTCAAGCACCGCAGACAGCACCCTGGGCGCTGAGGGAGTCTGTAGCTCCCTTGGTTGAATGAAGCCATCAGCGCCGGGTATTTACCTGTTTCTTGGGGCCACTGGACAATCTGTTTTTTGGGGGTATAAAAATTATTATACATAAAGAATATTACCACCAACAAATGCAGACAGGCTAGGACACCATGGTACAAGGTGGAGGATGGTTAGCTCTTTGGAAAGTGAAAGGTTTGGGCGGCATGGGCCTCATGCCACGCTGATTGGTCAGTAGACAGGAGGGCACGTGCCGACCACCACAGGGCATCAGGGCAGCAGGTGCCTGCTCTGCGTGCCCACAGCGTTCCCTGTCTCATCTGGGGCTTCGAAGGGAGCACACCCAGAAGTGAGTAACTGAAGCAAAGCGGCTTCCTAAGGTGCCCCTTCCAGGCTTGTCTCTCAAGTCACAGCAATGTCATTTTTAGCAATATGTTTAATTGGATAATTTCCACAGCTATCCACGAACTTTCTAACCATTACAATTCAGTGAAGAAAAGAACATTAAGTTACAGGCTGTGGGAAGAGGAGGCAGCACCCTCCAATCCTGGAGGTTCTAGGGGCAGGGAGAGGGGAAGGTCTTTTGTTTAAGCCAAGCCCCTCATTTCAATGCACAAAAGAATTACTCTGTTTGATATTAGATTGTATTGAAAACAAAATGGACTAAAACGCACATACTATTCTATGTTGGGGTGGAAGTGGGAGGAAAGAATGAGTCTTCGATGCAGGAGGGGAGACAGCAGGGGGAAGGTTCTGTGCCTGTGACCCTGGGTGGTCATTCGCACGGCTCCATTTTTACTTTTGGTGGTCTCGGGAAGGTCTGACGTTTCTTCTCTTTCTTCCCCTTTGAATTGGCTTGAAGTTTCGCCAACTGTCCACACGACCATCGCGACTTTCTTTAAAGTTTTTCTGCCGCTCTCTTTCTCATTTGGCTTTTTCTTGAGCTTCAATGTCTTCTTCCCTTTGTCATTTCCTTTCATGCATCTCTTTGGCTTCTTTCTCTTTCCTTTTAATTTCCTGCTCAGTAGTTTCATTGTCTGCATATATACAGCTTGTTTGAACAGCTCAGTATCATCCTCTGCTAAACTCGTAGGTTCTCCTTCCTTCTTTCATTGTTTTTTTTCACTCTTTCACACGGCGTTCCACGTATTCCTTTCCTGCCTGAATTACATCCAGGACCCTCTTCTTTTGCTCCTGATCCAGTAGCAACTTGCAAGCTTTGTCTACAGCTTCAAAAGCCTTTTGTGCTGTCAGCATCATCTCGATTTTTGTCAGGACGCACCAATATGGATAACTGCCAAAGCCTCTTTTTTATATTCTCATCTGTAACTTCAGGATCTATCTGAAGAAACTCAGATGGGTTCAAATTGAAGTAAGAGGAACCAGGACGTTCGGCCTTCCAATCCAATTTTTGATGTTAGAACCAAGTCTCTCTTCTCTATTTGTTTCACCTCACTGTCGAAGGTCATAAATGCTTCCTCTGTGCTGCCGTGGGATCCTGCTCTCTCCTGAAGCTGCCATTTCCAGACAATATCTTGCCTCTGTCCCCTGCATTGTCAAATTTCCCCACTTTATGGGATTATAAAATTCTGCTGTAAATATACATACGAAATGTGTATGTCTTCGTACATATATATATATATATATACATGTGTAAGTGTGTGTATATGAAATATGTAGAAATACTTTCCGTGTATGTGGGTGCCTGTGTGTGTGGGTGTGGGTGTGTGTGCACACACAAACTTACCCTGAATTCCTCGAAGCAACTGTCCTTCCCTCTCCTTCCCTTTACAGAAGACCCCTCCAGCACATCATCTGTCCATGAGGCTTCCCCTTCTCCTTCTGTCAACACCTTCATTGCTCCGGTCAGAGAGTTCCTGTATCTGACCTCAGCAGCACTTGTCAGCAGCCATTTCTCAACTCTTACTTAACTCAACCTGTTATCCGTATTTGGCCAGAGGCCCCTTGCCCTGTCTCTGAAGCATTCCTCCCGGATGCCCCATGATCCTGGTTCTCCCTCACCCCCAGGCCCTCCTTCTCAGTGTCCAGAGGCAGGCCCCTTGCTGCGTCTCTGAAGCATTCCTCCCAGACGCCCCAGCTCCCGGTTCTCCTGCATCCCCCAGGCCCTCCTTCTCAGTGTCCTTTGCTGCGGTTCCTCAGCGTTCCAACTTCCAGAGCCTGGAGTTCTCCTGGGATGTGATGTCCGGCCAGGCTTTTTCTCTAAATTCCCTTCCCAAGTAAAATAATTGTCTCAGCCTGAATTCTTTTCTAAACTCCAGATTTATAAATCCAATGTCTAACCAAAACAGCACGTAGATGTCTAAAGACCCCCCAAATGCAATGTGGCCAAAACCAAACATTCCTGCCCTCCCCCGATTAGCCTGCTCTTCCCCATCCTCGCAAAGGACAATTCTTTTCCACATGTTTTCACGTTTAAAAACCTTGAAGATATTAACTCCTGTCTTCATATCACACCAATTATATCCAATTCAAAGGAAAAACCCATGACCTCTGTTTTTAAAACACATTTAAGTGTCCGGACAGTTCCCATCACCTCCATGCTAACACATTTGTCCAAACGCACCCGCATTTCACCGGCATTGTCGTGCTGTCTCTCCTGTGTTCTCTCACTTCCTTTCTCTGTCTCTCTGTCTCTCGCCCTCCTTCTTTGTATGTCTTCCCTGTTCTCTCTGTGTCTCTGACTTTCCCACCTCTCCAGACTATTTTCAACACGGCATCCAGGATGGTCTCGTGAAAGCGCAGCTGTGTCATGCCCACGCCCTCCAAGGGTCCCGCCCCACTTAGAACACAGCCCAAGTCTTCACCATGGCCTAGAAAGGCCTGCGTGATGTGAAACACCACCCCCGCACAGTCTCTTCGGCATGCTGCCCCCCGCCCCTGCGGCCCACTCCTCCCAGCCACAGCCCACCAGGGCCTCCTCCCTGTGGCCCTCACACTTCCTCCTGGCCTTTCGGCTCGTAGTTGTCAGACAGAGAACAGCACTTTCACAATCATTCTCTTTGTCTTACGGCACTTGTCACCACTTGACATGTTTTCTATTTATGTCTGCTCTTCCCGTTGAACGCAGGCTCAGAGAGAGCAAAGACTCTGTCTTGTTGACTATTCCATGCTTAGCTCTAAAAGCAGTGCTTGGCCCATAACACTTGTTGAGAGAAAGAAAGAAAGGAAGGAGAGAGTGCAGCAGAGGGACAAAGGAAGAACGGATGAGAAAACAGGCATCCTAACAGTTGGTAATGAAGCCTGGGACACGGGATTCTCCTAACTCATCTCACACCCCTCAGCACTTGCCCACAGTCTGCAGGGCAAACCGAGACTCTCCTAACTCATCTAATACCTCTCAGCATTTGCCCACAGTCTGCAGGGCAGACCCTTGGGAAGTGATCACTCGGTGACCAAGTCGTGAAAGGAAGAAGTGAATGAGTGAATAAATGAATGATCCAAGCAGCACAGGACTGGGAGGGGGTCTCGCTTAGGTCTCTCCAGGGGCCAAGCACTTCCTGGGCTTCATGGAGCGCAGCCCTGGCTGCACGAACAATGCCATGGATCCCATTTCCAGCAAAGTGGCCTTTTATGCTTCCCGGACCCTGAGCCACAGACCCTGCGGTGGCTCCTCCTGTCTGGGAGTGGCATCTGGGCAGATCTGAGTCCAGGGGCACAACTGGCAGGGCTGGGACAGGAAGGAGGGAACTGGCCTGAATTCTGACCTCCCATAGACAGTTCCATTCGGCTGGACAGATCTTCTCCTGGGGTGGAAAGAGCCTCTCTCTGGAACAGAGTGGTCTCTGGGATTTCACCATCGCTTTCCAGAGTGGAATCACAGCAGGGGGCAGGGGCCATTATGCCCCTCAGTAGAATGCCTAGAAGCGCCCAGGCTGTGAGAAGCCACAGCAGGGCATTTGTTTCTGAGCTTCGAGTGCCTGTTTATGGCCAATGCGGTGTCATTTATTGACATTGTTACACAGGAAGCCACTGTCTGCAGAAAGGAGATCACCCCGGGATTCCTGCTGGCCAGGAGAGCTCTCATTTAATTATCGGCTGCACAATAACTTGACAGGTGTGTTCGTTTTATCGGCGTGTATGTCCATATATATGTATGTATATGGACACGCACATATTCTTTCTAAGTGGTTGTAAATAATGAATAAACCGATAAACTGACACATCATAAATTCAGACCTCGAAATGCAATCAGATGCTTATCAGGGAGTGCAATTGCATCTGCAATGAGTGGATGCGGAGCAGGAGACCCGTGGCAGCCGCACCCGCTTCCCCCTCAGTGTCCACCCCAAGCTCTTCAAAGCCCCACCATGGTGATGCACTTCATCACCATTAATTGTGTGCGAGATATTTATGAGTTTGGTTGTCTGTTAACAACTTGGCCCTGCAGCAGTTAATATTTATATTTGCAGTCCCAGCACTGATAATGGGAGGCTAACAGGCTTGGTTAATTGGTTTTCCACCCCCCACCCTCTTACTGTATCTTTCCTGACCAGTGGAGGCGTCTTTCCCAGGGAATCTCATAATGGCCTTTTCATGTGTTGGTGATTTTAATTACCTTTTTATTGCTATGCAAATCTCCCTTCATTTAATCTGCCAACCAGAAGAGAGGGCAACGTAACCAGCAAACATGGAGACAGAGGAGTGGGAAAGGATTGAGGCTGTAGCACGGGCCGTGGGCCAGTGCGCTCAGGTGTGCGGGAAGGCAGCCTGGTCCAAGCTGAAATAAGGGGTATCCTCCTGTGGATGCGTTCTGCTGAGTGTGGCCATTTGGAAGATGGAGCTCCCTGGGGCTGGGAGGAAGGCAGAGCAGGGAGCAGGGACTTTTGGGTGCTGCTGTGCCAGGGGCACTGAAATAGAATTTCACTCACAGTGGTTTATTTCCTTCTCTGGAGGTGGCCATCTAGGAAGGGAAACTGAGGTTCAGAGAAAAAAGGCGATAGTTGTGGCCAGAATGTGGCCAGGTGTGGCTCAGTGCCCACATGTGTGCGTTCCAGAACCACAACCACAAAAGGACCTGCTCGCACCACACTGCCTTGACTTCCTTCCATGAGACAAGGGGCTGCAGCTCCCATCGCCGCAGGGAACTCTAGGAGAAAGGACCTGGTTTCCTGGTAGACTGAGAGCTAGCCAGGCCTCTGACCAGTGTTGCTCTGAATGGGAAAGAAAAGGGAAGAGGCCTTCTCTCCCACATCCCCCTGCCACCAGCCAGTGTCCTGGGCAATGGGAGAGCCACATGTCTCCAGCAGGCAGGGCCGTGTCACCCTGGCTCAGGCTGTGTCACCCCTGCTTGACTCAGGAGGGGCCTATTGATGGAATCCAATGGGATTGTCAGGTTTTGTGCTAGGATGTGACATTCCATTCTGGCCTCATTTGTTACATCATGGATCTGTCTTAGTTCATTTTGTGCTGCTATAACAGAATACCACAGACTGAGTACTTCAGAAAGAATAGAGATTGATTTCTTACAGTTCTGGAGGCTGGGGAGTCCAAGATCAGGGGGCTGCATCTGGTGGGGGCCTTCTTCTTGCCTCACCCCCATGGTAGAAGGCATCACTCACTTAGGGAGAGTGAGCAAGAGACTGTACTTACCTCATGCGTGCCTGCGCTCACGGGTGCCTGCCCTCACGGGTGCCTGCCCTCACGGTGCCTGAGCTCACGGGTGCCTGTGCTCACAGGTGCACATCACCCCCCACACCCTCTGGGTGGTTTTCAGCTTTCAATCTCAGAGGGTGATGCCTGCTGGAGCCCACCTTGTTCTGCTCTGTGGGCCTGGCCAGTCTGAAAGCAGGTGAGGCCTCAGGCCCAGCCGACAGCCCAGCCTCTCTGCTTTCACACAAAGGAAAAACATATTAACAAAGAAACACACGCTCACTCTTCCATCCCGTAAATCAATTAATTCCTACAACTGAGTGAACTGTGAGGAAACATTCAATAACTCTGCCTACATGTTCCGTCCGGGCCCCTCCACGGCTCATTAGATGACACAAGATGCGATAATTATGGGGAAAAACACTTTCCTGTGCCACCTCATTTCCTCTCCTCGGCCTTCAGCTTCGCTCAAGGCAAAAGAGAAGTTCGTGTGGTCCCGTGGCCAAGTGTGGCATAGCATGCGTGCACGTGCAAGCCCACCGGTGTGTGCGTGTGTGCCTGCAGGTGGCGTCATCTGGGCTGGGGGTCCTGTTTTCATGCTCACGGGGGGCCTTCTAAAGCTTGGGGAGGGAAGGCCCACGAGGCCCCCACCCCACAGAAACATGATGGGTGTTTAAGGAAGCCTGCTTTGTTTCCCAGGGGATGGGCAGACAGGGGAGCCCGTCCACAGGAGGCGAAGCTGGGTCTCAGAGCTCCCACCATGGTGAGTCCCTGGTGCCTCTATTGCAGACACAGGAGGTTGGGTTTGGGGCAGACAGCTGAGCGCTCCCACACGTCCTCGGGCGTGAGTTTACTTCCCTGTGAAAAGGCTTCATGTTGGTGTCTCTATCCAAGAGTTGTCAAGGGTGACATGAGAGCAGTGGAGGCGCCCACCTGTTGCAGGGCCCAGCGTCGAGGGCTGCCGCCGTCCCCATCATTGTTGTGGATGATGCTGTTACCATTGCTGTCATCATTTTCATGGTTAGAGAATCCTGAAGGGCTGCTCCCGCACAAGCCAGCCTTCTCTGCAACACTGCTGCTGAGATTTATAGGCACAATTTCCTACCATGCCCTTACCCATCCCAGGGACAGTGTGAGCTGCCATCCACACTCATGCCGGCAGATCCTACCACAAGTCCTAGGCTCCTAGGTCCAGTGTCCCAGTGCCCGAGACGCAGTAGGTTTTCAAAAGAGAACATGAAATAAAGACAGGAGCTGAGAACAACTGGTGTTCCAATGACCAGGTGGAAACAGAGGCTTGGGACACCCAGGTAACTACAGGATTGCCAGTACACAAAGTGCCCAAGCTGAGATTTGGCCTGGGGTGGCTCCACAGGGCTCGTATAATCCCACCCGTTTGCTGGGGCCTCTCCTTCCTCTCCAGGGGGAACCCTTGGGGGGTTTAGGGCCTCTCCCACGCCCTGGGGTACTGGGAGGCAGCTGCCTTGCTGACAGGCGAGGCTGGTCCTTTCAAAGTCTCCCCTGGGGCCAGTGGCCAGGAGCCCCTCCTCACCAGACTCACTGTAAGCAGGTGCCAGCTGGGGCTGGGCATAAGTGCCTCGAGAGCACCTCGAAGCGCTGTATGGCATTAGAATCTGCAGAGTTGGGGAGCTAGGCGGGTGAAGGGTGGGGTCTCCAATAACCCATCCAGAGGTTGTATTATGGGATTGCAGGCACACTCCAGGGGCAACTCAGAAAGGGGTTTCCAAAGGGGTTGCCTCTTTGGGGAGGAGGAGGACAGGGTCACCCCGGAGCAGGTGCAGGCCCCCTATGCGTGGGCAGCCCCTCTCTGGGATGTTAGGGGAAGGTTTCTCTCATCCAGGAGGCTCTATTCCAATGCCCCATAGGGCTCCTTGCCCCTGAGGCTGCCCGGCCACCCCTGAGGAGGGGTTTGGGTGGGGGGGTTTTGGGCGAGGCAGTCCCCCTCCTGCCCAAACCACGGTGCTTCCATTTCCCCTCAACAGATCAGAATGGCTTTTGGCTGTAGGCCTCTTCTCCAAAATAAGGAACAAGGAAAGCCAATAGCAATGCTTAGAAGATTCTGGACTAAGAGACGAGAGACTCAGCTCCATCACTAGCTTGCAGTGAGGCCAGGCAACAAGACTCCTCCCTTCAGCACCACCAACCCAGGAGCCAGGGATGCTGATAGGAAAGATGGCACTGTCTGCCAGGAGCTGGTGCCTCCTGGGAGAGGACAGCTGGTGGCAGCTGGAGGAAGGTGCCCGCTGGTGGTGTCTTCTGAAAGGGAGAGTGATGACGCCCACACCGCCTCCCTCCCAGCACTAGGAGGACCACAGGAGGCCACCTATAGGAAGAGGTGCTTGGAGAAGAATAAAGGGGCATCAAATGCAAGGCTACTGTTGCTAACGCAGACAACAGTATACTGTCAAAAGCGAATACTGTGGGAGCTGATTTGAGGCACGGTCAATGTGGCCTATGGATTGTCGGTGTGAACTATGGATGGTCAGTGTGAACTATGGATGGTCAATGTCACCTATGAATGGTCAGTGTGGTCTATGGATGGTCAGTGTGAACTATGAAGGCTCCGTGTGGCCTATGGATGGTCAGTGTGGACTATGGATGGTCAGTGTGGATGGCACCACAGGGGTGCCATCCATAGAGCACACATAGGCCACACTGATGATCCATAGACCACATTGATCATCTATAGACCACATTGATTATCCATAGTCCACACTGACCATCCATAGTTCACACTGACCATCCATAGACCACACTGACCATCCATATACCACACTGACCATCCATAGACCACACTGACCATTCATAGACTGCATTGGCTATCTATAGTCCACACTGATTGTCCGTAGACCACATTGACCATCCATAGTCCATAATGTTCATCCATAGACCACATCAACAATCCATAGTTCACATTGGCCATCTATAGTCCATATCGGCCATCCATAGTCCATATTGATCATCCATAGTTCAAAGCCATTGTCTGTTGATTTCTTGTGAAAGGCCTAGCATCTTGGGTTGACCTCATCAATAATGTTCACCTGCAGGCCAGGAGTGTGGGAGGTCTAGTCCCCCAACCTGTGCTAATGTCCGGATTGTGGAGTGAGGCTGTTACTTAACCTGCTGAGAACAGGCAGGCAGCATCTGTAGCCTTATGAGGCAGGGGTGTGTTTTAGGAGCTATCTGGGCCAGAAGTAGGTATAAAAGCTTAAGCAAGTCCAGGGTCTCACCTAATATGTCCAAGATCTCACAACAAAGAAAAAGTGAGATTCAACCACGTTTAATACCAAAATTCCATGTTTTCACTATGCCAAGTATCCTTCTCAACATACGGGTGAGCAGGCCAGAAAACCCTTCTTGGTTCCAATTCTGTGAATTGTATCTAACGTGAGTAGAGAGGTAGACAGGTGCACACTGCAGCCCAGTGATGCACTGGGGCCACTATTTCATGAATCAACGACTCTGTCCTGGTTCAGGGAAGCCACTCCTACGTCCCCTTGACAACCCCAGCTTGCCTGTCTCCTGGTCTCCTGGACTCATCTCCTGCTTGGCTTCCTGCATCATAGTACGTCCTCTGCCACCTCCCTTCGTGCTGTGTTTACTGTGATCTTCTCAAAATACAAGCCAAACATGCTACCCCCACACCTACAGCCAGGGCTCCAGCATCAAGACCACCTCCTCAAGGGCTTCTGAGGCCACACTGCCCAGCCCTGGCTGCCTCCAGTGCAAGCCTCATCTTGCACTGCTTCCCTCCCCTGGACTCTGGCCCCAAGGCCAGCCCATCCTCAACCGGATGCCTCCCTCTCTTGACCTGTAGCCATGGTGAACAGCTAGGGTTGGGCTGGGGTGGATAAAGTCTAGAAGAAAATGGAGAGCTCCCTGTGGTTTGGCTGCCTCTGACCAGCCCCTCACCTTCCTCACCCCATCAATCACTCCAGGAAGCACAGCTGGGGGAGGATGATAAACGGAAAACCTGAATCCTCCTGAAAATGAGCTAATATCTCCTAGCCCATTGGGCCCATCACTCCTTGTCAGGCAGGCTGTTAAGTGAGGCACTGAGGAAAGACTCCATCCACTGAGGAGTGGGGAAGGAGGTTTGGCGATGGAGTTGCTCCATGTGCACTGTTCATCTTCACACCGAAATAAACAAGGGAGGGCCGGCTGCTCACGGTCTACTGCAAGGAGATAGGTCTTCCTGGACAGTGCCCTCCCAGGGGCTGGGCGGAGCCGATGCAGCACCGAGAGAATGCCACACGCTCCCTAATCATCACATAGTTGATGCGGTGGGACCCGGGGGGTGGACGCACACCAGGCCCAGGCAGTGCCTCGTGAGGTGAGCCATGACATGGAGAACGCAGAACACAGAAGTGTCTGCAGAGGATTTTGCATTAAGTTCCAGGGAAGGGGTTGCAAGCCTCGGAGGGCCTCAGACCTGAGTCATGGGACTCTACCCATCCCTAGCGCATAGGTTGGCTGGGTGCAAGGCAGGAACAGTGTGTGTGTGTGTGTCTGTGTGTGTGTGTGTGTCTGTGTGTGTGTGTGTGTGTGTGTGTTGTTTTAGGTTGTGTATCTACTGTCTACAAGAGGTAGGAGCACCAGCACCCTGGGCTATTTCCCAACAAGTCTTCCTTCTGCTCTGTGGGTTGAGAGGCTGAGGGAGGGGAGGGGCCAGGCTAGACCTGGGCCTTGGCAGGTCAGAGCCTTTCAGAAGGAACAGACTCAAGCTGGACCACGTGTCAGGGCTTACCCCTGTGACCTCGGGCACCCACAGCCAGCTTGCCCAGGGTCTCATCCAGTTGGACATACCCAAGAGGGTGAGGCATAGGGAGGCAAGGGGGTCAGCATTCTGGGTCTCTGAGTTCAGGGCTTCGTTAGGGATGTGGAGGTCCCTGGAAAGTGTCTGGTGTGGAGGTCACATGTGGATAGGTTAGGTGGGCAGAGAGGAGATTGAAATTGCAGGTCCCAACACACAAGAGGCCAAGGCTTCAGGATTACTCTCTTCTCCACCATGCTGTCCCCCCAAATCCGACTCCCCCAAATCCCCTCCTGAGCACGCACCTCAGCTCAGCTCCTGAACATCTGCTTCTCTCTCGCTCTGCTCCCAACCCCACCTACCTGGCTCAGGCAGAACCCCTTGCACTTCCCAGCACACTGGAAACGAGGCCACTCAGTGCTTGCGAGGCCTTTCTCAATGACAGCCCCTCCCGCCTTGACTTAGGGTTCTATGGATGAATGTGCCTCTCCCACAGGCCCAGAGCCCAAGAGTGAGGCCACGACTCAGCCATCCTCAGTCCTGAGCCTCACTCCAGGGCTAGGGACAGAGGGGTCTCCAGGCTGTAAGGGTCTGAAGAGCAGACCCCAGGCTCTGTCAGTGGTGTGTGTTCCCACAGGGCTGGGGACCTGGTGTGTGCTCCCGGGCACATAAGACCTAAGTCTGTCAGGAGGTCAGGAGGTAGGGACAGAGACTCCAGGCTTGGAAGCTGGGTCCACAGGCCCGCAGCCAGGCCGGGCACCTGGTGCAATCACATGAGCAAGTTGTCAGCACAGGCAGGACCAGGCACAGGGGCAGGAGGACAAGACCGCCAACAGGGAGCTGAGGCTTAAGCCCTGGCAGAGCTGCCTCCTTCCCCACAGGAATCTCCCGCCCAGCCCCGGAACAGCAGAGGCTGGAGAGGAAGGTACTGTATTCATTGTGCTTTCTATTTTGCATATTTTACCATGCTTTGACGGAGACACCTTGCTGACCAGGAGAGGCTGCCCCTCCCAGGGCTGACTAGGAGAGGCTGGCCACTCCCCAGGGATGGAAGATCCCACGCAGAGTGCTGTTCCGATGCAGCCAGCCCACCCAGCGCCCAAAGACCACTCATCTGCCATCATCAGGCCCCCACAGCCCGGGACACTAGCCCCCTGCCCTAAATCACCCAAGGCCCGTTGTGTGTCTACTGGCTGTGTCTACAAGAGGCTGCGTCACCAGCACCTGACCACCCACATTGCCCAGAGCCTACTGAAATGATTCACCTACCAAAATTATTCCAACGAGCCAATCCAGGTCTGCGCACCCTGCCTGCCCCACACCTGGCCTTCTCTTCAGAGACCACCGTGCAGGCTCGCAGCAGCTTCCCCTCCCGACAGCCGGTGTTCCCCTTTGTGACCCTGCACAGCTGACACCTGTGGGGTCTTCTGGCTGTCAGCACCTGGACCCCTCTCTGTGTTCCTTTCCAGTATAGAAGTCAGATACACGGAATCACTTTCCCAGCCCTGTAGCTAGGCTGTACTGCCAGGGTACGAGCCCTCAGAGGCTGGGGGCTGCAGCTCGTACCCTGGCAGTTGCCAGCTCAGAACCCCAGCTGTGGGCACTGCCACCGAGACCAGAGCAGCCCGCTCTCCTGGGTCACAGCTTCTCTGGACCTCCATGTCCTGGCATATTGGCCTGGGTGGTTGAGTCAGGGACACGTGCCCACATCCTCTCACCTCCTTCTTCTGTGCTGCACTCAGTGCCCACCCATGCTCCCTACTCTTCTCGGTCTCCAGCTGTTTGCTTTTGCTGCTCCACGCCCCGGGACACCCTCCCTCCCCTTTCCCACTCTCATCTGCAACCATCAAGGTGAGGTTTGTTTCCCCAGGCTCAGGCTGAGTTGCCTCCTCCAGGAAGCCTCTTGTGATAACTGTCAGGCCCACATGTCTCCCTGAGCCTCCTGGCATCCCCTGTCTCTCTCCTGCCGGGTCTTTGCCCCTCAGCTGGGAACCAGCGCCCCTGCCGACAGAGACCGCGCAGCACCGGCTCTCCCCTCCCTGCGGGTACCCGGCCATCTGCCGAAGGAGCTAATGGAGCATCGTGGAAGGATGCGCGAAGGATGCATGAAGCCGGTGCCAGAGGCTGCTCCTTCCGCTCCCAGCCAAGTGGCCCTCCCACTCGGACTCTCCCAGCTCGCGGGGAGCCAAGCACGATTTTTGGCTGGCCTTGTAGAGGCAACATTCAAAAGCCCAGGCTGCCGTGTGAAATCTCCTGGCTCCTCCTTTGTGATTTTCAGGCTAAAAATAAAATCCCCGGGACCCCGGTGGCTGCCATTGTTGCTGCTATTGAAACGTGATGAGCGCCTGATCAAAATTCTTATGCATTGTTGACAGGGGAGGCAAGCCGGCACTTATCTCCCAGTGACTTTAAAAATAGAGCCTCTTCCTTTTCTGCCAGGGCAAAGCAATAATTTAGATAATTGAAACTCTGAAATGAGTTGGAGACGAATCGCTGTGGCTTTGGGCCCTTTTATGAGACTTTTTCTTTGTATGAAAAAGAATGGAATCAGAAAAAGAACGTTTCGCTCACACAAAGCCCCTGAGTGGGACGCATCTCGTCAATGTGAAATTGCGCGGCTCTGGGGCCCTGGCTGTCCGAGCTGGGGGCTGTTGTGGCTTCTCAGAGCTGCAGACCTCCCTTCTCTGTCCCGGGACAGAGGGGCAGGTGCAGGGCCACATCGAGGGGTGAGCTGTCTGTGCTGGGAGGAGGGGGTCTCCTGGATAAGCCGCTCCTTCTCTACCCTCCACGGCTTCTTCTCGTGTTGGGAGGCGGGCGGCCCCTCCTGCAAGCACCTGCCGTCTCAGGGAGAGATCCCTCTCTCTCAGCCAGCAGGCCCTTCCTTGGGGAAGCCCCCCACTCCTCATGCGGAATCTGGATCCTACTCGCCAGAAGGTGGAAACAGGAATGTTATTTCATCTCTCTTTGCTTCTCCGTCAAGGCGACCTGCAAAGGCCTCTCTGTTGCCACCGCCAGCACCACCCACCATCCTCTCCCCTCCAGGGAGCACAGCAGCCTCCTCCCTGGCCTTCCGGCTATATCCCTAACCATATCCCCCCGAACCAGACTCTTTTTTTCCTCTCTGCCCCGATGGCCAGAGTGATCTTTACAAAGCATACATTGAGAGTTGCCATTCTCTCGCTCCTGGTCTTGAGTGACTGCCCATCACCTGGGAACACAGTGCACCCTCTCCAGGGCCCTGGGCAGCCTGGCACCCACACCCTCCCAGCCACCCCAGCCACCCCTGCCTGAGGCCCTTTCACTGTAAGAACAGGGATCTTCTATGCTGTCCCGACTCTTCTAACGGACATCCCCTCAGGGTCACCAGACAAAATACAGAATGCCCAGTTAAATTTGAATTGCTCCTTTTAAAAAATTAATTTAACTTTTTAAAAATAGAGACAAGGTCTTGCTGTGTCACCCAGACCGGAGTGTAGTGGTGTGATCACAGCTCACTGAAGTCTCCAACTCCTGGGCTCAAGCGATCTTCCTGCCTCACCCTCCAGGACTTCAGGTATGCACCAGCACACCCAGCTCATTTTTTAATTTTAATTTTTGTAGAGACAGGGTCTTGCTATGTTGTCCAGGCTGGTCTTAAACTCCTCGTCTCAAGTGGTCCTCCTGCCTTGGCTTCTCAAAGTGCTGGATCACAGGCGTGAGCCACCACACCCAGCCACTAAATCTGACTTTCTGATAATATTTGAGTATAAATATGTCCCAAGTGGAAATATTCTCAACATGTTATGCTCAAAGACATGTGCAAGACATAGGGCCCTACCTAGATGACTCCAGCCCATAGCTGTCCCAGCAGCTGTCCCAATGCATCACCCAGCTGTCCTGCATGGGGGCATCTGATGTCCCCTAAAGCTAGACGCGCCCCATATGGAACTCCTGACTTTCCTCCCACCTCACTGGCCCCTCCCTCCACATGCACGCTCACCCTTGGGAGAAGCTCGGGAAGATGTCTGTAGGAAGAGGGCCTGGAGCCGTGTCCCGAAACAGGATTTGCACCAGATGTGAGGTGCGAGTTGAATGGCTGCCTCTTTGGCTTTGTGCAGAGCTGACTGACTCATGGCGGGGCTGGGTTGCTCTGCTGGGTCCTCCTGTGCTTCGCCTTCACTGGACTGAGGGCTGCCCAATGGCTGGTGAAACGTCACTGCTGTGATCACGTGGGTGATTCCGGAGGAGATTGATTAGTATGTGTTCATAGATGGAGTGGAGACAACCCATCTCCACCAAAGGGGGTGGGCAGCATCTGACCATCCACAGCACCAACAGAGCTGGACCCACCGTGGGCTTCCTGGGAGTTCCAGTCTGCAGACAGCAGATCAGGGCCTCCTCAGCCTCCACGGTCACAGGAGAGAATTCCCATGGGAGAGAATTCCCACCTCCTCTTACATGTCTCTCTCTCCATATGTAACTGGTTCTGCCTCTCTGAGGAGCCCTGATGAATACAGCTCCCCGGGGCTAACACGGACCCCACCCTCCTTACTGTCCTTGCCCATGCATCCTTCCCCGTGCCAGGAAATGGGCTCACGCTCAGCCTTAGGCCAGAGGCCCAGGGCCATGAGTAAGGCACAGAAGGAGATTCTCCTGGGGCCAGCCACATCCTGTCAGCCTCCCAGCTCACCTGCAGGTCCTGCAGACTCCTGCCTCTCCACCTGAAGCATCTTCACCCCCTAATTCTCTCTCTCTCTCCACCTGAGGCATCTTTACCTCCTAATTCTCTCTCTCTCCACCTGAGGCACCTTCACCCCCTAATTCTCTCCCTCTGCCTATGCATCTTCACCCCCTATTTCTCTCTCTTTCCACCTGAGGCAACTTCATCCCCTAATTCTCTCTCTCTCCACCTGAGGCACCTTCACCCCCTAATTCTCTCTCTCCACCTGAGGCAACTTCACCCCCTAATTCTCTCTCTCTCCACCTGAGGCACCTTCACCCCCTAATTCTCTCTCTCTCCACCTGAGGCAACTTCACCCCCTAATTCTCTCTCTCTCCACCTGAGGCATCTTCACCCCCTAATTCTCTCTCTCTCCACCTGAGAACCTTCACCCCCTAATTCTCTCTCTCTCCACCTGAGACCTTCACCCCTAATTCTCTCTCTCTCCACCTGAGGCACCTTCACCCCCTAATTCTCTCTCTCTCCACCTGAGGCACTTCACCCCCTAATTCTCTCTCTCTCCACCTGAGGCAACTTCACCCCCTAATTCTCTCTCTCTCCACCTGAGGCATCTTCACCCCCTAATTCTCTCTCTCTCCACCTGAGTCACCTTCACCCCCTAATTCTCTCTCTCTCCACCTGAGGCATCTTCACCCCCTAATTCTCTCTCTCTCCACCTGAGGCATCTTCACCCCCTAATTCTCTCTCTCTGTACCTGAGGTGTCCTCACCTCCCACCTCTCTCTCTGTACCTGAGGTGTCCTCCCTCCCGCCTCTCTTACTGAGGTGTCCTCACCTCCCGCCTCTCTCTCTGTACCTGAGGTGTCCTCACCTCCCCCTCTGTCTACCTGAGACATTCTCCGGCCTCCTGATCATGGTCTTCCCTAGGCTGGGTGGGTGGAAGTGGCAGAGTGCTAACCCACATGACGGTGGCTGGTAGCCTGTTGGGAAAGTGCCAGGGCCGGTTCTCCACAACCCCAGAGGAACCTTCTAACAGGCAACAGACTAGTGACCGGGCTCTGCGGTCTTCTCTCTCCAGGGTCTCACTTCCGCACCCCACAGTGCCCCTGGAACCCCTCCCAAGCAGAACACCTCCCTGCAATCCTGTCTCAGGTTTGCTGTGGGGGACCCAGGGCAGGCATCTACAAGTCTTGTCTCTCCTTACCACTGCCAGCGTCCCACCTGCGAATCCCCGTCCCTCTGCTGTCTTCCCACTTCTTCCAGCTCCATTGTCTCCATGCACGCTCCTCCCCGGGGTTGTGACATCAGCCCCAGCGTCTCCAGCTGGCCCCTCACTCACTCCACCTGCTCTCACAGCAGCCAGAGTCCTCTGAAACACAGGACATCAATGACTTCCTCTGCCCTGGACTCGTACCCAGGCTCCTCACCAGACCCCCAGGACCTGGCTCTGCCCACCTCTCTGCTGGGGGCCCTCTCTGCCCTGGGGCATTGGCACATGCCGCCCCCACGACCTGGGCCCATGCTTCTGGGATAGCTAGGTCGGACCAGCCTTCAGGCCTGGTACCCATGTCCACCTTGGAATGGCCTCCCCACTGCCCCCTCGTTAGCCTATCTCCTTCCACTCGGTAGCCGTCACGGCACTGACTCCGGCGTGCCACCACACATCAGGTAGGTGCATATGCGTGTGCGGCCTTGTGCGTGGAGGGCACCCTCACCAGAGCGTGAGCTTCCCAGGGCAGGATCCTGTGCATCTTGTTCACCTTTGCATCCCAGCATCTGGATGGTGTTCAGCAGGGAAGGGATGTCAGGCCTAAATGTGAGGGTCTGGGATAGAGAGAGCAGCAGGCCTGCCTGGCTCAGGTCAGGGTGAAGTTCCAGGAGAGTGTGCCCGGGCCACCAGTTCTGTGGGCCACGGTTGGGGCAGCTTTCCTGCAGCTGGGACTCCTGGCCCAGGCTGGACTCCTGCCTTCTCAGGCTAGGGAGCACCCAGGAAAGAGCCTGGATGGGGACTCAGAGGGCAAGGGTTCCTCCCCTTCCCTTCCTTGAGCCTCAGAGTCACCAGCTGGACAGCAGGAGGTGATGATCTTGTGAAATGGCCATTGGACAGTCCTCTTGCTGTGCCCAGAGCCGCACCCAGCCCTGGCCTTCTGTTCCAGGGGGAGGCCCTAGCACTTCGTTTCTGGCCTTTTGTATATTTTCATAGACTTTATTTTTAGGGCAGTTTTAGGTTCGCAGCAAAATTAAGCAGAAAGTCAGAGATTCCCCACATACCTTCCACCCCCACACATGCACAGGCTCCCCTCTCTCAATACCCCGCCCGAGTGGTGTGCGTATCACAACCGATGAGCCTGCAGTGAGACGTCGTCATCACTCTGAGCCTGCAGCCTCCATCAGGGCTCACTCTTGCTGGTGCATGTTCTGTGGGTCTGCACAAATGCATTTGACTTGTTTCCGCCATCGTCATATTGAACAGAGCGGTGTCACTGCCCTAAAAGTCCTCTGGGCTCCCTGATTCATCCGTTCCCCAGCCCCTGGCAACCACTGATCCTTTTACCATCTCCATTGTTTTGCCTCTTCCAGAATGTCCTAGAGTCGAAATCATACCATATGTGGCCTTTTGGGAGTGGCTTCTTTCCCTTAGTCAGAGGCACCATGTCAGGCTCTGTTTCTAGTGGTCCAGGGCCTCAACTGTGTGTCAGCCATGGTGGATTCGCAGGAGTGAGGGCTGGGCTGGCCCACACCACCTCCCTGGCTGCCTCATCTCCTGTTGACAGAACTTGCTTCTCCCCTGTTGGCTCAGTCCTGTGCTGTTCTGCGGTTCTGCCTCAATCCCCTCCTCTGGGGCTCATCCTGGGAGGATCTGACCTGGGCTGCCATCTTGTTCTCAGTCCTGCCTGGGATCCCCAAGTCTCTGCTGCTGGCCGCTCTGAAGGGACAAAATGTCCAGCCTCACGGCCCCTGGGTGCACCTGCTGGGAGCCTTGGCCCAGGAGCACCCCTCCCTGCCTAAGATAATGGGTCCGGGTCACAGCACTGGCCATGGCAGCTTTCGTGAGGCTGCAGAAGTGACTTTGCCACCACACCCCCCCCCAGCAGTTCCCCCAACCCCAGAGAGGGGAAGCGTATGGTCCACATCTGGGCCAGCCTCAGTCTCCTATAGCCATCACAGCTACATCCCTCCCATCTTCCTTCTCCCCAAAATGTCCCCATGAGATAACAGAATAATAAAAAACATTTCTTTTAATACTCAAATAATTCTTATGAGGAACAGTATATTGTTCACAGATGGGAAAATGCGTAAATTGAGGGCTAGAAGAGCAAGCCACCGGCCCCAGATTTTGCAGCTGCTAAGTGGCAGAGCTGAGTGTCAGCTCAGCTTGGGAAACCCAGCTGTAAACCCTGTCCTGACCATGCATGGGCTGGGCTTACAATCCCACCTCAGTTACCCTCCACTTCCAGTGAGACCCTGGAAACACCAGCTAGGCATCTCGACTTCAGCCTCCTTGATTGTCCACTAGAAACCATGATAACTAGGGGCACGAGGATAAATTACATAATTCATGAAAACATCCGGTGCAAAATAAATAAAAATGAATCTATTCCTCCATGATCTGCCCACCCACCATCCATCCATCCATTCATTCACACACCATCCATCCACACACCCACCAATTATCCACACATTCACCCACCCACCATCTGTCCACTCATCCACCCACTATCCACTCATCCACCTATCCATCCACCCATCCACCCACCATCTACCCATGTACCTATCCATTCATCCATCCCCAACCCACCCACTATCCATGCATCCATCAACCCCTCACTCACACATCCATCCATCCACCCACCCATCCACCATCCACTCATCCACCCACCCATCCACCCATCCATTCATCCATCCCCCAGATACCACCACCCTATCCATCCCATCCCATTCATCCCCTCACTCACACATTCATCCATCCATCCATCCATGCATCCATCCATCCATCCATTCATCTATCCCCAGTCCACCCACTATCCATCCATCCATCCACCCATCAGTCACCACCCATCCTTCTCCCCTTCCTTCATTCCTTCACCAGTGCTAATGCATCAGAGCTAGACAAGTTTGTGCTGAGGGTTGTGACAGGCCAGGATTCAAAGCCACTCCCACACTTGTTTCCACAGCCCTGCACTGTGGATAGATGCAGAGAGGAGTGTGTCATGGGGATTCCCAGGTGAGAGGTCCTGAGACCAGGATAGTTTTGGTCCTTGGTGACTGTGGTGGATGTCAGTGCTTATCACTGGTACCAAGGTCCCCTCCCCTTCTGAGCACAAAGGAGACCTCCCTCTGTCTCCCTCTTGGTGGGGTGGAGCCTTGTGCTGGCTGTGGCCAAGGAGCACTGTGCAGAAAGGATGTGCTCCTGGCAGCCTCCACGTTAACTTGCTGGTGCACCATGCCCTCCTCTGGAGGTGCAGACTCTGGAGGTGCAGCCCTCCTGCCAGCCTGTCCCTGAGTGGCTCTGGTGAGCCATGCACCCTGCTGACCTATGAGGGCATGAGAGGAAACTGCTGTGGCTTAAGCCATGGAGACGTGGGGTTGTTGTCACACGAAGAGCTCAGCCCTTCATGATCAACACCGTGACTCTCACCTCCTTCCCAGGGTCTTCACATCCTCCTCACCCTGTAGTCTCTGAGGGCTGCCAGAAGAAATGACCACAAACTTGGCGGCTTAAAGCCACAGAGGTGTATTCCCTCCTGGATTCTGAGGCTGGAAGTCTGAAGTGCAATTGTGGGCAAGGTGGTTCCTTGGAGCCCCTGAGGGCGGATGTGTTCCAGGCCTCTCTTCCAGCCTCTGGTGGTCGCAGGGGATTGCCTTGGAGTCCCCAGCTTGTGGCTGCCTCACTCCAACTTTGGCTTCTATCTTCACATAGCCTTCTTCTCCCTCCATGTATCTGTCTATGTGTCTCTTCTCCTTTCTTTTTAACAACACCAGTTATTGGACCTAGGGCCCATCCTCATCCCCTGTGACCCCATCTTAACTTACATCTGTAATGTGACCCTATTTTTAAATAAGGTCACATTGATTTTGAGGTTCTAGGTGGACAAGAATTTTGGGGGGGACACTGCTTGATCCGACACGCCCACCCCCATGCTTAGCTCAAGTCTACAAGCATTTGGAGAAGAGCCACTGTGTGCCAGGCACCACGGTGCATTTGCTGAGGAGACACAGATGAAGCCCCCCACAGCAGGGGAAGCTTTGCAGGTGATGGACTCGGATGAGTCCAGGCTGATGGCAGAGGCAGAAGAGACAGGCTCAATGCAACGTAGAGGGTACAATGAGAGCAGAACTGGCCCTGGGGTCCCACCAGCTGGTCCGAGTGCCCCTGGGATACCTACAGCACCTGTCTTTTCCGCCTGCAGCACCTCGTTCAGGGCTAGAGCCTGATGGTTGTTCCGTAAGCGCTGCTGGAATCCCTCACCCGGCTCACACGCAGCGCCTGCCTGTCTCTCGCCATGCTCGCGATTGCAGAGACCATCTGTGAGTGCTAAGGGGCCGGGCCGGCATGGCGGCAGCCCAGCTGGAGAGGCTTGAGGTCTGCTCAGCGACGCTGGCCCAGGCCCCTGGCTCCCATGAGCTCCGTGGCTCTCAACGGCACCCACTGGGCCCATCCATCATGCCAAATTCCCCATGCATGTGTCAGCCCCGCTGAGCGTGAAATTGCAGGAAACTTACAGCTTCCTGTGGCTTCCAACCTGATTTTCTGATGGCAGCTTCAACTCACCAAGCGCTCTCCACAGGCCAGGGCAGCGGGCGGCTGCCCCTCCCCCACACAGAGTGCACCATCCCGTGGGCCCCTAGGAATCCTCAGGGACTTCCCCTCCAGGGGCGTCGCTTCTCCTCCCAAAAGAGGTGCTCAGCCCCTTCCTGTCCAAGCTATTCCTGAAGCCCAAGGTGCAGTTCTGGGAGCCACAGTTTAAGGGGGGGCCTTGACAAACAGGGCATTGTGAAGACTTTGACCAGGATGGCGAAGGGTCCATGAAGCAAGCCTGGTGGCTAAGGACAGGTTGGAGGGAGCCGCATCTCCAGGCAGATGTTGCTGGGCCTGAGGGAGGGAGGAAGGGGCTAGGACTGCTTCAGTTATGTGTACTGCTGACCACGTGTTTGTGTTTGAGTAGCAGAATACAACAGGCTGTCACTGCACTAACAGAACTAACGGAAACCACCTGGACCTCAACTGCACAGGGATTCTTAGAGCGGAAGGAAGAAGGCCAATCCTGAGGGTTCCGGGGAAGGAACCGCCATGAAAGGGTGGATGTTGTGGAGACCAGCATGGAGCATCCACCAGCGACACGGGCAGTGATGCTGGTAATGAGCTTGCCATCAGGAAAGCATGCAAGAAGAGCCCAGGATACTCAGGTCCTCGGCATCCATGCCATGCTGCGATGCATCCCATAGAGCTCAGCCTTCCTGGTTCTATTCCTTAGGAACTCGTGACTATTTAGATGAGTTCTCAGGTTTTATGTCAGTTAATACAGTGAATTTTCCGTCAGTCAATCAAACGAAAGTCTCGCGTTTCCACTTAGTGCCCCTGGGGGGCTTTCTTACTTGGGCTCATGTCCTTGAGGTCTTTCTTGTGGCAAAACTCCAGGCTCCCTCCACCCCTTTCCCTGTCCCTTCCCAAGGGACAATGAAGGGTAGTGCTGAGGTCAGATCTGGAAGAAGGTGCTCTCTTTAGAGTCGCCTGTCCCCCTGATGTTTGCACGCTCCACGGCTCCAAGGGTCCTTGGGGACAGGGTAGTCATCTGCAGGGTGTGTGGCCTCATAGAAGCCCACCATCAACCCACCTGCCCTTCCAAGCTTATGGCTTCAAGGAGCTCCATCAGCACAGAAGCCGACATTCCCACTTCCCCATGTCTGCTCGTCTGCCTCTGACTCACTCCTCCGGGACCTCTGAGTGAGGAGGAGAAGGAGCTGCCTGGCCCTTGGTCCACATCCTCCACAGTTGTGGAGAAGCAGCAGAGCCCAGCAGAGCACAGCACAGCAGAGCACAGCACAGCACAGCACAGCACAGCACAGCACAGCACAGCAGAGCACAGCAGAGCCACTGGCGTGGCCACAGCAGAGAGCACAGCAGCAGCCTCAGCCCTGGCACCTGCAGGCTGTGTGATCTCAGCAAAGAAATGAACATCTCTGAGTCTACCTCCTAAGCTACAAATAGGGCATAATAACAGGAACAAGGCCCAGAATGAGGATTAAATGAGATAATTCATTTGGCTGAGTGTCTGGCTTTATAACAGAAACCATTTTTACCCAGAAGATGCCTGCAAGACAGACCCCAGGCACTGCTCCTGCTTCTGACCCCCATGGTTCCCAGTGCCACTGAGCTTCATCCAAGCCCGTCGGCCTGGGACTCAGACCCTCTGGGTGGGGCCTGGCTGGCTGTCACATGGCTCCCCCCCCACAGCTCCCAGGGCCCAGGCCGGCTCCACCTCCAGGCTCCCTCCAAGTCCTTCTGGGTCGAGTGAGTGTCTGCTCCCCAGACCCCATGTGCCTCTCTGTGGCAAGAGCTGCCAGTGCCCGCCGGCCCGTGCATGAGTGGCCTGTGGCTGCCAAAACACACGACCACAAACTGGGTGGCTTAAAACTACAGACGTTGATTCCCTCGGCTCTGGAGGCTGGAAGTCTAACATCCAGGTGCCGGGAGGGCCACGCTCTCTCCAAAGGCTTGAGGGCAGGCTTCCTCCTGCCTCTTCCAGCTTCTGGTGGCTCCAGGTGCTCCTTGCCTCGTGGCTGCATCCTCCAATCTCTGCCTCCATCTCCACATGGCCCTCTCTTTCCTTCTTAATCAATTAAAGCTACAAAGACCCTCTTTACAGATAAGGCCCAGGCACAGATGATGAGGATTAGGATGTGGACATGTTTTCTTGGGGGCCCCATTCAGCCCATGACACTCTCCCCATCCTTATCCTCTCTGCTCCCCTCAACTCCCAGCCCCTGTATCTGCATCTTTCTGCATGAGGCTTTCTTCCAGCCAGAGCCCCTTTGCAGACATGCCCGGGAGAGGCACCCTCAGGGAGCTGCCCTCAGCCACAGCTCGGCGTGGGGTGCGTACACACCCCAGCTCCCTCCCTCCCTCCTCAGTGGGAGACTCCCCAGCCACCTCGTGCTCAGCACTGCTGTCCGGAAGCTTTCCCTGTGGGGTGGACCCCCCGCCCCCCCGTGACTGGTGACACAGCTCACTCTTGCTGCCTGCGGCTCCTTTCTTGCCTCCCTTACCCACCCCGCTACCTGTGTTTCCTGATGTCGTTTCCTAAATAAACGACCCCAACTTGAACCCGTGTCATGCAGCCCGCTTCTGGGGGAACCCAAACTGGGCCCCTCTCCTGCAGTGCCTAGACCCTCCCAGCTGGCATTGTGTTTATGCACACACCACACCCACCCTCGTAGACGGGGTCACCCAGGTGCCCATGTGCCATTGGTGTGGGGTCAGGTCCCTGGCGTGTAGTCATGTTACCTGGCATGGGGTCATGCACCTGTCATGCAGCCATGCTACGGTCTGCTGGTCTTTCCAGGACAGCCCATTCGAGACAGCACCCAGGACCCAGGGGACCCTGTAGACAAGGATATCTGCGCATTTAACCACCATGACACTCCACCCAAGGGGAGCTCTTGGGAAGGCTATTCTTAAACACCCACCAGCCAGCCGTGGACCCCCATTCATGATCACAGTGCCATAAATGGCTTGTGTGACAGCCCCTGGGGAGCAGCCAGACAGGAGCCAGCCTGCCTGCATCTCTAGAACATCAGGACAGTGACACCCTGGAGCCCCAGCTCTCCATCCTGGGAGCTGTTGACACCTGGGCACCTGCAGCAGGACAATGTCCTCTCACTTGCTGCTTAACCCTGCCTCCCAGGAGCCTGAGAAATGTGCTCTGACAAGCATCAACAGCACGCTCTGTGTCAGACAGTGAGACACAGAGATGAGTAAGACCCGGTACCTGGCACGGTCCAGGGCTGGGGAACGGATGGCAAATAAGTGAACATCATCCATGACTGAGAGTGCCACCATTTCACGGGGGCCCAGCAAAAGGAGAGGCTAACTCAGCGTGGGGGCCCCAGTCTGGATGACCCCGGCAGCTGCAGAAATGAGTGCTGAGGGTATCAGCCAGGGATCCTCACACACTGGAGATGGTCAGCAGGCACTGGGTGAGCAGCTGTGCATTGCCAGACCAGCTGGTTGGGAGCTGTCCCTACAGCCCAGGACAGACGAAGAGGGCAGAGGTCTGCAGAGGGGCAGGAGCCAAATACAGCACCAGGCAGGGCCGGGGCCGAGGAAGCGGGCAAGCAGACAGAGGGAGTGGTGATGTCTGCTGAGGGGCTTGTTTTTATGCCTGAGGCTCCCTCTGTGTGAAGGGGACCCCACCGAGGCAGCAACCCCAGCCTCAGCCCCTCCCCAGGAGGATCAGGGTGCATCTGGCGGGTGCACTGGGGAATAAATGGGGCTTCCCTCAGAGGCGAGGCCCCGTAGGCAGCCTGCACGCTCCACTACTCCTCCAAGGGCTTCTCCGATGTGTCGGGGGGTGCTGTCAATGCTGGGGGCCCTCGTTCTGGGGGTGTGCTGTCACTGCTGGGAGTCCCTCATTCCAGGGGCCAGGTAGTGGTCCCCTTGGCTGAAAAACCCAAAGCCACATCCTCCAGTACTGAAGGTGATATTTGGGGGGCCAACCTGTCACTGCATTTCAAACTCTTTTCAATTTCTCAGGACCTGGGAAGGAAGAGGCGTGCTCTTGGCTGGGTCCTCTCAGGGACCCCAGCATTTGGTTTATTTATCAGGAATATTAAGTAGTGACAAGGGAAGAAGGTACTGGGAGGCGGATAAACATGCCCAGGGAGGGCTCCGGTAAGGACCAGGCAGGAGGGACCCAGGTTCTGCAACCCCGGTTGGCTTGGCCGTGGTGTTCTGGATGTTTCCAAGGCTCCTCCGAGGTCTCCTGGCTCCCACTGCATTCCTCATTCTGCAGACAGGAGGTGTTGCTCCCCAGCACTGCCCAGGCAGTCAATCACGGCAATCAATCAAGGCAGGCGCTCTACCTGTTCCACGGGTGCATTCCCACCTATCACCAGGGGACGCGGGAAGGCCAGGCTGCCAGACGGGAGCTGACGTCCTGCAGCAGCAGCAACACAGGAGGAGGGGCTCACGGAGGCAGGGACCTTGCCTTCTGGAGGGGTGGGCGGGGTGCAGGCCTCGGTGACCTCCCTGGAGCAGCCTGGCCTCCAGCTCTTGGACACCCTGCCTGCCTGCGTGCCCGACCTTTCTGCAGCCTCACTTTCCTTTCTCCCTTGTGCTGCCTCCTGGGATTACAATCTCGATAAGAGTGGGCGAGAGTGCTTTGATTTCCAGGGAGTCAGGCTTCAGCGTGGAGGACAGGCTATCATGGAGGCCGCTTTGTTCACAGGCTGGGGCTGCTTTGATGGGGCTGGCCTGGGCTTAAGAAAGCTGTACAGCCTCAGGAAGGTGCGGGGCCTTGCTCCTCCTACCCCCTCAGAGGCCATCAGGCACAGGCCTCAGTAGGCCCGAGCAGCGCCGGGCGCAGGCGGCTGTGGCTGCACCCCAGAAGGGGTACACAGTGTACCCAGAAGGGCCCACAGGCACCTGGGCAGGTGCCTCAGCAGGCAGGCCCTCCTGGGAGGAACGCAGAAAACCCTGCAGCTTCTGCAACGCGGGCGGCAGAGGCCCCGAGGGTTCTGGACTTACACAGTCGGTGCCTGGCTTGCTGGGAGCAGACCCACCTCAGACCCAGGTTTTCCAGACCAGCGGGGGCTGCAGCCCTGGGTCACCTGTGGTGCCCGGGGCTCCCTTGCAGCCTCTGGGCCGGCTGTGTGCTCCCAGCAACTGGAGCCTTCAGGATGGGAGCACGGGAGAGGGTGTCCAGCCGTGGATTCAGTGACCTCAAAGTCTCTTTTGATTCATTTCAGAGCCTTCCAAAAAGGGCAAAATGCAAAGGGTCTCTCAGCAGCCAGAAGAAAAGGGGAGGAGCAGGCCCATCGCCTGGTGTGGGGAGCATGGGCTGCAGGAAATGGGCGGGGCCTCTTGGGTGGGCGGGGCTACAGATGGTGGGCGTGACTTTCTCCAGGACATAGACCAGGCCATGGATTTTGCCCAGTGTGGGTGGGAGCAAACCCAGGGGAGCTCCACATTCTCTGCTTTGGGCCCTTGTCTGCCCGTTGTCCACGGAGGTGAGCAGGGTGCCTGAGTTGTGTGTACCCTAGCAAGTGGCAGCTGACATCTGAGCCAGGCTCTGTTCTGTGCTCTTCTCTCCTTGGCCACTGCTGGGTGAGTGCTGCCTCTGACCAGCAGCACTGGTGACCCAGAAAACAGAGTGGGAAGAGGCCTTGAGTGAGAAGCCGAGGGTGCAGGGCCTAGGAAAGGGCCTGGGGACCACAGCATCCAGACACTGGGCAAACAGCCAGACACCAGCTGCTCCAGATTCTGATCAATGACACCTCCACCTAATCCATCGCCAAACTTATAGGAGTCTCATAAGTGGTCTGGGAGCGAGTGGCCTCCTAGAGGGCGCTCCTGAGGCAACGATGCATGACATTAAAACAATTGCCTTGACCCTCCTCCGAGCACTGCTGTGACCTCTCCGCACAGCCAGAACCGCAGCCCCCAGCTGCCGCCTCCTCTGGCCCTCTCTGCCCGTGCCCTGCCTGACTCACCCTTCAGCCTGAAGCCACTTGGAATAAACCCTGCTGGAGGCTGGCTGAGCTGGGGCAGGACGTCCTGAGACGGCCCCTGGAGGGAGCAAACGTGGCCTGCGGGGGCTGCTGTGGCTGGTGGTGCCTCAGTCCACGAGTGCAAGCCAGCAACGCAAGTCAAGTCCCGGGCCCGCTGTACCAGAGAGACTGGCGGCATCGGGCAGGGACTCAGCCTCCCTGGGTCTCTCTTTCCTCCTGTGCAGGATAGAGACCACCCAAAGGGGGACTGGGGCAGAACAATGAAATGCAGGAGGTGTGGCTCCCAGAGCCCGGGGTGCTGTGCACACCTAAAGGCTGAGCTTCTTTCCATCACCAGGGGTTGCGGCTCCCTGGGACTGATGAATCGGGAAGACTCCAGGAGGAGGTCAGGACTCTGCAGGGGCGGTTCCTAAACCTCAACCCACTGTGTCTGGAGATGGGCTCTGAGCTCGTTGTTGTCCCCACTGTGAAGTGACTTGGGGTCACCAGAGGCTAATGGACCAGTGCAGAGTCGCACGGCATGTGCAGGGTGGGCCTGGGGATTGCAGCCAGGCGTGTCTTACCCCACAGCCAATGTGGAGCCCGTGTGTGCGTCTTGGAGGGCAGCATGCTTAGCAGGGATTTATGCCGTGCGCCTTCTCACAGGAAACTTTCTCCCACAGCGTGGACATCTTTGAGGTTATAGTTTTGCAAAAGATAGCGTGACATCCTTCAAATGGATGTTCATATTATATCCCTCTGTAAAAGCCGGGAACATAACACTAAATCACAGCCATGGGAAGGAGGCATTGGAGCTGGGCTGACACTCTGCACGCACATCTTGTTCTGGTGTTTTAGCCTAACCCTGGGACCACATCATTAACGTCATGTTTAATGTCCCGGGTCTGGGGATATAAAAACAACCCGTGCTATGTTAGAGAACATTTACTAGGAGGTAAGGGGCTTCCGCGTTCTGTTTGATAAGTGCCTGGTTTATTTTATATGGAAATAAAAGAAAACTTTTTTTTTCCCAGAACCATTCTCTCCAACCCGGCCACAGCCTGTATGCATGTGTGAGGACATATTTCATCTTCAGCACCAGATGTGGGGGTGTGGAGTGCATTGCTGTTGAAAGGAAAACAAATCGTTCATTTATCTCTGTGTTCATTCATTCCATAAATATTTGCTGAACACTGAGTGGGTGTTGGGGACACAGCCATGAAATCGATGGACGTGGACTCAATCCTCATAGCAGCTGCAGCGTGCAGTCGGGGAGCCTCTCCCACGGTGACCATGATCACCCGGGACTGAGCGATTACTTCTCTGCATCTGTGTCTGCCCCGGAGAAATCCACATGTGTGCCCAAGGTGAGGACGGAGATGCCGCCACAGCACAGCTTGTGACCACAAACTCAGGAGCCACTTGCATGCCCAGCACCAGGAGGAAGCCAGTCAAGCTGGCTCCTCTGTGGGACAGCAGGCAGGGGTTCCCAGTGAAAGCGACAGCCCCTCTGTGGGGCAGCAGGCAGGGGTTCCCGCCGAAAGCGACGGCCCCTCTGTGGGGCAGCAGGCAGGGGTTCCCGCCGAAAGCGACGGCCCCTCTGTGGGGCAGCAGGCAGGGGTTCCCGCCGAAAGCGATGGCTCCACAGCCCTGCTGGGAATAAGCGTCCAGACACACTGCTGGAAGAAGGCAGGGGCCGTGCGGGGACCTGCACGGCACAGGCCACGGATGTAAGCGCCTGCAAAGCGCCGGCACCCTCCCGCACGTCTTGTGGGGGCGCATCCACCCGTGTGATGTGCAGATAACGCACCGGAGGGCACGCCGCAGCCACTGCAGAGTGAGCTCTGGAGGGGGTCTCCAGCCTTCTGAGGAAGCTTTAAATTGTTTACAAGAGAATGTATTCATGGATGACTTGTTCAATGAGGAATTAATGAAATTAAAAGAGAAAGAGCAGGAAGAAAGGCCACCTCGGCGGCTCCGGGCACCTGCTCCAGGCCCAGTGTTTTCATGGTGTTGTATCTGATCCTGGCGACTCCTGTCAGTGAAGTCCTGGAGCCCAGTGTTTCAGGCAGGGATGGCAGAACACAGAGCTGCCAAGGACACTGCAAGGTCACATGTCACGTGGTTGACAGCCTACGCTGGGGGGCCTTGGCCTGAAGCCTGGACCTCAACCCTCCCCTCCAAGGCATGCGTATTGCTATTTAATGAACTAGACTCGTTGTCAACAAAGGCGGGACTCTCTCTCTCTCTCTCTCTCTCACACACACACACAGCCTCCAGTGATTGGACTATGAGCAGGAATCAGGAGGCTTTCAAGATCTCAAGCCAGGGCTGGTAGAAACGTGGGAAGGAGAGTGAGGCTGCCGGGGGGCTGGGGAGTTGGCGTGTGGCATGTGCCACGTGCTGTCCGTCCCTCATAAGCCAAATGTCTTGAGTGGACTTTTGGCAGCTGCCGGGTCACTGTCAGTGTGGGTTCGGCCTGGAGTGCCAGTGGTCCCTGTGGTTGCTGGAAGAGCATGGTGCCCTGGGTTAATGATGGAGCAACTGCCTGGGTAAGCTGAGTCATCGAGGATATGTTACAGGATCTGAACCCGCCCTTCCAACCACTTTCACAGCAAATTGGGTGAGCTTTGCAGTGAAAGGTGGGAGGGAGTGGGGGCCTGGGTTTGCTGAGCTCGTACTGTGCACTGGGCATCTCAAACACACTATCCACACATTCACTAAAACATCTGCAAAGCTTGCAATCTGTACCAGGCCCCTCGCTACCTCTCATGTGCCCCATAGACCTGGTGAGACAAGAACGGGTCTGCCAGCTCCTAGGAGGCCTGGAACTCATGAGGTGACTCACACAGGCATGGTGGAGCTGGTCCCAAATGCCCACAACCTGCAGGGTAGGACACGCCCATTGGCAACCATGGCAACGTCATGAGGATGGAGAGAACAGCTTTGCCCACCTGGGGCCACTGGCTGAGGACCTGCAGGTGTGAACCACTTGTCCTATGGCTGAGGACCGAGGTGAGACCTTGCTCAAGGCCACATAGCTGGTCAACCTCAGGCCGAGATCAGGAACCCAAATCTGCCTGATTCTAAACGCCACCCTGCACCCCGCTCCCCACCAAGGCTGGTGCCCTGTGAGCCCAGAGCCCCTCCCTGGGGGCTGCAGAAATGTGGAAAGGCCTGGAAAGTGAGGCTGGCCGGTGCCCAGAGCCTGAGGACCAGGCCGCACCGGGTGGCCAGGTGTCACCTGCCTCCCTTCTAGAGCCTTCTTCCCTCTTCTCAAGCCCAGGGCCACCACAGAGGTCTGACGTCACTGAGCTCTTCACATTCCTCATGCCCTGGAAACATGCGACAGGAAGTTCAAATTCTCCTGCTCCCAACATCATGACTAACACAGCAAGTCCTACCCACACTCAGCACAGGTGCATGTGTATCAAGATGAACACTTGCAGGTGTGTGGACAGGTATGAACGCCCTTCGAAGGGATCGCCAGAGGTCATTGAAGGCGTCAGCTGGGCTGGGCCGGGCTATGGTGCCCCACATGTGTGGTCACCACATGTCTGGATGCTGCCAGGAAGATACTTTATGGACGGGATTCATATCTAAGGCCAGCAGACTTTTACGAATCCAGCAGATGACCTCCCCGGGGCGGGCAGGTCTCATACAGTCAGCTAAAAGGCTTTAAGAGCAAAGACTGAGGCTTCTCAGAGAAGAAGGGATTTGGCTTCAAGACTGCAGCATGGAAACCTTGCCTGAGCTTCCAGCCCTCCCTTGGACTTCAGGCTTGCCAGCCCCCACAGTCGCACAAGCCAAATCCTTAAAATAAACCTCCCCTCTCCATGTGTACATATACAGCCTGTATATATCTCTCCATCTCCTGTAGATGCTGCTCTCTCCTGGAGATCTCACACTTGTTCTGTTTCTCTGGCCAGCCGGAGCGACACCGGGGCCCAGCGTATGTAGCATTAGCCCCAAAAGCCTGCCAGGCCCCAGGTCCTGTAGCTGGGTGTCTGGGGAGCTGTCTCCGCGCAGTAATGAGGACGGTGAAACCACTCATGAACAGGGATGTTATCGCAACAGAATCTGTAATGACGGGCCCTTGGAGACGGTGTGCCAATGAACAGGAGGGGAGTGGGGAAGAAGTCAGGCCATCCACAGAGGACTGTAAGCAACTGAGTGAGAAAGGCCGCTGCCCACCGCGGCATGTACGCAGTTTTCTACGTTTATGGAGAGACACAGGTGTGTGCAGACTGTGTGTCCAGAAGGAGTGAGGGCTGCAGAGCATCCTGGAAGAAACGCATCGAAATGAGCGGAGCCCACACCCATCCTCCCGGGGACCATGGATAGCCACCGCCTCCCTGCGGACAGCCCTGGGATGCAGACCCCAGCCACCAGGCCGGCTGCACGGACCGCAGGGTGCAACTGCCTCCTCTCTCAGCCCCTTTGTGCAGTGAACAACGTGCGTAGCCATATGGGCAGCCCTGCAATCTTACCTCCAGGGTGGAGCTGGGATGATGAGTCATTGCTGTTTCTGCGATGCTTTTCAACATCTTCTAAGGTTTATACCATGGGTGTTTGTTGATTTCTTATCAAAGACAAATAAAAAGCACTGAAAGCAAACCAGCCACCCTCATGCTGTGGCCCACACGGCTCCTGGCTGCCAGCAAAGACAGCTGGGCATCACCAGCCCAGCAGGCAGAGGACTAAAGTCCCCTCGAGTGCCTCAGGGTTGGCTTCCCAGGCCTTCGCAGCCCGTGTGAAGCTAGAGCATCTGGGTGCCCTGGACCCCCCACCATGCCATCCTCAGTGAAGGAGCTGGGCTCAGACAGGATGCTCAAGACAAGAAGGACCTGAAATGACGTCTCCGCTGACACCCAGCTCAGTGTGCAGGGGCTGTTGTCTCCCCCTCCACCCACCCCTGCGGAAGCCAGCCTGTAGCTATCCCCTCAGGCCCTTCCCTGACCTGCTGGGCTCTGTTGTTAGCCCCTGAGCAGCCACCACTCCCACCTGGACACACCAGGCCCACCGCACACACACACATACACACCCATCACACACATCACACCCACCGCACAGACACACACACACACACCCATCACATACGCCTGGACACACCACACAGACACACACCCCCATCACACACACCTGGCCATCACACACACATCACACCCACCGCACAGACACACACACACACCCATCACATACGCCTGGACACACCACACAGACACACACCCCCATCACACACACCCGGCCATCACACACACACATCACACCCACTGCACAGACACACACACCTATCCCATACACCCGGACACACCACACAGACACACAACCCCGTCACACACAGGTAGACACACTGAACCCACCACACAGACACACAACCCCGTCACACACACCCAGACACACCGAACCCACCGCACAGACACACAGCCCCATCACACCCACCTGGACATATCACACCCACCACACAGACACACGCATACACACCCATTACACACCAGACACACCACACCCACCACAGACACATTGCACCCACCATACAGACACACACACACCCATCACCCACACACAGACACACTGCACCCACCACACACACACACACCCAGTCACACCACACCCACCATACAGACATGCACACACACCCATCATCCACACACAGACACATTGCACCCACCACACAGACACACACACACCCAGACACACCACACCCACCATACAGACATGCACACATGCCCATCACCCAAACACAGACACACCACACTCACCGTGCAGGCACCTACTGTGTGTGCACACACACCATCACACACACACAGACACACCACACTCACCGTGCAGGCACCTACTGTGTGTGCACACACACCCGTCACCCACACACAGACACACCACACTCACCGTGCAGGCACCTACTGTGTGCACACACACCCGTCACCCACACACAGACACAGCACACCCACCGTGCAGGCAACTACTGTGTGTACACACACACCCATCACAGACACATACCCCGTATCTAGCTCCACTGACTGTGGAATTGAGTCATTAGTGGGAGCCCTGCTTCCACGCAGCATGAATTCCTCTCCCAACTCTGATCCCACCTTTATCTTGAAGAGGATGTGAACTTCATGGGTCATCAGACAAAACTTCCTCTTTACCGAAAGAATACTGGCTTAGAGACCATCAACTCATCCCTTCACTCCACGAGCATCCAGGGAGCTGTGCTCTGTGCCAGCCTAGAGGGGCATCTGGGTGCTGTCTCCTGATGTTTGTGTCTCTCAGAATTCACAAGTGGAAATGCCAATGAGAGTGATGGGATGGGCAGGTGGGGCTTTGGGAAGGAGTGGAGTCCTGAGGGTGGGTGGGGCTTCGGAGTGGGGGAGTGGGTGGGGCTTCGGGAGTGGGTGGAGTCCCAAGGGTGGGTTCTCATGATGGGACTGGTGCCCTTATAGCATGCAACTCCAGAGAGACACCCCATCCACCATGTGAGGGCACAGCTGACAGACGGCTGCCCGTGGACCAGGAGGCAAATCTGCCAGCACCTTGATCTTGCACTTCCGGCCCCCAGGACTGTGAGCATTAAATGTCTGTTGTTCATGAGCCCTTATCAGTTTAAGGTCTTTTTGTTACAGCAGCACACCCAGACCGAGACAGCTGGTGAACAGAATGGGTGCGAGGCCCCCTTGGAGCACACTGGCTGGCTGGGAAGACCCACACCTAAACGAGTGCCGTAATAAAGTGCGTGATGACGGTGGTGGAGAAACGCTGTTCTCTCAGGCCTTGTTGCAGAACCAGAGGACCACCAAATGTCCAAGCCAGGGGGACCCATGGCATCCACATGACTCAACATGTGGCCAGGGTCAGGGGTCAGAGTACGGCCCGGGTCTGAGCTCGGTCTGGAGAGAAGGGCCATCCAGCCGCTCTGCACTGGTCCTCAGACCTTGGCCAACACTCCACCCACCGGCCTCCATATCAAGGCTCAATATGGCCAGGAAGAAGGCTCCGTCTTTAACCCATCAGCTCTCAGTCTGTGAGCAGGACCAGGGCTCAGCCTGTGTCAGAGATCACAGCTCCTCTTGTGACCAGGGGCAGGGGTCTCTGTGGCCATGGTGAGGACTCAGGATTTGTCCAGGATCAGGGCTCAGACTGTAACAGGGGTTATGGGATTAGGGGTCAGCGTTGAGCCAGAGTCAGAGCCCAGTATGTGCTTGGGATCAGGGCTCAGTCTCAGCAGGTCGGGGCTCTGGGCTCCCCGCGAGGGCCTCTGCTCCTTACTCTGAAAGCAACCTTCGCATCCTGCTCCAAGCGGCTGGGTGGCCTGGCCCCTGTGACCTACCCAGTTTTTCCTGTGGAAATCCCCTTTGGCTCGAGTCCTAATTATGTTTAAAACCCCACCTTGGCTGGGAGATTTCATCAGGGAGCAGGAGCTCAGGGCCAGGGTGCTGTGGGAAGAGGAGGATGGGTGGCCTGGACAATTCCTGCACAGCCCAATCAGGGCGCCTGCACACCCAGATTTGCATAAATCTCTAAGCCGATTAGAGGAACATTCAGAGGAAGCTGCACAGGTGCCCAGCCAGCAAAGCAGGCGCCCTCCCTCTCTGGGCAGATTAATTGTTCCCAGCCCAGCTAGCTCCAAAGCAGAGTTCATTATCTCTCCCCTCGAACCGGCACCTCCCCTGCTCCTTCCCTGCTCCAGTCAGTGGCACCAAACTCAGAACCCCAGCTGCCTTCTCTCCTACGGCCCTGCATTCAGTCCCCCTGTCCAGGCCTGGGCTGGGCTGAACCCCTCGCTCCCGCCCACTACCCACCCTGCCCAGGGCTAGAGTCTTCAGCCTAATTACTGCCGCAACGTCCCCCTGGGCGTTCCTGACACCAGCCTCCCTGCTCTGTCCATTGTGCCCCTGCAGCCTGCCTAAAGGACTTACTGTGAATGCGCCTGCAGGCCTGGTTCAGAGCAGACTGGTGTCTGGCCTTCCTGGGTTCCCGCGTCCTCCTCTGGAGCAGGCATTGCACTGCCCCAGGAACTGCAGCCTGCTCCCCTTTGGCCAGCACCCCTGGAGGCTGGTGAACGGAGTGCTGGCCAAGGTCTCAGGACCAGCGCAGAGCACCTGGATGGCCCTTCTCTCTCCGCTTGCCCTTTTGCCACAGCCCCTTCATGCCCCGCCCCCTGCAGGCAGGGACAGCCTCCCACCCTCCTGAACAAGCTTCTGTCTGCCCCACTCAGCCCTGACACCTGCTCTTCCATCCTGGGGTTGCCGGGGAGAACTCCAGCCCAGACCAGGAGAAGATTTGGATGGAGGCGACTTTCACGTGCAGAGCCCTCACCCCAGGGGTTGCAGGTGTTGGGGTCTTGGGGCCTGGTCTGATTGACCCTGGCTCCCAGCTGCTTCCCTCTGAGAACAGAACAGGGAAGGAGCTCCCTCCCTGGGTCCATCCTAGCGGCTGCAGCGACTCCAGTGAGTACAAGAGTGGAAGTGGGTCCTGTGGCAGCTGCAGTTGTCTGTGTGACCCTGGGCAAGCCAGTTGCTCATGGAGGAAGGGAAAGTTTGGGTTTCCTGGGCTGTGAGCTTCTTCTTGACGGCAATGCTTTAAATCTGCAAGATGAGTTTTGTGAGCCTCAAATGAAATGATGTATTCACAGGCAGTTTTGGTCAGCTTTCGGGGAACAGCGGCATCCACCCAGGCTGGCTCTGCTGTGAGCAGACCGAATGCCTGCCGACGTGGGGAGCCAGGTGCTCTCATTCATGCAACAAAAACCTGCTGGGCTTAAGAGGCTGTGGATTCAGAGACCTGGGTCTGCTACCTGCCACGTGTGATCTGCTCCAGTCACTGGGCCTCTATGTGCCTCAGCTTCCTCCTCTGTGGGATGGAGATGGAGTGGTGGTACCCTGTGCCGTGGCTGTGCTAACATGGTGCGAGCAGCGCATTCCTGGCCCGCAGCAAGGGGTGGATGCACCTGCATTTGCTCACTGCTGCACAGAGGCACCCCGGCCTTTCTTGTGTCGGGAGGGAAAGGGTCACATTTGCAAGGCTCATGGGGAAAAGGCTGCTTGAGGCAGAGGACAACAGGGCTAGGGGCTCTGGCAGCCCAGGACCTGCGGACCTGCCCCAGGGCTGAGCAGCATTCGACTCTCTGTGCTCTCGTGGCAGCCACACCCCAGGGAAGAAGCTGTGAACCTCGATGGAGTCCTGTGTCAATGGGACAAGCCTGTTGTCCCCTGTGATGCCCAGTCTAGCAAAGTGATGGGCACAGTGAGGCAAAGGCTCCAAGGGCTGGAGACCCAGCCCCAGGAGGGACCTCCACGGGACCTGGTGAGCTGTCAGATCTAGGAGCAGAAGGGAGCGGGCTCTGATGGTGGAGTGAAGGGGATGACACACACTGATGCTGGAAGGGGAACCCGGGTTATCTCCGTTTTAAGGCTTCGGGGGAGGGAGGGAGCCATGGAGGTGATGTGCTTGGTTCCGAGGGGCTGCTGGGAGGCTCAAGTGAAATCCTGAACACAAGAAAGTGCCAAAAATGCTGTCCTCCCCTCCTCCCAGCTGTAGGACTTGGCATCATCTGCCCCACCTCTGCTCACAACCTCTGGAAACTCCATCATAAAACATGGAGCATTTGTGAGGCTCCAAGTGCTCTCCATGCAGAGGGAAGACCCCATAACCACTACTGCCATCATCACAGTCATCTCCATTGCCACCACCACCAACATCACCACCATTACTCATCCTCATCACAGCACCCCATGGTACCTCATCACCATCTCCATCACCACCGTCACTCATCGTTACATCATCATCACCACCACCACCTCCATCACCACCATCACCATCAAACCCCATCATTACATCACACCATACCTCCATCACCACCATCACACCTCCATCACCACCATCACCATCAGCACCCTCATCGTTACATCATCACCACCATCTCCATCATCACCGTCACCATCAGCACCCCATCATTACCATCATCACCACCATCCATCACCACCGTCACCATCAGCACCCCCATCATTACATCATCACCATCACCTCCATCATCACCGTCACCATCAGCACCCCCATCATTACATCATTATCACCACCACCATTACTGTCGTCACCCCTCCACCACTACCACCACAAATGTCATCACTGGCATCATTATCAATGTCTGTCCCAAATGACCTACGTTTGCACAAAAATGGCAGCTAAGAAGCCTCCCCCCAGGGCTGCTGAGGAACCAGGCTGAGGTCCTGGGCTGTGCCATGTGGCACCAGAAGCTCTGGTCTCCATGGTGATTGAGTCAGTCCAAGTCTTTGGCCTACAAGCTGCAAACCCCTCCTAGATTTTGCCAACAGTAGCCCTTGCTCACTGCTCCATGGGGGTCTTAATAAGCATATAAATATCCTGCTTAGGGTCCAGGACCACGAGGCTGCAGCACTGGATCAGGAGACTGTGGGAGGCTGAGTAGCTTTGTGCTCTGGGCTGTGTGAGGCTGACGCTCAGCGATTGCTGTGAAATCCCAGCCCCTCCCTGCTCCACCCGAGGCCAGCTGGTCCCTGGTACTGAGCCACGATGTCTCCTTCCTGGCTGGCTGCGCCCCTTCCCTCTTCTGCCTCCAGAGAGGCGAGGAAGGTTCTCCAGCAGCCCTTCAGGGTTCCTGGCTTCTGCCTCCACCACGGGCTCTCCCTGAGACTGTACGGCTGTCCTGTTGCTGCAGTAACACATTAGCACAAATTTGGTGACTTAAAACAGTAGCAATTTTTTTCTGTCACAGTTTTGGAGGCCAGAAGTCTGAAATCAAGACTGGCCAGGGCCACACCCCTTTGGAAGTGCTGGGGGAGAGCAGGTGCCCCACCCTCCAGGTGCTGGCCACGCCTCTCGCCCCTTCTTCACAGCACCTCTCCTGTGTGTCTCTCTCGAACCTACCTCTCCCCTCTCTCATAGGAACACACACATGTGGGGGCATCTAGAGCCCCCCAGATAATCAGGACAGTCTCCTCCTCGAAACACCCTTAACTTCATCACATCTTTTGCTAAATGAGGTACAAGTCATGGGTTCCCGGGATTAGGACGTGAACACGGGGCCGTCCTCCAACTTCCTACAGAGGCCTGGGCTGAAGGAGCTCTCGGGGGAGGCAGGAGGAATCTCGAGAGCTGGAGCAACAGAGGACTCTGGAGACCATGCTGGGGCCTCACCCCTGCCTTGGCCATGGGGTTTTAGGGTGACCCCTGAGGCACAGTCCCCCCAGCATTAACTACTCTTTGCCTTCACTCGACTGCTTCTGCTTCCTGTGGCCCTGTTGCTGCTCAGACCCCGGCCTCCTCCCAGGCCACCCACTCTTCCAGGACCCTTCCCCATCTTTTGGCCTCTCTCAATGGCTAATGCCCAGCTATTATCCCAGGGATCTGAGAAGCCTCGGTCCCCCAAGTGCTGTAAGCCGCCCTCCCCCGGGTGCCACAGCCCCGTCTGCTGCCTGCTCCTGTCTGTGTCTCCGTGAACGGTCAGCCGCAGGGATGTCCAGATGCTTCACCATCAGAACCCAGCAACTAGGACCGTGCCAGGCACAGCACTCATTCACGCAATGAAGGAATGAGTGAGCGAATGGGCGACTGAATCCGAGGCCCCTGCCATGTAGGAATTCTCAGGCTTCAGGCACAGTGGGTTTCCCGAGTGGCCAACTGCAAAGGGGAGAGCCTGGCCTTGGAGCCCGAGTGTGCCCGGCTCCCCGACGCTCTGCTCACACCCTGCTGCTGCCAGAGTCCCAGGGCTGCCCAGCCTCTCCCCAGGACGTGCTGAAACAGTGGCATCCCAAGCCTTCAGTGGATGGATGGCAAATGGGCAGGGCTGGGGTCCAGGGCTGGGCGGACTGTTGAGATGGAAGCCAAGACCGCAGGGCTAGAAGCTCTGCCTCCCGCCACCCTCCTATCAGGGGCGCTCCCCCTGCAAGCCTGTCCTGGGATGGGAGACTGACAGTCCCGGGCTCATCACAAATGCTACTGATCCCTGACAAAGGAGCCTCATCCTGATGTCTGACAAAGGCACCTCACCCATCAGCAAATGGCAGTGGGGGGCATGGCCAGGGACATTCCCCAACCCCGGTCCTCTTTGGGTTTTCTTTCCCCACCTAGAAATTCTCAGGCATCCTCTGAGGAGGAGCAGGACACGTGGAGGCACTGGGAACGTCTTTAGAGTCTCCCGCTGGAAGGCTGGAAGCAGTGCTCCTGTCTACGGGCGAGGGCAAGAACTGGCCCCGGTGCAGGGGCTTCCGAGGGCGCAGAGCACCAGGCGGCACAGAGCACCAGGCGAAGCTCGTGTGGAATCCATGTGCTTCTGCCTCCATTCTGGGCTCGTTTTACCACAGCGCAGGCACTGGGAAGCCCTTGCTGTCTGTGTTTTGGGGTCACAGGCGACTCAGCGTCTTGAGTGTGCCCAGCCCTCCCTTCCAGGCTAGGGAGCCCCTAGTCAGGAGACCTGAGGGTCAGGAGGCTGCGCATCTGGTCCCAGGGCCAGGCCGCCTGCTGTGCAACCCTGGACGGGCCATTCCACCCCTTGGGCCTCAGTTGGGTTATTAGAAAAGCAAGAGAAAGAATTCATTCCTACTTCACAGGACCTTGGGATTAAAGGAGAATGTGCCTCAGAGGAGGGGTGTGAAGCCAGGCTCGAGATGACTGGGAAAAGCCGCCTGAGGCCTGCTGCAGGGGCTGGAGTTGGCCTCCTGGACGCCCACTCGGCTGCCCTGCACACATCAGGAGACAGGGAGTGATCCGGCGCGTTCCTCAGGCACCCAGTGCATCCCAGCTGCTCTAGCCTGCTGGGGAACACGGTGTCACCAGCCTTGCCCACTGCATGCCCGGACGCACCGTCCTCAGGGACATCCATGCCTCACCTCCCAGGCAAGCACCCCTCCAGTCACCACCTCCTGCCTCTGTTGGGCCCAGCCCTCAGGGCGCCCTATGTTCCCACACAGACAAGGAGAGCTGGGCCAAGGAGGGCGCCTCTCCCTGCGTGCTGGGCCTGGCTGTGTGGGAGGCAGTGGGCACTCGCCGCCACCACCACCGCCTCCTTCACCGCAGGCCTTTGGCACCGAAGGGCTTTCCGACTGCCAAGGCTTAAATGGCAACTGGCGCGGGCTCCCAGCCCCCGGGCCCGTCTCTGCCGGCTCTCTGGACAGCTGACAGCTGTCTCACACTGTGGCAGGCATATGCTCGCCCAGCCCCACATCCCACCAGCCAGGGCCCAAAACAAGCCATGAGACCCCTGCCCCATGCTGCTGCATCCCAAGCTGCACGTGGCCAGATCCAGCCTCCAGGCAGGCAGCTCCATCCTCCTCCAGGCCTCTCTGACCACGCCAGAAGGAAGGATAACCAGGCCCCGGGGTCGACTCTGCCAAAAATTTGCTCTGTGACCATCAGACACATTAGTCCCTTCTCCCTGGGCCTCACTTCCTCATCTTCACAAAGCCGGGGCCAATGGCCCCACAGTCTCTCCCAGCTCTGACAGCCAAGCTTGCCTGCCCTAAATCATCAGAGACACAAGAGCCTACTCCAGGACCAAGGGGCACAGACCAGGGTGGGGCTGCATCCTGGCTCATCGGCCCCAGGGATGAGGGGACGTTGGTGATGTTGGGAGACAGAGCACCTGGGACCATCCCTACCCTCCGTTCACTGATGAAGGCTCCGTCTGGGAACCACCTCCAGGTCCTTTTGCCTTCAGGTTCAGACTTCCATGGAAGGACTTGAGGCTCTTGGGCAAGGCATGTAAGGCTCGGGGAGGGCACTGGCCGTGGGGACAGATGCAACTGGCATGGCCTGAGGAGAGGCCAAGAGCCAGTGAGGAGAACAAGGGCCCTGGGGGAGGAGGGGCTGCCAGAACAAGCTGCTGTGACCCGGGGGGCCGACAGCCTGCAGGGCCTTCTCTGATGGTGCTGCTGCTCCCTGGAACCAAGTGGCATCCTCGCTCGGCACAGCTGGCCCTCGGGGCCACCCAGGCCTGCCTGGGTCCCATGGGGCAGGAGGGACTCAGAGCAGGCACATGGGCCAGGGACAGGAAGGCGTCGGGCCAGGCCGGCCAAGTGCAGGCAGGCAAGGGGCTGCCACAGGGACACAGGTGGCAGTGTGACTGCTCCCCCAGAGCCAGAGAAGGGGTTCTCTCTAGGGCAGGATCTGCAGACCTGAACCTGCCCACCAGTGGCCCCACCAGAGCCAGGACAGCACACACCCAGGAAGAAGCCACGAAACCCTCACAGAATGCACACTTCACAGAATGCACACTTCACAGAATGCACACTTCACAGAATGCACACTTCACAGAATGCACACTTCACAGAATGCACACTTCACAGAATGCACACTTGAGATTCTCACAGCCCCAGGGCCTGAGCTGAGGGGTCACCGGTGGTGCCGCGGGAGTCGGGCTGCCCTCCCGGAAGCCAGGCTGCCCCTGAGCAGAGCGAAGGCTCCATCGCCCTCCAGGGAGCACGGGGAGTCTCCAGGCTGCACTGAGGTTGGATGGGCTGGGGTGGAGCACAGGGGGTCAGTCCCCCTCCCCACCTCCCATGACTTTCCCATGAAGGCCTCCCTGCTCAGGGGCCCCATGCTCAGAGGCCGGGGTGACCTGAGGTGGATTCTGGACACACCTCTGCCCCCAAATACCTTAGCAGCACTGAACCAGGATGTGGAAAGGGGCCAGCACTGACCTTAACTGCCAGCAGGAGGTCCGCTATCATCTGTCCAGAGGGAGCTGTCCAGGTAATGGCAGTGCCTCAGGCTGCCCCAGAGAATTGCTCCTCAGGCCGCTCCAGGACAGGGGCCGGGGTACTTCCTCCCACTGACCCTGATCACACCTACTGACCACCACTCCTGGGGGACCTCAGGTGCCCACACTCCACTCAGATCTGGGGCCTCTTGTTTTGCCCCAGCACCGGCCCTGTCCCCACCCCAGCTGCCCTCCATAGCTATTGCTGTGCCAAGGATGTGCTGGGCCCCCATCCCAGGCCCTGCCTGCCTCTCCTTGCCCTCGTGAGGGCTGTCAACCTCCTTCCTGACACTGTCTCACAGGCCCGCCAGGTGACCCCGAGCATCAGGCATGGCCCATCCCCATCCCTTGAGGGTCACAGTAACCACCAGAGCCCCCTGTCACTCGTGCTCCTGGGGCTTGTTCTGACCCCATGTCCTCCAAACTCTGTGGTCCCGTCTCCTCTTCCGCTGCTCATCCTCTCCACCCCACTGTTGGGGCTCACTCTCCATGGGGTGTGAATTTCCCTAGAGATTCTGACTCGGGGTCTCTGCCCCACCCTGCCTCATGCAGGAGCCCCACACTCAGGCCCTTGGGACAGCGCCCTGGCTGCTCCTTGCCCACACAGGCACTGAAGTGGAAGGAACTCACATGTCCATTCCCATCCCAGCGCTCAGGAACCTCTCCCATTAACCTTCCCTGCTACAGCCCATTAAGCAAAGTCCCTTGAGAGTTGTAGAATCGGTGGCTCAGAAACATCCCATCCTCTCTGTAATAGTCAGCGTGGGCTGCCACAGCAAAAGACCACAGACGGGGTGGCTTAAACAGTAGATACTTAACTCTCACAGCTCTGGTGAGTGCAAGTTTAAGGTCAGGGTACCCACCTGCAGGGTTGCGTCTGGTGAGGGCTCTCTCCTTGGGTGACGGGTGGCCACCTTCTGGCTGCATCTTCACGTGGCCTTCCTCTGTGCATGCATGAAGGGAGGAGAGAGGGCACCTCAGGTGTCTCTTCTTATAAGGTCAGTGTCCCTCCCTGATGACCCCATTTAGGCTTAGTTGCTTCCTTAGAGGCCCCATCTCCAAACACAGCCACACTGGGGCTTAGGGTTTTAACACATACATTTGCGGGGGGACATAGACATTCACATCACAAGACCCCACCCCCCTACCCCCACATTCAGGTGACAGTTCAGGAACTTTCTGCCAGAGAGCTGCAGCAAACTGCTAGATGTGGCAGAGTGATTTTGGGTGCACCCTGAGTCCTCTACTCCCAGCTGAGCGGCTTCCCCACCCCAGAGCTCCTGCCCCAGCCAGCATTTCCAAAGCACTCATCATGCAAGTCTGAGGGGCAATCGCATCAATTGTGCTCACAGAGGTCCTGAGCGTGCGCTTTCCCACAGGCCTCTCACAGTTGCCTCGTGCACTAGGAGACTCAGGGAGAAAGCACAGTCGGGGGGCTGCCCCGAGCCCAGACATCCAGCCCTGGTGGAAGGAAAACATGGAGTCTGCCGTCTGGGCTAATTGGTGCCTCCTCCGACTTGGGCACCTCCCTCAGGCCTGAGGAGCAGGTGAGAACTTTAACCCACTGCACCGAGCGAGGGGCGCTGGTCTGAGGCTGGCTGGGCAGAGATGGGTCTGTAGGAGCCAAGAAAATCCCTGCCCTGCTCCTGATCCTCCTGCTGGGGTCCAGCATCATGCAGTATTCCCTGCAGGCAGGCCCACTCCTCAACTACCCCCTTGCCCTTGGTGCCCCAGGGGCTGAGGCTGCAGCCCAGGATACCTGAGGGTGCCCACTCAGCACTCAGGCACATAGCCTGGATGTGCAAGGGAGTGGGGTAGCCCTTGGCCCATGAGGGTGGAGCCTGGTGGGTCTTCCATCTGGGTGCACAATTCTACGGCACATGCCATGCAGCTCTTAGGGCATCCCGTGGGCTCAAGCCCCAGGTGGCCACTGCAGTGGCCTGTTTGAGGCCACAGCCTTGTAGGACCAAACGCCCTGTCTCGTTCTGCCTCACCCTGCCTGCACCCTGATGCCTGGGCGTCTGAAATCACCTGCCGAAGCAAAGTGCTCCCGTACAAACCCTTGTCTCAAGTTCCGTGTTCGGGGGAACATCTGCAGCAGACTTCAAATATGACCCTAGTGCGCCCTGCTGCCTGGAGTCCACACCCTTGTGTTCTGAGGACCTGGCGCAGTCGCTGGCACAGGGCAGTGCTCAGTGAGGTTTCTAAATGAGCCTCCCCTCGGGGCCGGGGCATGGGGTTCGGTGTCTCATCGAAGCTGCTGGCTACCAAGTGAGCAGCCTGCTCACACATGGACTCAGTGACTGTCACCACGTAGAGGCACTAAGACCCTAGAGGCCAGGAGAGCCCCGCTCCGGGGAGCACCAACCGGCACCTGGGCCCCAGGAGAGACTTGGTGAGCTTCCGGGAGCAGGGACAGAGGCCAGAGGCCTGAAGGCCACGGAGGGCAGGGAGCCCAGGAGAGGAAAGTGGTTCCGGTCAGCTGCACTCACCATGGGCACAGCCCACCACCCCTCAGCCTCCTCAGCCACTGTTGGGAGAGGAAGAGGGGGGCGTCCAGGGGCAAGGCTGGGCTCAGCACCTGGGAGGTGTGGGGAGGTGGGGCGTACCATGGGCTGGCCTGTGAGGCAGGGCAGCCGCAGGAAGTTCAGCTCGCTGCAGGGAACACCCCTCATTACAGCTCCAGGCTGACCTCGCACAGCTCCAGGCTGACCTCATTCTCTGTGCTTGGAATGTGCTTCTGCTCTGCTCTGCCTTCCTCTGGGAATAGCAGTTCTCCTGGAAGAGGGAGCTGCTGATGGCTCTTTCCATTGTCTCTTTGAGATGCAAATTCCCTGACCCAGGGACACCTTCTCTGTGGGCTGCTCTCTCCCCTGCCAGGCCAAACAATCACTGCCTGGCAGCCACTGGGGCTGGTGGCTCCTTCATTACCTGCCTCACCATGCACCTGGTGGGTTCCTTCCCAGCTGCTGGCTCCCCCGGGGACAGGAGAGGCCGGGCCCTTGCCAGCTGATGCGGGTTCCTGTGTGGCCTGTGCTGGCTGCTCACAGGTGGGCACTGCTGCTGCTGCTGCCCCTGCACTTCCTTTCTTGCTCATCTTTGTCAAGGAGGAGGCCCGGGGCTGCGGCTCCTCTGCACCCTTCCTGAAACCTGTCAGCCCTTTTGGGGACTGGGCGCACATGGCACGTCCTGCAGCTCCTCTCGTCTTTCTGTTCAGAAGCCACCCTGTCTGGCTCAGGCCAGGTGACCAGGGGAATCAGCCCTGGCCTCAGGGTTCATACCCTCTTCCCTCCCTGACAGCCATGTGGGCTGATGTCCCTCAGCTGTGCTGAACGCCAAGGTGACCATCAACCACCAGTCACTCAAATGAGGAGGGTGTGGCTTTGATCAGAGGTGAATGGCTCAGCTGTGAGGTGTCATTTGCTGGGCTGGAGTGAGGCCCAAAGGGTTGTTCAGTCCCGGGGTCCCCAGGGACGGGTCTGGGCCTTGCATCTGTCCTCAGGAGCAGCCAGGGGGCAATGGCAGAGGCCATGCTTTCTGGGCAGTGGGGCATGTGCTGGGCCCACCCCAGCATCGCCTACCGATGTCCTTCTACCATCCACAAACACGTCACCACAGTCCCTAGAACCCAGCACTTGAGGGGGCAATGGCCACCAGACTTTAGCCACTGGGCCACCAGCTCCTGCCCAGACATAAGACAAAAGGGGAAGCTGAGGTTGCCCACGGCCACTGTGAGCTGCACCGGGACTCTGCTGGCGAGACCCAGAAGAAGGCAGGGGCCAAGGCTGAAGCACCAGCCACAATGGCTTCCATGGGCTGCTGGGCTGGATCCTCAACAGGTGACTCCAGGGTGCAGTGTGCAGTGGCCGAGCCATTCCAGGTGTCCACAGTGGCACAGGACATTGTGTGTATGTACATGTGGGCATGCAGGTGCACACATGTCTGTGGGTGCATGTGTGTGAATGGGAGTATGCATGTGTGTGCATGAGTGTGAAGTGTGTGGAGTGGGCCTGGCCCTGTAGAACAGGGGTCCACCTCAGCCTCTCTCTTAAGGCTCCACACTAGCCTGGCTTCAGCTACCTTCTCCATCTTGATGGTCCCAAAATGCTACAGCCAACTGTCATGTATCTTTGAGCATCAAATTTGAATGCACACACACACACACACACACCCCTATCCATTCATTCATCTGCCCATTTATCTAACAGAGCCCCTTCCTCCTGCATCTGGCCATTGGTGGCATCTCAGCCCGGGTGTCCGACGCTGAGCTCCTCCTCCCTGCCAGGCACCTGCCTCCCTCCTGGGTGCTTCCCATCCCTGAGCCCACTGCATCTTTTGCTGTGGCCCTGATCCCTCCACCTGCAAGGCCAGCCTGGCCGAGGCTAGAAGCCCAGGGGAGCTCAGGGATATTGGGGATGGCTCTGGCTTCATCTTGCAGCTCTAGGCCCAGGTGGGCTCATGAGCCCCTGTGACCTGCTAAGCCTCAGCCCCCTCTGTCACACCAATGCAGTCCATATCTCACCTGGGCTCCAAACACCCCTGACCCCCCACCAGGCCCACAGTGTGAATCCTGCACCCATCAGGGAGGCAGGGATAGGTGGGCCACTGGGGTATGGATGCTGGGCTGGGGCCTGGGAGAGCCTAGAAGAAGAAGTGTCCTCATGGTGAGGACAAAAAAGGGAGGCTGGTACCCCTGTCTGGAGGGGTGAGGAGTGGCTGAGATGTGGAGCTGCAGAGCTCAGGTGCTGAGCTCAGGTGCTGAGCTCAGGTGCTGAGCTCAGGTGTGGAGCTCAGGTGTGGAGCTCAGGTGTGAAGCTCAGGTGCAGAGCTCAGGTGCGGAGCTCAGGCCGAGGACAGGCCCCACAATGTGGGAACCAGCAGGATGGAGCTGAGACAGATCTCAGAAGGAACCAGTGGCTGGGAGCGCTGGGCAGCTGACAGGACAGCCACTGATCCAGGGTCACCCTGGTGCCAGGCACACCCTGCACTCCTGGTGCTGACTCCAGAGGAAGGTTCAGCAAGTCGGGGACGCAGGTTCCTCAGGAGTGCCTGTGCCCTGAAGACAGAGCAGCTGGTGGGAGAAGGACCAGAGCGGAGACTTCCAGACACCCAGGCAGGAAGAAAGTCTTTGAGAAGGGAAAAGTCTTTGCCATGGTGGGGGTGGGGGTCAGCCTGTGTGTAGGTCTGGGTGGGTAGGAGAGCTTCCCAGCAAGGAAGACTGGCATGCAGGCCAGGAACAAGACAGCGCCCCTGCCCCATCTTCCCCCACAGCTGACTGCCCCTCAGATACTGACTGAGGCCCCCATCAAGCCCAGATCTTCACCTGCAGCTGGGTACACTTCCCCCGACACCCACAGCTCAGTCCTAGAGGTCCCCAGGCTCCAGCCTCACTGGCCCCAGCAGCCTCCTTCTTTGTCTGTCCTCCAGCCCCCAACCCCATGTGAAGGCCAGAAAGCACCTGCATGCCTCTCCCTGGAGCCCAGCTCAACTGTGGCAAAGCTCATGCCCCAGCATCAGAAAGCTGGGGTTCACGGTGCTCCCCTGTCCACCTTGGCACCCCCATGCAGGTTAGAGCCTTCCCCCGGGGACTCTGAAATGAGATGGCCTCAGGACCCCCATCCCTGGCTGGGTGGCAGCAGGGTTTGCTGCCTGGAGGTAACTCCCCAAGAAAGCAAGACTATGACGTAGGTGGCTCGAGAGGCAGCTCCATGCTGCCTGCAGGTCTGTGGTGGCCCAGCTATGGCTCAGGGTTCCCACGCTCCACGTTGCTGCACCAACTTCCAGCAAGGCCTTCTGCCTGCAGCTCCCAGCAGCTGTCACAGGCCTGGGGCTTGGCACGACAATTATTCCCTTATTCCCTCGCCACCCATGGAGAAGGCTCGGGCCATGGCCCCGCCCTGGGGGCAGAGCTGCGGCTGACAAGAATGACGGAAGGAGAGGCTGCGTGGCCGCACTGCTGCCTCTCAAACGCCTGGAAGCCCACAGCCGCGGGACAGGCACTGGAAAGCCAGTGCCAGCTGCGCCAGCTCAGCCGTCTGTCTCAGGCAGGCACCGTCTGCTGTGGCCGGCGGGTGGTGTGTCTGGGCCGGCCCTGCCCTAGACGCCGCCAAGGTGCAGGAGGCATGGCTGCTGCCCTCTGGGAGCTCGTCCTGGGGTGTCTGTGTGACACGGACCTGCCCATGCAAGGTGCTCAGACCCCCTCCACCTCAGAGTTCTCACCTGAAAAGTGGGGATAATAACTATCTTCACATTAGAGCCGGGAGGACCAACTCAGGCTCACTCATTCAGAAAACACACCTGGGGCCCCAGCATCTGGTTATCAGGCCTGGTGACGGGATTTGCCAGCGACGGAGGGACTGGATGATGAGTGTGTCCAGCTCAGGGCCAGGGGCTGAGATGTCCTAAGCCCAGACAACAGCAGACAGCCAGGCACTAGCAGAGATTCCAGCATGGGCTCCTCATCAGCCAGGCTTCAGTCCTGACGTCGGACCTTCCAGACGAGGCTGCGCCTGTCCTGGCCGTGGCCAGCTCGTCACGCGGGAACCACCCTGTTTCTTTGCCTTCCAGCGCTGATCGCTCCTTGAAATCACATCTGTGTGTTGCCTGTCTATTGCCCAGCTACTCTGAGACATTCTGTGCCCAAGGGCTAGCTTTCTGCCTGTGTTGATCACTGCCGAATCCCTAGAATAGTTGGTGCTCAATTCACGTTTGTTGAATGAATTGAAGTTGGCCAGGCAGGGACTCAGGCCCAGAGAGCAGGATGGAAGTCATACATGGGACCACAGTGGGCCCTCCTGCCCACAGATGGGACGGGACTGAGTCCGGGGAAACCAAGGCTGCTGGAGGGAGGAAGCTAAGCTTTCTCCCCTGTGTGATGGGAAATGCTGGGGAATGAGCCCGGCAGTTCCTGAGCACCCATCTCGGAGTCCAGCAAAACACCCTGTGTCATTGTGTCACTGAAAACTTGAGGAAGAGAATCGAGCCCTTGTGAGACATCAGGTCCCCCAGCCTATGCACCTCTGTGTGTCCATCCTCAGCTCCGTGCTCCAGCAATAAACCTGGGAGTCTTTCTTCATCCAGAACCTAGGAGGGCCAGCCCAGGCCAGGGATGGGGCAGAGAGATCAGGGCCCTCCCCACTCCCCACTTTTCACAAGCCCCCAGTCTAAATGAAGGGCTAGAATCGGCCCATGGGAACGGCCAGGTAGTCGTGCAAGGGCGTGCAAAGGTGGACATGTGGCCAGCTGGACATGTTCCCAGCAGTGGCACAATGGTGTGCCCACAGTGGCAGCAGCGCTGGGGCCAGAGAATTGGGCTGACCCCACTCCACTTCCTGCTGCCCCATCTCACTGTATGACTCCTCGGTGCCTGGGCCCCTCATCTCCAGTAGAATGTTGATAAAAGCTGTTGCCCTGAGGGTTACATGAGCAGGGGAAGGTGCGGAGGCAGCTCGTGGCATGCCATGGGCTTTGAGAAATGTGACCTCACCACTTCCTATCATCATTGTTAATAATGAGATGTGGAACCCAGAAGATCAAATATTCTTGAACTTCCAGGGACTTGAAGACAAGCAGGAGGTGAGGCTTTCAAAAAGCAAGGATTGGAAGTAGAGAGGGCTGGGCAGGCCTGCCAGCTGCGGACCCCAGGGAGACAGACTTCAACCAGCTGGGGAAGCAGAGCGAGAGGAGGCCCAACGAGGAGGCCAAAGGCAGATTTGAGGGAACAAGAAGGAGACTCAGAGGCAGGGTCCCAGACAGCCCCAGGGGAATGGGAGGGCTGGGCAGGGGCTGGGACAGCTCTGCTGGAGCCCAGCCTTAATGGCGCATCCTACCTGCTGCTTTGCCTGAGAGACAGGAGGACGACTGGGAGTGCCTGGGCCCCAGGCCAGCCAGATGGGAACACTGTCCACACCTCGCTCACGGCCATCAGCCGTGCATCCGGTTGATACTAGGACTCTCATACTGCATTGTGATCTGATCATTAACAAAAGAATGCTGATTTGTAAAAAGTGCCTCAACTTCTTATGCACAGCCTAATTTGGGCCTCGCACACCCCAGAGGGGAGACCTGGTGGTCCTGCAGCCTCAGGAAGAAAGTGAGTCTTTCGGGCTCTGCAATCTCTCCCTGGGAGGCCCCGCTCCGTGGCACGGGTGGTGGAGGCACGCCCAGGTGCCGTCTTTTGGCACTGATTCAACAATGGCTGGAGCAGCTTCTCCCTGCCAGGCACCCACAGTGGCCACCCTGTGCGGACCTCACCTCCCTCCAGTAACCCAGAGTGGGCAGGCAGGACTAACACATCCTGGAGAGATGTGGACAAAGAAGCTCAGAGAGGGAGAAGTTCAAGTTGATGTGGCAGGTCAATGGCTGGTGCTGGAACAGAAGCACCACCCCAGTCCTTCCCACCAGCCTCCCAACCGCTGAAGCACTTTCTGTCCTTTGGGGGCCAGGGCAGGACTACAGACAGCCAGGATTTGAAGACTTAAAGGCTTCGGGATGGAAACTGGGGTGTGGAGAAGGAGCACACCCTGGAGGACACAATCTGAGGTCTCAGAACCCACCAGCCCTATCCCACCCAGGCTGCTGGGGAACACTGTTATCTCCTTCTAATGGCTCATTGTCTCAATGGTGCACACATAAGCACACACACTCACATGCATGCTCACAAGGATGCACACCCACACACGGTCACACACATGCACACACACACTCGTACAGTCATGCATCCTCATACACACACACATTCACATGCAGGCACAAGTCACACACATGAGAAATGGGCTGCTCAGAGCCAATTGTCTACTTTGACAGATAATGCAGTCCAGCTTCCCAGAGTTCTTCAGGGGAGGATTTGGGCCAAGTTATAAGGAAATAATCTGCTAATACACCCTCTCTTAATCACCGCCTGGTCCTCTTCTTCCTGTCTCTTCTCCCTTCAGTGTCTGCTGAGCAGAACTACAGACTTGGTTCTGTTCAAGTGAGAACAGGAGGAATTGTAGAGCTACTGGGCAATAGGACAGATGATTCAGGGAGTGGGCAGTGGATGTTCTGTGGGGAAGGATAGGTGACTTGGTCCAAGAACGTGGAAAGCTGGACCAGACTGGTACAAAGCCATCTGTGCACTCAGGGATCTGCTCAGATTCTGTGAGGAGGCTCCTGCTCTTGACAGGATAGAACAAAAGGTACAGGACATGCTCTCTTACTTGGAATAACAAACAAATAAGCAAAATCCATAAAACAATGATTTTCAAGACATTGGACATCAAGCAGTAAAGGACAGTGCTCTCAGAGAGATGGCAAAAAGCAAGCTGAGCCCTCCAGTTGTGATGGTTTCTGCCTTGACAGAATTTCCAGGTCCTGATGGGGGAGGGGAAGCCAAGACAGGGTCCTGTGGACTCCCCGAATTGAAGAGATGGATCTGAGAGTCTGGGAGATCAAGAGAGTTAGAGTTTGCAGGGCAGAGCACTGGACAGGGGAAGCTTCACAGAGAGGGAACTCTGGGATCTGCAGGGGGTCTCTTGAATATTCAGCATAGCACAGATCAACACAGGCATGTGAGGAGGTGACTCAAGGTCAAGGCAAAACACCACCTGAATGGATTAGAAGGAAGAGCAATTGGAGCTCACACACGGCCAGGGATAGAGCCAGCTCCATCAGCCTGACTAGAAAACCTCTTCATCCACAGGGTATCATCCACAGTCTGGTCTTGCCTTGGTTGTGGGGAATAATTCACCCTAAGCTGGACACCACTCTGGTTCCATCCAGCAAATCTTAAAGGCAAGACACAAAATGATCAAAGTAGTTCCCAAAACAAAGACCAAGATTTATAGGAATACAAAACTATCCAACACCTAACAAGATAAAAATACACAATGTCTAGCATCCAATGCAAAATCATGAGACAAGGAAAGAAGCAGGAAAATGCAGTTTATAATGAGGATCAAAGCAGACTCAGAATTGCAGGGATGTTAGAATTAGTGGACAAGGACCTGTAATTATAGCCATATTCTATCTGCAATGTCCAAAACATTACAGGAATGATTGAGCATGCTCAATAGAGACATGGAAAATAAAAAGAAGACCCAAAATCAAACTTCCAGAGCTAAGAGCTACAAAGTTTGGGAAGAAAAAGTCACTGAATGTGGTTAATGATAGATTAGAGATCGCAGAAGAAAAGATCAGTGAACTTGATGACTTGGCAATAGAAACTATTCAATATGAAATACACAGAAAAAAATCTTAAAAATTAGCAGAGCATTAGTGAGCTGCTTATTTGACAACGACGAGCAGCCTAATGCATGTATCTGAAGTGCCTAAAGGCGGGAGCAGGGGGAAAAGACAGAATTGAAGAAATAATGGCTGAAAAATTTCCAAATTTGATGGAAACTATAAGCCCACAGATGCAAAAAGCTCAAAAAACAAACAAAAAACTCAAGCACACGAAACATTAAGAAAACTACATCGAGCCACATCATAACCAAAATTCTCAAACCCAGTGATGAAGAGAAAACCTTAAAAAAAAGAGATATATTTCACCTAGAGGAACATAGGTAAGGATGACAGTAGATTTTTTTGCTGGAAACAATGTATCCCAAGAAGATTGTGGAGCTACATCTTCTTTAAAGGAATGAAGGGGGAAAATCCCTGTCAACCTCAAATTCTATACCCGGAAAAAATATCTTTCAGAAGCCAAAGGCAAAACAAAGACTTTTTAGCCATACAAAGCTAAAAAAGCTACCACCTGCTGGCAGGGCGCCGTGGCTCATGCCTGTAATCCCAGCACTTTGGGAGGCCGAGGTGGGCAGATCATGAGGTTAGGAGATTGAGACCATCCTGGCCAACACAGTGAAACCCCGTCTCTACTAAAAAAATACAAAAAATTAGCCGGGCATGGTGGCGGGTGCCTGCAGACCCAGCTACTCGGAAGGCTGAGGCAGGAGAATGGCATGAACCAGGGAGGCAGAGCTTGCAGTGAGCTGAGATCACACCACTGCACTCCAGCCTGGGCGACAGAGTGAGACTCTGTCTCAAAAAAAAAAAAAAAAAAAACTACCACCTGCTGACTCACACTACAACAAATGCTATAGGAAGTCTTGCAGTCAGAAGGAAAATGATGACAGATAGCAAGACGAATCCACACAGAGGAATGAAGAGCGCTGAAAACACTGCCTACCTGTGTAACATACAGGATTTCTTTCTTAGAATTTAAACCACTTTGAAGATCCTATGGTGCGGCCATGTGTGGCTGGTTGGGAGCCAGCCCGTGGCAGCACCAGGGCGTGGTTCAGGGCCAGCGTTCCATGGTAAGTACAGGTTGAGTTACGGGCTGGTGGTTGATATAGCAGAGGATTGTTTGATGTGTCAGTCATCCCAGGCTGCCATCACAGAACACACACAGGCTGGGGGACTTCAACAGCAGAGGTATTTTTCTCACAGCTCTGGGAAGCTGGAGTCTGAGATGGAGATGTTGGCAGTGTTGGTTTCTTCTGAGGCCTCGCTCCTTGGTCTGTAGATGGCCGCCTTCTCCCTGTGTCCTCGCGTGGTCTTCCTTCTGTGCGTGTCTATCTCCTAACCTTCTCTCTTTTAAGGACACCAGGCAGATTGGTTGAGGGCCCACCCAAAAGACCTCGTTTTGACTTAATCACCTCTTTGAAGGCCCTATCTCCAAATACAGTCATATTCTGAGGCACTGGGGGTCAGGCTTCAGCAAACAAATGTTAGAGGGGACACAACTTAGCCCATAACAGTTGGTGATGAGGACCTGAGGCAGGCTCATGAGAACTCAGGGGGACCTGAGGTTTGAGAGGCCGCAGGAGGGGAACACACTCTCCATCCGTGCATGGGAGGCACCATGGCTCTGGGCTGCCTCTGGAGGACAGTGACTGCCTGTACCCAGGTGGGCTCCAGGGTCCTCCTCTGGCTCTGGGGAAGGCAGTCGAGTTGCCCTGAAACCTTGGCCCACCATCCCGGGAACCAAGAGCCCCATCTGTTCAGGTAAATGAGTCAACAGACGGGGCCAAGAGCCCCTGCGGCCTCCCGAGAAAGCCCTGCACGTCTCCAGCCCTCGCTGCAGCCGCCCACTCCGAAGGAAGGCTGTGAACCTTTCCTGACCTCTGCTTGCCGCCAGTTCCTGGCCCTTTGTGGGAAGTCCCAGGATTAAACGCCACTTGGGGTTTATTTACTCAGCTCTGACAACCACAGAAATCAATGCTGCCGTGAACTTCTGGCCGCATCTTTTATGACTGCTTTTAATGCCTGACTTTTAAGCACTGGGACTTCCTCTGGAGGGCCTGCTTCTGTCTGCAGGTGTGAGTGTGCCCTTGTGCATGCACAGGCCAAATGTGCTCCTTTTTCGAAGCACACGTGGCCTGAATGCCTGTGTGAGCTTGGGTCTGTTCGCATGTTTGCACGTGTGTTTATCGTGTTGGCATGTATGCCTGCTCAAATGGAGCTGCCAGATGTGTGCTCACGGGCCCTGATCACATGAACACGGCTGTGTGTATGTGGCTGGAGGCTATCCAGGTGTGCCTGTGTGTGTCCATGCTTATGTGCACAGGCATGTGTGTGCTCCAGGGAGCAGGTGCACAGCCTGCATTTTGCATTTGGACTCATCAATGTGAAAACAGACCCACAGCTATAAACCCTTTGCTTAATCCGAAGCAAAGAGAGAGAGAGAATGAGAAAGTGAGAGCGCTATTTGCATCACTTAGCCCTGAATGTGAACCTCATTTTGGTGGGAAATGAACACAGCTGGAGTCCTTAAAAAATCCATCAGACCCGTTCCCATGCCTGTAGATTTCAAACAAGCCCGTGAAAGACCTACTGGCAAGTGACATTTCTCATCCTGGCTTCCCTGCCTGGGCTTTCTCCAGAGCGATATTTATCAGCAGGGCCTGGAAGAATGAAAAACAGGTCCAAGGCATCCTCGGCCTCAGCATCTACCCGTTGGGCCACATGAGACAAGCCCGTGGCTGGGCCAGCCTGTGGTTTTCACGTTCTGAGGCAAGCTTGTTCAGCTCCCTCTTCCCAGCCCCAGTCAATGGATGTAGGTCCCTCCGTCTGAACCCCCTGGAGGACTGCCCAGGATTGCACAACAAACTGTCTAGCGGTGTCTTCTAGCTCTCCCTGCCAGATTCTTGGGTTGAGGTTTAGATCATATGCGCCTCCCCAGCTTGTCCCCTAGAAGAGGTAGAGTGTAATCAGTGCCTTCTGACAGGCCCCAGTGTCTGAGCTCAGCAGTGCAGATCACACACTGCTTAACTCCAGGGTGCCAAGTCACGCCATATTCTATGTGCTCAAGAACAGCGCTACTTGACTTGAGCAGTGTACAGCCTGTGCACCAGTCCATGGCAGACCTAGCTGGGCCCACACTGTCCTGCCTGACTCCTGGCAAGGAACCGAGCCTTGGCCTCCTCACAACTTTCCTGGGGCAGGACCCAGAGCTGGAAGCATTAGGAGCTTCTTTGAGGTCATGTTCTTTTCCTGAGAGTAAATATTCTTTGTGGTTTCCTGGGATAAATCCAGGTCAGGTTCATCCAGCTCCCTGACCCTGGGAAAACCACTCACCCTCCCTGTACCTCAGTGTCTTTATAACAATACCTGCTTGCCTCCCTGGAGGCTGCAGGGTCAACATAATAATGGTTATGAAGGTGTTTGGTTAGTGGGGAGGACTTGTTGATACTATGAATCACAGTAGAATAATTTAAAAATACAACAATCATAAGAAGTTTATCATATTTTGATCGTGGTGTAGCACTGGTCAGAGCCATTTTTCCATGAGTTTCCCTACCCTAAGAAGCACAGTATGGAGCTTGTGGGAAACATGAAATAAATTCTGGTTGACAGCATTAGAGAGGCCTGGACTGGACTGAAATTTGCTGGATGGCAAGTGCATGACCTAGGAATGCAAAACACCGTAGAGCCGGTGGCTTCAACAGGCATTTACTCCTCTCAGATCTAGAGGCTGAGTCCAAAATCAGGGCGTGGGCCGGCTCCAGTGTGGTGAGGGCCTGTGGCTTGACATGTAGGCGATGCCTTCTGACTGTGTGCTCACGCGGAGCAGGGAGCGGGGGGCTCTCTCTTCCTCATCTCATAAGGCCACAGTCTACTGGGTCAGGGCCCACCCTTAAGACTTCATGTAACTTTCATTGGCCCCTGAAGACCCTATCCCCAAATGCAGTCTCGCTGGGGGTGATGTCCTAGAACCCAAGGGGGGTCCACGTGCCCCACAAGGTAACACCAGACGTCCACACGGAGGTTCGAGTGGGAGAAGGGTGTTTATTTGCAGGCACCAAGCAGGGGGGCCCCAGCAGGGCACACTTAAGTCCTGACCTCCCCAGTGGCTGGCAAGTCAGGGTTTTTAAAGGCAGGGGCACGTTTCAGGAAAGCAGAAGTTGAGGCAAAACTGGAAATCAACCCTCGGAGGTTACACATTGGTTGTGGCCTCGAAGGGCAGATGTCTTGAAGTGGAGGCCTGCAGGTCCCAGGTGGATTCAAAGATTTTCTGGTTTGCAATTGGTGAAGGAAGAGAAGTTTTGCTTAAAAATTTGGGATCAGCAGAAAAGAATATGAGCTCTGTCTCATGGGTGTGACTCCCTCCAGGCCCCTCAGGAATAAATTTAGAACAAAGAACGGCTGCATCTGAGGCCTGCGTGCCCTCGGATCGATCCAACATGGAGATCCAGGTTTCTGAAAAACTCAGGGACTTACTTGAAGAATGTTATATTCACCTGTAATCCTAGCACTTTGGGAAGCCGAGCCGGGTGGATCACCAGAGGTCAGGAGTTCGAGACCATCCTTGCCAACATGGTGAGTCCTGTCTGTACTAAAAATACAAAAATTAGCCGGGCGTGGTGGCAGGTGCCTGTAATCCCAGCTACTCGGGAGGCTGAAGCAGGAGAGTCGCTTGAATCTAGGAGGCGGAGGTTGCAGTGAGCCGAGATCGCGGCACTGCACTCCAGCCTGGGTGACAGGGCGAGACGCCCTCTCAAAAAAAAAAAAAAAAAAAAAAGAAAGAAAGAAAGTATTACCTTTAGTTTCTATAGGGGAACCAAACATTCTGTGATCCTAGCTCCTGCGGCTGTTGTTTTATGATACCAGTAATTTCTTGTCTACCAAGTTGCCCATTCACCTCCCTGGGTCAGCCGAGAGCCTGGAATTCCCTTGAAGAAACTCAGGATTTTTCTTTATTTCCATGTTTGGGGTGAGAGGGTGGCCTGCAGGCCCCTAAGAGAGGCCCCTGCTCCATCTCACTTAGGGCTAAATATGTGAATTGGAAGGGACATAACGCTGTCCGTGGCACCTTCCAAACATGACGTGGGCACACACAGCAGATTCACCAGGCGGCCCTGTGGGCAGGGACTCAGGCAGCAGGGATGACAGGCAAGTGCCTCCACTGCACCCCAAGAGCAAGACCTACTTGGCCTGGTGTGAAATTTCAAAAAGTCAGCCTGGCTTCCATGGTGGCTGCAACTGCCCACCCCGTTTCTCCCGTCTCTTCCTTACCCTGAAATCCCTGTGCTCCTTCTGGTGGGGGGGCTTCCCTGGAAACCACACTAATCACAGCGTAGCCCACATTCCGTGCTCTGCAGATGTCCGTTTCTATCTCTGGACAAGTGTCTCAAGAGCAAAGGCCGCCTCTTACTTGTATTTTTCTATGTCTGAAAGCTGGTTAGGGGCTTATGTAGCCTGGACGCCCCTCTGCCATCCCTGAGTAAATAGGAGAGGAAACGCACCCAGGAAACAAAACCTTCTTTTCCTCTCAGGGCCTCTCTTTTGTTTGGGAGCATTTACCAGGAACTTACAAATTGAGACTTATTTTCTAAAACCGGCTGAGTTGATGCCTGTCCAAATTATAGAATTTTAAAGCCTTGAGATTCTGTGAAAACATGAAAGTTATACAAACCAGGTGAACAAATTCACTAAGTGAGGTTCTGTAGAAACTGCCTCAACAAATACCTAAGAGTTGCTTGTCATTAGCACACCAGTTGCATGGGAAGGTGTTCCCAGAGCACCGCAAACTCCTGTTCTCTCAGGTGGGCGAAAAGCCCATCCTGCAGCCAGGCCTAGACTCCGCGGCTGTTGAATGACGCCTTGGCACAGAGCCGGCTAGAATGTGCCGTCCACCTCCTGCAGGGTGGTCAGCAAGTGGGATGATCCCCACTAAGGGACAGATTTGGTCATCAGGGTCAAGACTCTGGTCCACTCAGCAAATCCACTCGGGGCCCCACTGCTCGTCAGACCCCCTTCAGGATCAGGGAGGCTGCAGCCGTGGTGGATAACACCCCAAGGTCTACCTTGCACAGACCTCTCTCGTGGAGAGAGACTGGCCATCAGCATGGACCCCTCAGCCAGGGGGACAGCAAGGCTTCTACTAGGAAGGGGCCCAGCCTGGCTGCTAAAAACCATCTCCAGAGTCACCTGGGTGTCGGGAGGGGAGGCTGCCTTCAGGTGCACTTCTGCATGGTGGTCTGGAGAGACTGGGGTTACCTTCCTCCCTCCACGTTTCTCTGGCTGTCCCTGGCCCTGTGTGGCCTCAGACAAGCCTTGTCCACCTCACGGCACCAAAGAAGTGAATTGGCCTCAAGGTTCAGATGGTGGCTGGACACTCCTGGCCTCTCCTCCATGACCCAGGGCTGGGGGTGACACCCTCAGACCCTGAGGGGATACTAAGGGTCGACAGGACACCTGGACCAGAGGAGCTGTGGGCAGGCAGCAAAGGCCACCCGTGTGGTGTCTCCTCTGCGTCCTCCCCAGCAGCGGAGCCAGGCCTGGCCCTTTCCAGCTTGGTCACCTGTGCGGAAACCCAGAACCTGGCAGCAGCCAGACCTGTGAGAGCAGCTCCCATTCAGGACGATGCAGTGGGGTAGAGGCTTCGGGAGAACGGGGCCCGACCCCCAGCACGGTGCTGTGCAGTGGGGATTATAGCTGGCAGCAGGGTGGGGTTGGAGGATGGAAAATGACCAGGAGGAAGCAGCCAGGGTGAGGGGATTCTGGCGGAACCCCCTAACAGAATACCTGCTGAAGGCAGGCCAGCAGACCAGGCCTCCCTCAGAGGGTGGAGGATGGGGAACCTGGTTAGATGTGGAGGGAGGTTCAGGGGGTTCTCTCTAAAATGACTTTGCAGTGTTCTTGCCAAAACCTGGCTCCTGAGGACGTGTCCAGGGACAGGGTTCCATCAGTCCTCAGGGAGCAGGTGCCTCCGCTGTCCAGTGTCTGGACCGGGACAGAGTCCTTGGCAACCAACAGCAAGTACCCAGCCCCTGCGCTCCAACTCTGGAGGCCAGGTCTTGGTGAGGGGAAAATGTACACCTTTACTTTTACTGAATGCAACTGAAATGTGTTATTTCCTTTCATCATGAATATAAACAACAGGCCACCCAAAATCCTATGACTTTCCACTAGTAGACAGCACAGATGTCTCAAAATATAACAAAACTCAGGATGACTGTAGCCATCAATAGGTCTGCATTTGACAAAGAAGCACCAATGTTATTACATCAACAATTCGTTTTTCGAAGAATTTCATAGCTGTGCTTCCGGATAATTGGCTTTACCCACTATTCAATGAACGGTACCAAACGTCTTATTCTGAGAACTAACCCACAGGCTTCCCCAGACGTCAAAGGTCAAAGCGTGCCCTGCCTTAAAGAAAGATGAATTTACAAGTAAAAACATTACCCCATAGCAACTACCTAAAAACAAACAAACAATAGAATACACAACACAGAGCTGGGCTCGTTGCAATGGACAGATCGAATTTTAAGTATGTCAAATATTTATAAGATGATCAAGGAAAGGTATTATAAAATAAAGAACAAATAACAGAAGCTCTAAGAACAACCATTAGATTTGAAAGGTATTATAATCGAAACAAACAACACCAGGAATGGGATGAAGGCTGGGACAGATGCAGTGGAGACGCTGCTCAGTGAGCTGAGGGATCAGTTGGTAACTGCCCCAGAGGTGAGCAGGAAAGAATGAAGAGGTAGAAGAGGTAAAAGACAAGCTGAGAGCTGCGGAAGGCATACAGAAGGCCCCTGGCTACAAGACAGAAGAAAGGAGAGAGGCATTTGAGGGATACTAGAAACAGATTCCCTGGAATATAAAAGACCTCTGGCTGAAGAGCTCATCAAATGCTAAATGTAAGAGATGAAAAATCCTTCCTGGACAGATGAAAGTAAAATTTAAGAAAAGGCCAAGATGAAGCTACTGCTAAAAACTCCTGAAGAGCAAGAGCAGATCATCCACGGAGGAACAAGATTCAGACCAGGGGCATGACTCACTAAAAACAAGGCAATGGCATTTTGAATTATGAAAAGAACATTGAGGCTGGGCATGGTGGCTCACACCTGTAATCCCAGCACTTTGGGAGGCCGAGGCGGGTGGATCACTTGAGGTCAGGAGTTCGAGACCAGCCTGGCCAATATGGTGAAATCCTGTCTTTACTAAAAATACAAAAATTAGCTGGGTGTGGTGGCACATGCCTGTAGTCCCAGCTACTTGGGGGACTGAGGCAGGAGAATTGCTTGAACCTGGGAGGCGGAGGTTGCAGTGAGCCGAGATCACATCACTGCACTACTCCAGCCTGGGCAATAGAGCAACACTGTGTCTCAAAAAAAAAAAAAAAAAAAAGGAACGCTGGACCTAGAACTTTGCATTCAGCAAAATTATCAATTAAATATGATGATATAAAGAAAATATTCACCAGCATGCAAGAATGATGATTTCCATGAAAAGACAAAAAATGAAAATACTTTTTTTTGAAAGAACTCATCAACAGAGAGAAGAAAACATTCAGGAGGTGCTATAAGCAGTAAATACTTTGGTAAAATCGATCGTTAGCTTTTGAAATAAAATAAACAACAACAAAAAAATCCATAGCTAGAGAAAAGAAGACAAAAAAAAGTCTACAATAAGCCAGAATGAAATTTCTAGACAATATCCACATGACCAGTCAGGGTTAGGTGGGCTAGCGACAGTCCTGAGAGCAGAGAGTGGGCACCGTGTCCAGGGGCAGAGACAGGAATGCTGAAAAGCTTAAGAAATTGACATGGTGAATGCGAGTTTTAAGTTAACGGCACTCTCCGCAGGGAAAAGTGTGATCTATCCAGGGGAAAGTAGGGAAAGGAAAAGGAAAACAAGAAAAGTTGACAAGTGGAGAATATGAAATAAAAGAGGAGGAACAAGTCCTCAGATAGTAGTAATTATAATCGTGTAAATGGATTAAATTTGTCAATCAAATGTGTTAATTGAAAGTGTCTCTCAACAGAAGAAAAAAGAAGGAAGAGGAAGAAGAGGAGGAGGGGGAGGAGGAGGAAAGCAACCTGCTGTCTGCAAAAGGCCCAGGTGAAGCAGGCGGCCTCGGACAGGGACACATGAGACAGAGGAAGCGACCCTAACGTGAGTTGAGAGAAACGTGGGCAGCAGACATAATATTTAAAAAATCAAGCTTAGGGAAAACTATTAACACAAGGACAAAATACATCTCATTTGCCGGGGGTCCAGGGTGACTGGCCCCACGTCTGGCCCACCAGCCTGGTTAGTGTGCCCAGGACCCCCTCCTGACATGCAGCCAGCACATGGCAGGTGCTCAGGACGGCCTCTGGGGGAGGTGCTGACCCTGCAGTGTCTGTAGTGGACTGAACCCCCCTGAGGAGGCCCAGGTTGGCTTGAGAGATGTTTGTTAGAGGGGTTCTCTCCTCCCTCCCAGCCCCTTCCCAAGACCTGGGGGCTCCCTATCGGTGGGAGCGGGGGCGGGGGACCTGGCTTTGGAGCTGGCCCCTGGGCTTAGACCCCAGCTCCCTCTGTCCTTACTGTAGTGTCTGAGGCAGACACTTCACCACTCTGGGGACTTAGTTACCCCTCTGTGAAATGTTGGGGGACCCCTCAGGAGGATGCCAGGCATTACGTGGCTGGTAATGAATCACTCCAAGGAGCCCACAGGTCATGGTGTTAATGGCCGCTATGGCAGAGGCAGGATAGTTGCAAGTGGATGTGCCAGCAGGCAGCGTGCGGGGGAGCAGGGCATGCACCCAACCTCTCCCTGCCACCCCTGAGCTGACTCCAGTTCCTGCAGTCCTCTAAGAAAAATCTCAGACCATCTGCACCAGCCCGGGTGGGCCAGAGGGGAAGGCAGCCAGGCAGGTGCACATGGGCTTGGGAGAGGCGGGTGGGCACGTGGCAGCTCCAAGCATGGGAGAGGACGAGCTCTGTGACCAGGCATATGCCCGGTATGTGGGCTCCAGCCAGCACTCAGCCATCACTGTGCCCGGCTTACCCCAGGAGCTCAGCTTCCTATGCCCAAGAGTGACGGGACTCAGTGGAACCAAAGGTCCTTCAGCCTTAACAGTCTGGGCAGTGGGCCCAGTGCTGCGTGACCTCCTGAACACCAAGGGCAGCCAGCATAGGCTGTGCCTTGTGCTCCCGTCAGCTCAAATGTCGCCAGCCCCTGGGGCTTCTGTCCCGACCCCTCCCTCCAGTCCATGCTTGCCCTGTTTCCATCCTCAAATGCCTTTCCCTTCTCTGTCCTCCCACCTGAGAAGTGGCACTCCAGGTTTGGCCATGGGCACTCCCCACTCTGCCTGGGCTCTTCCGAGCCCCCCAAACCCACAGGCACAGGGACAGACAGCAGCCCTGGGTGGGGGGTCTGTGTTTGGTGGGAGGAGATGTGTCTGTGCTGGGGCCATGAGAAGGATGGAAACATGCTGTGTGCCCTGCAGCTCTCAGTGGCACTAAGATGCCCAAACACCACCCCACTTCCAGATGGATGAACTGAGTCCGAATTCACTCAGGTGAGTGGAGCAGTGGGACAAAGCCAGGTCCCCTCAGTCCTGGGTACACAGTTCAGTCCTGTGCAGTATCTCATGGGGAAGGCGGGGCCTGGACAGGGAGGCCGAACTTCGGTGCTGGCCCAGTGCCCAGCGTAGAGCTGTCCCTTTGGGGGCAGGAAGCGTCTGCCTGCTGCCACATCTCTTGGGCAGTGCTCAGCAAGGGAGGGGCTAGAAAGAGGATGGGAGGCCAGGCTGGGCCCCTGCTCTGCCCATCAACACTGCAGGGACAGGGAGGCCGCCATGCACATGGCCCCCCAGCTGCCTTTTCACACCCTGCACATGTGCAGCCTGATGGAACTCCGCTTCCAGCCAGGAGGGAGCAGGCAGCTTCTCCCATCCTCCAGTTCCCCTCACATGCCAGGGTGGCGCAGACACTCAGGGGCGAGGACTGAATGGCTATGCGGGAGAGATGAGCTGTTCTCCCTCTCCTGCCTGCCACCAGGATGGCGCTGTGTTGTGTCACTTTAAGGACTCACCTGCTTTGTAGAGACCAGTCAGGTGGCCGCTCCAGACAGGAGCCTCTGACAGGCAAGGCTTTCCCAGCTGCACTTGGCTGGCTGGATTCTCAAGCCAGTGTGAGGCTCTGTCCCTGGCCCGGGCATCCATCTGAGTTGCGGCCGTTGAGGCAGCACCTTTCTATTAACCTAAAAGTTCTGCACCAGGCTGACCCCCCTTCCCGCCTCCACTCTCTTCCTGAGACGTGGGGGTCCACCTGTTCTTCTGCAGCCTTGATGCTACCCTCCTCCAACCCCAGCCATCTGTGGACCCAGGGCTTCCCTACTGGCTCCTTCTCAGCTCCCAAGGCCAGGCTGGTTGGGTGCTGGTCCTCAGGGCACGTTGCTGGACTCTGTCGCAACGTCGCTTGCTGGTTCCTCTGGAATCGCATGTTTCTGCAGTCTCAGGGCCCATCTGCGTTCCTACCTCAGTCCCCGTGGCTGGGGTTTCTGCTTTTGGCCTTTTTTTTTTTTTTTTTTTTTTGGATGGAGTCTCGCTCTGTCACCAGGCTGGAGTGCAGTGGCAAAAACAGCTCACTGCAACCTCCGCCTCCCGGGTTCAAGTGATTCTCCTGCGTCAGCCTCCTGAGTAGCTGGGACTACAGGCATGCGCCACCATGCCCAGCTAATTTTTGTAATTTTAGGAGAGACGGGGTTTCACCGTGTTGGACAGGATGGTCTCAATCTCTTGACCTCATGATCTGCCTGCCTTGGCCTCCCAAAGTGCTGGGATCACAGGCGTGAGCCACCGCACCCCAACACTTTACGCTTTTTTTCCAGGGGATCTCTAATGCCAGAGTGACTTCATCTATGTCACCCCCTCCTGACAACAGTCACCCTTTCCCTAGCTCTGGGCTCGTCATGGGCTTCTATCCTTATAGAGACAGGTCCCCCCGGCTTGCCATTTCTCGGCTTTACTATGGTGTGAAACTGCCTTTACTATGGTGTGAAACTGCAATTGTGACATAATGTACAGTATTCAATAAATTACATGAGATACACAGTACTTTGTGATAAAATCGGCTTTGTATAAGATAACTCTACCTGACTATAGGCTAATGTGAGCGTTCTGGGCACACTTCAGGAGGCTAGGCTAAGCTATGACGTTAGGCAGGTGAGGTCTACTAAATGTGTTTTTGGCTTATGATATTTTCAACGTGTGAGGGGTTTTTCAGGACATAGCCCCATGGTAAGTCGGGGATCATCTGCGCCTGACCTGTGGCACTGCCTGTTGTTCACTGGCCTGCCCATTCCGGGAATTCCCTGGCACTCCCCAAGGCAGGGGCCTCGTGCCCATCCCCGTGCTATGCAGCTAGTAGGTGCTCACAAGTCACGGCAGTTTAATGAATGCCCAGCAAGTGTTCTCAGAGCTCTCTTTATCGCCCCACATAAGCAGGTTATGATGGTGACAGAGAAGCCAGCCTCCGCCAGGGGCAGAGACAGAGCCTCATGCCTTGAGTTGCAGCTAACAGACCAGCAGGCTCTGCAAACCTGAGCAATGAGATTTGTTATTCCATCCCCGAAAGTCCGTCAGCAGAGTCACTGCAGGGTCTGTTGATTCAGGAGCTCAGAAGTGTCACCAAGGCTCTGGGATTGTTCGATGTATCATCTCTGTCCACACACACTGGCTCCACCTGAAGTCCACTTCCATCTTGTTGAAGGTACCTACTGGAGGCACCTGTGTTCACATCTGAAGATTCATCATGGACTGAAGCCCTTCCTGTCACCTTGGTGGCCGGCCAGCACTGGTCCCTTGCCCACCCTGGGTTGAGCCTGAGCTCCCAACTGTCACTGGGTTGGGGGGAGGGTGAACTTGCCTTGACTGCACAAAGCCATGGGTCACATGGGCTGTGTGTCTGAGAGGTGTACACAGAATAAGATTAGAATTGCTTGGTTTAATTGGGGAAGTGGTTTTGGGGGAGCAGATGAAGGACAGGAAGACAGTGGGCACGGGAGGCATCCCCACCCCACCCTCCCAGCTCTGTGGACTCTGCCTTCCCCTAGAGCAGCTGTCCCTAAGCTTTTTGGCACCAGGGACCAGTTTCATGGAAGACAATTTTTCCAAGGACCTAGGAGGCGGGAGCAGTGATGGTTTTTGGATGATTCCAGTGTGTGACATTGTGCACTGTTTCTGTTATGATTACATTGTAATATGTAATGAAATAATTCAACAACTCACCATCATGTAGAGTCAGTGGAAGCCCTGAGCTTGTTTTCCTGCAACTAGACAGTCCCATCTGGAGGTGATGGGAGACAGTGACAGATCATCAGGCATTAGATTCTCATAAGGAGCATGCAACCTAGATCCTTCGCATGCGCAGTTCACGATAAGGCTTGTGCTCCTATGAGAATCTGATGCCACTGCTGATCTGACAGGGGGCAGAACTCAGGTGGTAACGCAAGCCATGGGGAGTGGTTGTCAATACAGATAAAGCTTTGCTCATCTGCCCACTACTTACCTCCTGCTGACAGCCTGGTTGCTGACAGGGGTTGAGTGCCCTTGCCCTACGCCCTGGCTGCATTCCTAGGCTCCTACAGCTGCAGGTGCTCCTCTGGGGGCAGGACAGAAGGGCTCACTGTTCCTCTTCAAGAAACTACTGGGCAGTGGTGGTAATTTGCACCTATGCACAAACCTCCATGTGCCTGAGGGTGGAGGGGAGGTGTCTTTTCCTAGAAGGCCAACTTCCTCAACTTGTTGCATGAAACTGCTGCGTTGGAGATTAGCTCTGCCTCTCACACGTTTTTGGATGTCTGTTGCTTTTATCTTAGAAAAGCTGGGACCTCAGGAGTGCTCAAGGACAATGACTGATTCATTGACCATGAGTCCACATCCTTGCCATGGCCACGGGGTGGGCCAGGGTCCACAGGCGGCAAGAGCACTAGAGACCACAAGTGCAGCTCACTCCGTAGCTGTCCACACTCATCCAGTTGGGCTCTGTCTTGAGCACAATGAGGCAGGGGCAAGGAACCAGGCTGCCCGGGATCTGTGGCCCAGCTGAGGACGGGCCCTGGCCCACACTCCTGGCCAGGTTCTCTGGACCACATCCACACATACAGTCACGCTGGGAATGGCTGGGGCATGATGTCCAGGACCCAGACCTGGCCACAGACGGCTCGGGCAGGACCCTGTGTCTGCCCTTCTGGCTGCTGGTCTTGGGCAAGCTGCTCCACCTCTCAGAGCTGCTGTCTGTGTCCCTTGAATGGGGAGGAGCGGGCCTGACCTGGAAGGACTCATGGGCACGAGGGCCAGTGATGCTGCTGAGGGCCAGCAGTGGAGCTACCACCCACGGGTGCTGCACTGAGAGCTGGGTCACTGTCGGCAAGTGCCAGGCCCCCGGCACAGGAGTGCACCTTCCGGAAGGTGGGGCCAAACCACATCATGCCCAGAGAAAAAGGGAGGAAGTGGGGCTGCCACAGACTATGGTTTCTCCTTGGAGGGGGCACCAAGCTATCACGAAGAGCCACGATGGAGCCTGTGCCCAGGGCAGAGTGGGTGGGAGCAGCCAGAAGGCCTCCTCTACCCCCTCGCCTGGACCAGTCCTGTGGGGAACGCCACAGGGACCCTGCTGGACCCAGGGAGAGGGCTCTGCTCAGCTGTGCAGGTACTGAGCCCCTCAGTAAGATGAGGCCCGGTGCAGGGGGCTTGGGTCAAGGTTGGATTTTGGGCCATGGTCAATCAGCAACCCTGAAAGGCTGAGCAGGAGTGGCAGCAGCCGAGGCAGGGCGGGGCGTTTAGAGTCACCCTTTCTGCAGAACAACAGGCTGGAGCCATCCCTGCAGGCTGGAGGTGGGTGCTGAGTGTGGATTCGACGGAGGACGGCTCCCCCACTCCCTAGGAGCTGGACACAGAGGGAGGGGTCAGCCCCAGGAGGAGCATAGGGCGCTGTGAAAGGAAGCATCCTCTCCTCCACCCCAGAGCAAGGCAGGTGCCCGAGGGGCCTCCAGCATCACCTGGTGCGTGGCTGGCAGAGACTCTGACCCGTGATTCCAGGACAACACTAAATAATGACTTCTTTCTATGCTGGCCTCGTCAAGCAATGAGGAGAGCTTCCAGCCCTGTAAGGCACGTGTTGAACTGCGGTTGCTTACGGGCACTTGCCGTGTGCTATGCCCAGGAACGGGCTCCGGGAAGGGGCAGGGAGATTAGCAGGGGGTATCACAAGTCAGGCACAAGGCTAGAGGCCACGACAAGCCCAGGCCTGGACCATGAGAAGGGTGGCTGCTTGGAGCAGGTGGCAGGAGGGCAGGATCTAAGAGGGAACCGGGAAGGTCACAGGTGATGTCGCTGAGCTGGAGACCGGAGACCTGCAGATGAGGAAGCCCTGGATGTCACAGGAAAGAATCCAGGCCAAGCCCCGGGAGCCGGGGGGTTTAGACTGGGGTGTTTATTCCAAAATCAGGCTCACCTTTGAACTTTTGAGAAAGCCTGTTGAAATGACCAGAAGGAAACAGGCACGCAGGTTGATCGGGCCCCTGCGTGGACAGGGACTTCCTGCGCATCCAGGACAAACACAAAGACCGCATCTGATCACCTAAAATTACATTTCTATATGTCAGAGCCGCACAGCCAAAATCACACAGCAAAGGAAAGGCAGGAAATGTTTGCAGCAATTACAACAACACTAAGTTCTTCTTATATAAGCAGCTCAAATTGATAAGAGAAATCGTAAGCCACATGCTGAAAAGTGAGCAAAATACATGAAAAGGCACTCCACAAAATAGGAATCACGAACGCCAAACAAACACGCAGAGATAAATCATTTACCCTCCCAAGTAAGGACGGAAATTAAAATCGCAGCGCCAGGGAGATACCCTCCCGCCTATCCACACGCTCCCATCCGTGCGGGGACTCGGCGCTGGAGGGAGTGGCGTCAGGGCTGCTTCTGAGAAGCACCTCACATGCACAGCATCTGTGCCAGAAGGGCTGGCCCGGCAACTCCCTCTAAGGCTCTGTGGATGGAGACGCTCTCAAATGCAAACAAAGCTTTTGTGCAAATATGCCGACGGAGTGACTTCCAACAGCCAGCGTGCAGGAGTGACTCAGCCCCGCCAGAGGCTCCATGGAGAAGCGTGCATGGCACGGCCCCTGCCAACTCTGCCCAAAGATCATTCAGGGTGAGCCACTGGGGTGGGACACAAAACTGAGTGACTGTCTGCGCACCCACGTTCACAGCAGCACCACCCGCAGAGCCAAGAGCCAGAGGTAGCCCCACCTCCCCTCCAGACCAGCCCAGGCCTCCCCTTTGCTGGAGCCTCCCAGAACCCCTGGCCTAGGGAACCTCCCCTCCCTCTCCCAGGAACTGCGGTGCTGCAGAATGTAATCTGTGCCATCCCACAGTGGGAAAAGAGGACCTGTGGGCAGTACCTCAAGGGTTCCAGGGTCAGCGTCACCCCTGCCAGCAGTAAGGCCCTGAGTCTCAGATCCCCTGTCTATACCATGGGCCCACTCCATAAGCAAAGGACAAAGCCAGAATCCAGGCACAGGTGCACTACTGGCACGCAGGGCACGGTGCTCGAGGGTGGTCCTCTCCCTCCCCGTCTCCTCACATGCCTTCACTCCCATGGCCTCGACACTCACACACGCTGGGGGTCACCCAGAGAGGGACCTGTCTTTCGCTGTGGTCACTGTGTGTGCTGTGATCACCATGTGATGCTGTGGTCACCATGAGATGCTGTGGTCACTGTGAGATGCTGTGGTCACCGTGGGATGCTGTGGTCACCATGAGATCTGTGGTCACGTGAGATGCTGTGGTCACCGTGAGATGCTGTGGCACATGAGATGCTGTGGTCACCGTGGATGCTGTGATCACCATGGATGCTGTGGTCACTGTGAGATGCTGTGGTCACGGGATGTGTGGTCACCATGTGATGCTGTGGTCACTGTGATGCTGTGGTCACCATGCAATGCTGTGGTCACTGTGATGCTGTGGTCACCATGAGATGCTGTGGTCGTGATGCTGTGGTCACCAGTGGGCAGATGCTGTGGTCACCGTGAGATGCTGTGGTCACTGTGATGCTGTGGTCACCGTGAGATGCTGTGGTCACCGTGAGATGCTGTGGTCACCGGGCGATGTTGTGGTCACCATGTGATGCTGTGGTCACTTTGAGATGCTGTGGTCACCATGAGATGCTGTGGTCACTGTGATGCTGTGGTCACTTTGAGATGCTGTGGTCACCGTGCGATGCTGTGGTCACCGTGCAATGCTGTGGTCACCGTGTGATGCTGTGGTCACTGTGTGATGCTGTGGTCACTGTGAGATGCTGTGGTCACCGTGTGATGCTGTGGCCACTGTGATGCTGTGGCCACCGTGTGATGCTGTGGTCACCGTGTGATGCTGTGGCCACCGTGTGATGCTGTGGTCACCGTGTGATGCTGTGGTCACCGTGAGATGCTGTGGTCACCGTGCGATGCTGTGGTCACCGTGCGATGCTGTGGCCACCGTGCGATGCTGTGGCCATCGTGTGATGCTGTGGTCACCGTGAGATGCTGTGGTCACCGTGAGATGCTGTGGTCACCGTGTGATGCTGTGGTCACCGTGAGATGCTGTGGTCACTGTGTGATGCCACCACTGATCCTGCAGCCTGCTATGAGACAGGCACTTTCTTATCCTCCTTTTACACCTGGGAAAACTGAAGCCCAGAGAAGTCAAGCATGGTGCCCTCATTCCCACAGAAAGTGATGGGGCTAGAATAGCACCCACCCCACTGGTCCACTGCCTGGGCTCACCACTCCCTCCCGGGTTGGCTGGAGGAGCCTCCACAGAGACCCTCCCCAGCAGGAGCCTCAGCACGTGCACACCGGGCCCTGGCTCTTTGCTTCCCCTTCCCTGTCCCTGGCTTTGGTTGTGGACTGACCTCACCCTCTGCACAGGCCCTTTCCACCAGTAGGAAGCAAGGCAGCACTGGACTAGCTCTGGCTCGGAAATTCCCACACAGAGCAGAGGTTTCTTTCCCCATGTCCAAATCTCACTCCCAAGAAAGGGCTCTGATTGGCTCTAACAGGAGCATCTGCCACTCTGGGCCTGTGGTGTCCCTGGGGTCCCGCTGGGGCCTGGGAAAGTCCAGGCCGTGGCATGTGCCCACCCTCCAGGGTAGAAGCACGAGGCCCATGAGCAGCAGCAGGCAGGCGAGAAAGCCGCGGGGCAGAGCCCAGGCATTGCATCCACAGCCCAAAGGCTGCATCAGCGCAAGGGCCCGGCGAGAGGGGAACGCACGGGGAAGAGGGAGGCCTGAAGCCGCAGCGTGGCCCAGGCTGGAGGCAGACGCGCCCACGGGCTTGGGTGGGGGCTGGAGGAACTGCAGCTTCAGCACAGGCGGACTTGGCTAAGGAGGTCCCAGACAGGCTCGAAGGGGCGCCAGCTCACGTAGCCCGCCTATGGGACAAGCAGGTCTCAGTGCTCTCCTTCCGGGGAAGCTCAGGAAGCTGCAAGCTGGCCCTCCAATTGACAGCTATCGATCTGACTGTGCCTGTTCCAGTCCCCTGAAAGGTCCCTCCGTGGCACTAATTGCTGGGACCTGATGTGTCTGAACACCGCACTTGAGGCACAAGGGCCCCTGTGTAGCTATTAAATTGCCTGCGGGGCCAGGGGTCGGCTTGACAAATGGTGGCACGTGCTTTGTCAGCAGCCGCACGGGGTTCTGGGCAAGGCGGGGGCTGCAGGGAGGGTGGGAGAGGAGACTGCGTGCAATGATGAGGGGCATCGCAGGGCGCGGGGAGAGCGGCTGCCCCATGTGGAGGCAGCAATCCCAGCTAATTCCACAGCACTCAGCCCAGACGCGTCCTGTCAACATGTCTCCAGTCACTTTGCCAGACAAATGAAATGTCCCTTCTTGTCCTGGAAAATGAGATTTTCCCTTCATGAATCCAGCCAGGCTGGCTTGGAGCCAAGATGTCTCCGTTAACCCCACATGCAGCGCCCAGTCTTGGGGTCCGCAGAGACCCAAGCATGAAGCTTTTCTCATCCCCCAGGTGGCAGGAGGGAGAGTTGGTGGAGTAAAAACCTTCACACAAGGACCCCATTCCCTGTCCCAGCCAGCTCTGCGTCTGTCGCCTGCCCTTGCAGGTGACCCAGAGAGGTCACTGGAAGGACCTGAGGCTCAGAACTGCTCAGAAAAGCCAGCGTCTGCAGCAGGATGTCCCCCTGGACAGGAGCCAGCTTCCCAACGCTGTTGCTGACCGTGGCTGCCCTGTAGGAGAGGTAGGTAGGTGAGGCCTGGCGGTGTCACCGAGGCACTCTCAGACTCTGTCCCGAACCTCAGACCTCGCAGGGAGGCCGGGCCAGCAGGTCACAGGCCCCGGCAGCCGCGGGCTGGAGGCTAAGGCAGGAGCCCAGCTCTGGACACAGCTGAGCCTGTGGCGGCTGCCCCTTTCTGCCTTGGCTCCCTCACCTGCTCAACAAGGGCGTAGCTAAGGTGCTCCCGGAAAGCGTGTGCTAAGCTCTTACCAGGTACCCAGCAGCGTTAACAACGGATTCCAGAATCCAGACGCTGAGGCCAGAGGAGGAGTGAGGCAGAGAAGGGGTGACTTGGTGAGTGTTTTCACCCTGTCCCTGAGGGCGGCGGGAGAGACAGCTGGGCCAGAGGAGGAGCGAGACAGGGAAGGGGCCAGTTGGTCAGGAGGAGAGTTTGCTGTCAGGGAGAGCTGGGCTGGTGGGCGTCCGAGCTCAGGGCTGCAGTCGGCATCCACGGCCTGGCCCCACTCACCCTAGGACCCAGGCTGAGGCCCTCGGTTCCTCTGGGCAACAGGCACAATACACCTCGCTCCAGAGCTGCGTGATGGCAAACTTGAGCCCGGCCAGAAAGGGCCTCCACATGCGTGTGCCCTGCCCCTGCTCCACGGTGCACCTTCTGCGGCCTGGAGGAGCCTCGGGGGCAGAGAGCCCTGCAGACTGTCCCTCTCCCTGCCCCCAGTGCCAAAGCCACCCCATGCAATGGGCCCCGGCAGTGGACAGCTCCATGCCCGCAGTGAACCGCTCTAGACGACGGCTGGGATTCAGACCCGGATGACACGGCTGATCAGGAAGACAAGGGTCACACCTTTCAATGGATTGAGGCCCAGCACACAGGAAGCACGGCACAAATGTTCTCACACCACTGCGCACACACAACCCGCGTATCCTCTCAGGCGTACACTTAACGAAGCAGAAATGCCCCACGGAGTGAGCTCCAGCAGGCGGGAGTTCTAGCTGCTTTGTGTAGCCAGAAGCCCAGACGTCCTACAGCGGGAGCAAACACCCGGGTGCAGGAGTGAAAGGCGCAACTGCGATGCACACAGCTTTGCAGGCACACAGCACCTCAAACACGCACACAGCTGCACGTGGACACTCACCCTGGGACAGGCGTGCTCGCCAGGGGCTCCCAGCGGCAATGTGCTCCTCTCCGTTGCCGGCCTGCTTTCACCAGCCATGGGCACACAGGGAGAGCTCCAGGGAGAATAACTGTGGGGTTTTATGGGGCTTTTCCTTTGTATTAAAAAATCACTTGTGTGGGATTAAGACTCACTTTTGCCAGCCTTCACGTTTGCACGTAATGGGGTAACTCTATCTGTGACCTATGACCGTCCATGGGCACCAGGCCTAAGGTGTCCTCGAGAGAAGCTCCCAGGGTGGCCCTGAGCCACTCCCACTAAGCACATGGCACAAAAGACCCACAGCCACCATGGGAGTCTGAGGATGGCGCCTGGGCCGGGGTTTGGAGGGTGCCCACCTGAGGGCCAGGGCCAGGCCGGGACCCTCAAAGGCCGGGAAGGGAGACGGGGAGTTGAATGGTGTCCCCCAGACTCCTGCCCACCGGAGCCTCGGATGGGACCGTATTTGGAAATAGGGTTTTTGCAGATGTGATGAAGGAAGGCATCCCATGATAAATCATCCTGGGTGGGGGAGGCCCTAATTCCAGTCACTGTGATCTTATAAGATAGGGAGACTGCGGACACACAGGGAGGTGATCTCGTGCAGTGGAAGCAGAGATTGGAGTGAGGTGTTCATGAGCAAGGAAGGCCTGGGAGGAGTAAGGACAAGCCCTCCCCTGGGGCCTTCAGAGGGGGAATGGGCCTGTTGGCCCCTTGATTTTGGACAACTGGCCTCCAGAGATGTGAGACCATCATTTTCTGTTGTTTTAGGCCATCTGGTCCATGGTACCCCGTGACAGCAGCCCTAAGTGACTAACACAGGAGGATACTGGTGAAGCAGCCACAACCCAGGAAACCAGCACGGCCTGGAGCGTCCCCTAGAGCCACCTCCCCACCGTAGCCCCTTTCTCAGCTCAGAGCATGCGCAGGCTCCTTCTCCTCCCCTCCTGCCCATCCATCAGGCTCCCTTCCACTTCCTTGGGGGCTGTTTGGAGGATCCAGCATTTGTGGGAAGGACAAAGAAGGCCTGGCTTGCTCGGGTAACGTGCAGGATGGCCAGGTGTGGAGTGCGCATCCACACACCCCCTCAATGGGCACGTCCAGCTCTCAGTAGTCTGCCCCAGACCCTTTCAGTGGCATCTCCTCTCAGCTGTGGTAATAAGTGACCTTCCACCACACCAGACGGCTTCCTGCTGCCTGAACAGGACCAGCTTCCCCCTCAGTCATGGCTGTTGCTGATCTCCACATCAGGGGTTCCTCCATGGATCACTCCGCCCCACAATATCCCGGTCTTCATGTGCCCCATCCTTCCTGTAGCCCCATGATGCTGCCTTCCCAGGGCTCTCACTCTCTTCCAAACCCCTCGCCTTTATGTGAGCCAGGTCTGTGATTTGCTTTTTTTAAAAAGGAAATTTAAATAAATTTTTTATTTTGGGATAATTGTAGATTCACATGCAACTGTTAAGAGATAATACAGAGAAATCCCACGTATCCTTTTCCCAGCTCCCCGCAATGGTAGCATCTTACACAATTGTAGTGCAATATCACAAGGAGGACATTCACATGGAAACAGTCAAGATATGGAATGTCTCCACCACCCCAAAGACCCCACAGAGCATCTCCATCACCATGAAGACCCCATAAAACATCTCCATCATTGCAAAGACCCCAAAAGACATCTCCATCACTATGAAGACCCCAAAGAACACCTCCATCAACATGAAGACCCCACAGAACATCTCCATCACCACAAAGACCCTAAAGAACATTCCCATCACCACAAAGATCCCACAGAAACTCTTCATTACTGCAAAGATTCCATGTGTCACCCTTTATAGCCACATTCACTTGTCTTCTGCCCCACCACCTCTTTAACCCCTGGCAACCACTAATCTGTTCTCTCTGTCTCTACAATTTTGTCATTTCAGGAATATGATATAATGGAATCATGCCGTATGGAATCCTCTGGGACTGGCTTTTCCACCCAGCACTATCCTCTGGAGACTCATCCAGATTGTGGCATACAGCAGTAGCTTGTTTCTTTTCACTACTGAGTAGTCTTCCATGGTGTGGTAGTCTCTTTGATCATTCACCCACTGAAGGACATCTGGATTTGTTTCCAGTTTTTGGCTCTTACAAATAAAGCTGCTATAAACCTTTATGTACAGATTTTTGTGTGAACATAAGTCCTCATTTCTCTGAGATAAAAATCTAGGAGTATGATTGATGGGTTGTGTGGTAGTTGAATGTTTACTCTTTAAAGAAACTGACAAACTCTTTGCCAAGTGGCTGCACCATTTAAATTCCCACCAGGATTGTATGAGGAATCCAGTGACTGTGTAGTCTCCCCAGCGTTTGGTGTGGTCATTATTTTTTATTTTAACTGTTCTGATAGGTGGGTAGTGATACCACATTGTGGTTTTAATATGCATTTCCATAATGGCTAGTTATGTTGAACATATTTTTATGTGCATAATTGCCATCTGCATCTTCTTCAGTTAAATGTTTCTTTATGCTTTATCTATGGATTGCTTATTCATTTTTACTGTTGAGTTTTGGCAGTTCTTTCTATATTCTAGGCAAAAGTTCCTTGTTAGATAATGTAGTTTGCAAAAATTTTCTCCCATTGAGTAGTTGGACTTTTCGTTCTCTCAATAGGATCTTTTGCAAGGCAAAGTTTTAAATTTTGTTGAAGTTGAGTTTACTAGTATTTTCCTTTAATCAGTCAATCCAATGTCAAGTCTAAATAACTCGTTGTCTAGTTCAGGATCAGAAGAATTTTCTCTTGTTTTTACTTAAACATTTTGTAGTTTTATGTTTCACATTTAAGCCTGTGATACATGTTGAGTTAATTTTTGTTTTGGGTTGAGGTTTACTTTTTTTGTGAGACTCATCTTAGGTTGAGGTTTACTTTTTTGCCTTATGGATATTCACTTGCTTCAGAACGATTTTCTAAAAAATCTATCCTTCCTCTATTGAATTATTTTTGTACTTTTGTCAAAAATTAGTTGGGCTTATTTTCGTAGGTATATTTCTAAGTTCTCTATTCTGCTCCATTGAGCATTGTGGTCTGTCCCTCTACCAATAAAACACAGTCTTGATTACTGCAGCTATACAGTAAGTCTTGAAATTGGGTAGACTGAGGATTCCCACTTTGTTCTTCATCAAAATTGTTTTAGCTATGCTAATTCCTTTGCCTTTCCACATAAATTTTAGAATAATCTTGTCTATTTTAAAAAAATACTTGCTGAGATTCTAATACAAATTGTGTTAAACCTGTATACCAATTGAGGGAGAGTTGACATTTTTACTAATGTAGGGTCTTCCAATCCATGAACATGGTATGCCTCTCTGGTTATTTATATTTTCTTTTATTACTTTCATCAGATTATGTTGTTTTCATCTACAAATTTGGTTATGCTTTGTTATATTTACACCTAAGTATTTTATTTTTAAGTTATTGTATGACATTATATTTTTAATGTAGGGTTCTAAGCATTCATGGCTAACATACAGAAATTCAACTGATTTTTATATAACCTGGTATCTTGAAGCTTTCTGAATTTGTTAATTCTAGGAATTTTTTTGTAAATTTCTTTGGCTTTTCATGTCTTCTGCAAATAAGGTCGGTTTTATTTCTTTCTTTCTACTTTGTATGATTTTTTATCACCTTTCTTTGCTTCAGTGCACTAGCTGGAACTTTCAGCACTGTGTTGAGTGAAAGTAATAGGAACAGACATCCTTACCTTGTTACCAATCTTAGGGGAAAAGCATTCCATATTTACCATTAAGTTAATGCTAGCTGTAGCTTTTAATTGGTGTTTCTTCTCAAGTTGAGGAAGTCCTCCTCTATTCATATTTTTCTGAGTTTTTATCATGAATGGATATTGAATTTTGTCAAATGACTTTTTGCATTTGTTGATATGATCTTTTTCTGTAGCATTCTTACCTTGTTAATACAATGGATTACAGTGAACCAGCCTTGCATCCCTCCAATAAAACTCCCTTTGTCAGGGTTTATCATTTTTTTTTAGAAATTGCTCAATTCTGTTTAATATTTCATTAAGGAATTTTGGATCTATATTTATAAGAAATATTAGCCTCTATTTTTCTCTTTTTTGTACTATATTTGTGGATGTGGTAAAAATAGCATTAAAAATGAATAGGTAAGTGTTCCCCTCTCTACTATTTTGTGGAAGAGATTGTGTAATATTGGCATTAATTCTACTTTAAACATTTGGTGAAATTCTCTAGTGAAACTATCTCAGACTATGTATGTCTTTTGGGGGCAGAGTTTCAATTATGAATTTAATTCCCTTAATCTTTATAGGGCTATTTAAATTATTTATTTCATATACATTGACTTGTGATAGTTTGTGTTTTTGAAGGAATGGATCCATTTCATATAAGTTCTTAAATTTATGTATGTAGAGTTGTTTGTAGTGTTTTGATGTCTGCAAGATCTGTTGTGTATCCTATTTTATTTCTGATATTGGTAACTTATACCTTCTCTTTTTTCTTTCTCAATCTTGTTAGATTTTTGTCATTTTTATTGACATCTTCAAAGAAATAGATCATTATTTTATTTATTTATTTTATCTATGTTTTTCTGTTTTCAGTGTAATGGACTTTGGCTCTTGTCTTTATTATTTCCTTCTTTCTTGCTTTGGGTTTATTTTGCTCTTAATTTTGTTAGGTTTCTGAACTGGAAGCTTAGATTATTTATTTGAATCTTTCAACCTCTTCTAATGTATGTACTTAGTGCCATATATATATTCCTCTCAGTACTGCTTTATCTGTATCCCATGAATTTTGAAGTGTTATATTTTTATTTTGATTTAGTTCAATGTATGTTTTTTATTTTCCTTGAGACTCTGTCTTTCTCTGTCTTCCTCTTTGCCCAAAGAGATTATCTAGAAGTGTACTTTTTAGTTTTCTGGAGTTTGGAGATTTTCTCATTATCTTCCTGTTACTGATTTCTAATTCAATTCCATTTTAGTTAGAGAACACACTCTGCTTGATTTTGATTCTTTTAAATTTGTTGAGGTTTGTTATACGGCTCAAGATATGGTCTACCTAAATATATGTTTATGGCCACTTGAAGAGAAGATGCTTTTTGCTATTGGTTAGTGAAGTGTTTTGTAAAGGTTGATTAGATCCTGCTGGTTGATGAAGTTGGTGGGTTCTACATTCCTGCTGATTTTATGTCTAGTTGTTCTACCTAACTGTTGAAGGAGAGGTGTTGACGTTGCTAACTATAATTATGGATTTATCCATTTCTCCTTTCAGCTCCATCAGTTTTTGCTTCACACATTTTGCAGCTTTGTTGTTTGGCATGTACACATTTAGGATTGCTATGTCATCTTGGTGGATTGACCACTTTATCATAATGTGATGTTCCTCTCTTTCCTTGGCAAATTTCTTTGCTCTGAAGTTTGCTTTATCTATTATTAATATAGCCAATCAATTTCTTTTTATCAGTGTATACATGGGATATGATTTTTCATTTTTTAAAATGTTCAACCAATGTATACCATTATATTTAAAGTGAGTTTTTTTTGTTGACACCCAAAGGGCAGGCCTTCTGTTCCTGCTGGAAAAGGATGAGAACTCTAGCATCTCCCATGGTCTCCCTTCCACCACAGTGGGTGATGGTGAGCATGTGACTCTCTGTGAGGCCTCCTCAGATCCCACTCCATCAGGGAAAACAAGGGACACCTCATTATCACCATGTGGGGATGGAAGCCCAGGCTTTCCATGTGGTCTCCACTGATACTGCTGGAGGCCTCATCACTGGCTAGTGAGAGTCAAAGTCCCATTTCTTTAACACCACCCTGATGAGGGTGTTGGATGCCTCATTACAGCCTCCCATGGGCAGAAATCTAGTTTCCCCACTCACTCTTTGCTGATGAGATTAAGCGTGGGGCCACAGTTTTTCTTTGGCATTTGGCTGAACTAGAACTATTATTATCTACACATTTTCTGTCTTGTGAACTACCTTTTTCCTAGTCATTTGGCTAAAGAGAAAAAGCTTTGTTGAGCCTCATCTGTGCTTTTTGGTACCTGCAGTTTGCCAGCTTATGAAACTCCAAGTCTGGGACATATGATGCCAAATGGAAACCCTAGAAACACATCGCTGAATCCTTCCTCAGGTCCTGAGGTCCCTGGGTGTTCCACCTTCTTCCCTCTATCTTTCAGGGCATTCTGATGCTTGTTTTATATATAATGTTGAGACTGTTAGCTGTACTTAATGGGAGAAGTAGGGAAATGTACATCAACTCCATCTTCTCTGAAGCAGAAGTCCACTTGCTTTCGACAGTAGAATAGAACAAAGGTGATGCTGTCACTCCCACCATTATATTATGTTATATTAGACTCTGTCATGCTCGCAGACTCTCTCTGGAGACTTTCTTTGATGGCTTGATAAAGTGAGCAGCCATGCTGGGGACTTCACATGTTCAGAAGCTGTGGGTGACTTCTAGTTAATGGTCGGTAAGAAGCTGCAGTCATTGGTCCTGTAACCACAAAGAAATAAATTTTACCAACAACCTGAGTACATTTGGAAGTGGATTCTTCCCAGTTGAGCCTCCAGATGAGAACACAGTCCCAGAAGACACCTTGATTGTAGCCTTGTGAGACCCTGAGCAGAAGACCCAGCTCTCTGGTGCCTGGACTTCTGATCCATAGTGCAATGGACTGTATCCCCATAAAATGTATATGTTGAAATCCTAACCTCCATTGTAATGGTATTTGGAGGTGGCACCTTTGGAAGGTCATTAGGTCATGAGGGTGGAACTCATTTGAATGGGACTAGTGCCCATCTAAGGAGAGGCCCCAGAGAGCTAGCTCACTCTCTCTCTGCCATGTGAAGATTCAAGGAGAAGTGAGCCAGCAGCAACTGCAAGAGGCCCTCACCAGGGTCCAACCAGGCTGCCTCCTGGATCTTGGATTCCCAGCCCCCAGAAGTATGGGGTAGGAACTTCTGTTGTTAATGAGCCACCCAGACTGAGGTATTTTGTGATAGCAGCCCAAGGTGACAAGACACAGTAACTGTGACTTAATGATGAGTGTGGTTTTAACATTCCAGGTTCATGAAGATGTGCTGTGCAGCAATGGCCAGTCAATATTCTCCCCATTCCCAAAGTCCCTGCATGGCCCTGCTTCCACAGTCCCTGCCGTGTCAGGGATTACCCTCCTGGCTCCACTGTGCACTTGCTGTCGCCTGGCCCCTCTCAACAGCTCCAGCCATGCTCCCACTGACGTGGCCTCCCTGGGTGAATCTGAAGTTTGCCCAGGGCAGGGATTGGAGTTCCAACACCCCAGCATCTTGGGCAGGACCCCCTGTGGGGCCTGTAGACCCGGGACATGTGGGTATTGGGTGTTCAGGCCCCTGCCAGGGGAAAAAGTGAATTCAGTTCACACTGTGTTCAGAGTTGGGAGCCAGCCTGTGCATGCGGAGGAGACTGTGGCACCAGCTAGTGCAAACAACTGTACACACCCACCTCTGATGCCACCGTGGCCAATGCTGAAGAACAGGGGTGGGCAGACAGGGGCCAGTTCTGAATGCTGACTAATGGACATCACACTGATGGATGGCAGGAAGGGGCCCGGCAGGAGCAGAGGCAGAGAGGCATGGCCAGGGAGGCTACACTGGGAGGGGCGCGCTCACAGAGGGCCCCATTGTCCACCCCCCGGTGGGCTCCTGCAGGGCACTGTTCTCCCTGGGTGGCACCACCAGCCGCCCTCCCTTGCCTCCCTCCTGGCATGAGGTTCAGGTGGCAGCCCACTGGGTCTACTCCACGGCTCGTCCCAAGCCACAGTGGAGCCTCCAACAACCCCAGCTGACTCACCTCCTCTGTATCTCTCAGATGGACACCTTCTGTTGCTCCCACTGCCCCCACCCTCATCTCCTCCCAGCCCCTGCAACAGCCCCAGCTCTGTTTGCATCCAATTCTCCACTCAGCCAGAGGTGCCTCAAAAGGCAGACTAATCACATCCCTGTCTCCTGCCTAAAACCTTCCATGACTCCCCTATCCTTCAGAGGGAAGTCTGTGCTCTTGCTTAACCACAGGCTCTTTGAGGCCTGGTCCCAGATAGCTTCCCACCCTCCGAGGTCCTCTGCCCACCATGTTCCTCCTCTCTGGACCACGGGGTGTTCTCTGAGCCCAAAGAGCTCCCTTCCCTTCCAGACCAACCTCCAGCTGACCTCACCTCCTCCCTGCACTTGCTCTCCCACCCTGCTCAGCTCCAGTCTCAGGCTTTCCTGCCACCCCTCCCCAGCCTAGGGAGGGGCCCTCTTCCGTACAGCACCTGTCACCTGGCCCTGCAACTTCCTGATTACCTGTGTACCTGCCTGTCTCCTCTCCAGCTAGAAGTCTGGAGCTTCTAGCAGGACAGGCTCAGGAAGTGGCTGTGTGTGTGTGTGTGTGTGTGTGTGTGTGTGTGTGTGTGTCAGAGAGAGAGAGACAGGGAGAGAGAGTGAGAAAGAGAGTCAGTGAACTAGAGATGGGAGTGGGAGTGCGAGGAGGAGATGCAGCATTCATTCTAATGAGCACGGCTTCCGTTTGGGAAGATGACATGGTCTTGTGGAATGGATGGTTGTGATGGCTGCACAACCATGTGAGTGATCTCATTGTCACTCAATTGTGCCCTTAAATAGGGTTAGATTGTAAATTGCACATTACTATGTGTATTTTACCACAATACATTTTTTAATTATAGTGAAATAAAAGCATAAAAAGAAAAAAAAGACTTTAAAAGGTGTATACCATTGTGCTCATTAATTCTGCCTATAGAAATCTATCCTGAATAAAAAAATCATTCTTTAGATAAGGTTGATGTACAAATATGCTCAAAGAAACAATATTTACACTAGAGAAGATGGAAAGGATCTGTTTATTCAACAGAGGAAGTGGTTAAATAAATTATAACTCACATACTCTGGAGTATTTCTAACTCTTTAGAGTGACGCTGATGAAAATGGTGTGAACATCAATATTTTCTTATAATAATCACTGAAAAAGGTAGGAACCAAATTTTAAATATAACCACAATTTAAAAAATATCTATGCTTGGGAAATAAAATAGTAGTTAAAACATCTGAATTTAACAGCTTGTATTTGGAAGATTTTTTTTTTATATTCTTTAATTATGAGTTTTTTAATACTTAGATAATGAAAATTAATATTATTTTAAAGGACAATTTAAAAACCAATTTCAAAGGTAGTAAAAACAAGAAAGAGGAGAAGGAGGAAGAGAGAAAGGAGGAGGCAAGGAAGGGGAAGAAGGAAGGGGGAGGGGGAAGAAGGCGAGGCAGTCGTCGCCCCTGGAGCAGGAGCTGCGCTGAGTTTTCAGGGAGAACACTGCCCTTGGAGGGGCGTGGCCTCGAGGAGCCATCGTGGGGCAGGAATCCAGGATGCTCTTGCGTCGTGCCCAGTTCTGGACTGGGCCTAAGAAACAATGTGGAAGAAGAAGCTGGAATCCTTGACCCCAGAATGTGATTGAGGGATAGACGTTCTCAGACCTGAAGATGACAACCATGTTGCCAGTGTGCCAGACACCATTGGCAGAGCTTGCCAAGAACCATGTTCTTGACTCTCAGGTCCCCTCTTTGGGGGAGACACCACTGTGGTCCCTAACCTACAGGAGTCACAGTGGAACTATCGCCCAAGATCAGACAGCTGGAAGGTGGAACGTCGGAAACTCAAAATGTGGGCATGTGACCCAGGAGGCTGGCTTCACCTGAGCATGCACTGGAGCAATCCTGGAAGACTTCCTGCAGGCGGCCTTCCTTTCCTGGCTCCCATCACAGTGCCTCACTCTGCAGGCATACTGGGCTGCCATGGTGTTACACCCCAGGCCTCTGCACTCGCTGCTACCCTGCTCCATCTGACAACACCCCCTTCCTGCTCAGATTTGACTCCCCCAGCTCAACCCCTTCCTGGGAGAGTCGCCAGCACATCTGTGCCCAGGGTTTGATCCGGTCTGTTCGGCGTCAGAGTTTTTCACCTAAATCAAAGGATGGATGCTTGGCACGGGGGCCAGCCCCAGCCTCTGCTCGGTACTGAGGGCCCATGACATCCTTGCTCACTGTGTCTGCAAAGGACCTCAGAATCCTTCTCAACACAGTTGTGGCGGCTCCACCAACCTAGCACCATCGCCATGGAGTGCAGAGGTACCGGCTCTCCCAGCTGCCCCTGCTCAGGGCGGCTGACCCCCACCCCATCCTGGCCTCGCCTCTCGGTGCCACCAGCAACCCTATACAAATGGCACTGTTGCCCTTTCTGGAAGAGCCAGCCCTGCCTTCACACATGCAGTGACTCCTCGGGGTGCAAGTCCTTCCCCTCTGAGTCCAGGCAAATGCAAGCACCACAGCAGCCCTTCCTGGGCATCAGAGGCAGTAAGGAGTGGTGACAGTGGGAGCCCATCTGCTGGTACCCACACCAAATTGCAGGGTGCGGGGTAGAGGCCAGGCGGCAGGAGGGATGATGGCTGGGAAACAGGAAGGGGCTTTTATTAGCTTCTGTTAAATTCTGCTGAATGCCTCCCTCTGTGCATTTGGGCTGGAGTGGGAGACATCCCTGAGCCAGGGCCTCCAAGGTCTGACATGCACAGGCCTCTTCTGGGTGCTGCTGGAAACACATGCCCAGAGGCAGTGGGGCCTGAGACTCTGTACTCTGCACTCCTGGGAGACTTCAACATTCCCAGAAAATGCCAAAGCCGCTGGCTGGGGACCAGCTGGCGTCCCCAAGTGGGGACACGGCGAGTCCACATTCCTCACCCTCTCGCTGCCAGGGCCCATTGCCCATCCCACCACAGCCTTTATGCCTGCCTCTGGCCCCCCTTCTCTCCCAACTCCCTCTACCTCACCACACTGGGGCCCCATCCCAGAGGGTCCCCCAGCAAACACAGCAAGGACAGCACCTGCCTATGAATGATCTCCAAGAGACTGACCCAGCCTTGTGGGAAGAACCCTGTGCTCAGAGAAGGGCCAGCCACCACCAAGGTCGCACAGCTGGTTAAGGAGTAGAGGCCAGGTGTGTGCTGCCTCCAGCGTCAGGCCTCCTTCCGCACACTAGGTGCAGGCTGTGAGTGGCTCTGCCGCTGTGCAGGCTCAGAAAGGGCGCTGAATCTCTCTGGCCTTCATTTTCTCCTGGGGCATATGGTAGGGGTGGCCACCTTTGAAACCTCAAGGCCTGTGGGCTGACCACTGGTAAGGAAAAGTGCTGGAGAGAACTGTTGATCCCTGGATTTGGTGCAAGTCTGAGGAGGTAAGCAGCCACCTGTGGCCTCCTGACATCCCAGCCAGGCAGAGGGCCCCTTCCCATGGCGCTCATCCGGGGCCAGCTTGTGAAGCCAGAGAGAGGCAGTGGCCCTGCACCCTCCCACTGGTTTGCAACTCACGCTGCTTCCCCCTGCCCATCTCCTGCTTTACAGGACCCTCACCTGGGCACATTACATGCGCATTCAGTTCCCGAGAAACAGCTACTGAAGCAGCCAGCTTGGGTGAGAACCCTGGAATTCTGTGTGCCAGGCTGTGGTGGTGAAGGCAAAGCAGCTTCCTCTCTGCAGAACTGTAAGTTACTAACTTCAGCAGCTGGACGAGGACCTGATGATTTAAAGGAGAACTTCTCACACCCAGGGCAACGTGGGTCACAGCCCCAGCCCCAGAGGGCTCCGAGAAGCCACAAAGGGCTGTGGCTCCAACCCATCCCAGCCTTGGATCTCCCTCAGGAGCCCGGCCTCCCAGGCCCCTCCAGCCTCCCCAGGAGATCCTGAAGCACAGGCTTAGGCAGTCTTGGAACTGTGAACTGGCCCATCTCATCCAGTATTACCATCATTTCCAGATGAGAAAACTGAGGCACACAAAGTTGAACAGATGCATCCAACCTCAAATAGCAAGTTAGGCCGGACACAGGACCCATACCTGGTCTCTCCCTCAGCCCAGTGTCTCACGGCAGCATGCTGCATGTGCAGGCTCTTGGGGCTCTGTGTGTTTCATGTATGTGTCATGTATCTCTGCAGCCACCTGCCCCTGGGGCCAGCACCTGCTAAGGCTCCTTCACTGCCCTGGGACCAACCCAACCCGGAGTGGAGCTCAGCAGCGTCTGCTGGCCCCCGGGCCTCTGCAGTGTTCTGGGCTGAGACCTGTGCTCTGGGCTGAGTTGTGCCTCCCCAAAGTTCTATGCTGAGGCCTCCACCTCAGGACCTCAGAACGTGACTGTACTCTGTGTCAGGGCCTTCACAAAAGAGATTAGGGTTAAACAAGGTCACTGGGGTGGGCCCTGATCCTGGTTGCCCAGTGTCCTATAAGAAAAGCAGATGAGGACACAGACATCCAGAGGGTGACCGTGTGAGGATGCAGGGAGAAGATGCCATCTACATGCCAAGGAGAGAAGCCTTGGTGGAAACCAGCCCTGCCCACACCTTGATCTCAGACTCCAGCCTCCAGAGTTGTGGGAGAGTAAATGCCTGTGGCATTTGTCACAGAGCCCAAGCTGACCCACACATCCTGGCTCAGGGAGGCCCATGGAGGGCCCGCAGTTGTCAATGCTGTTGCCTGACCTGTTGAAATGCCCTGGGTCTCCGGTCATTAGGGCCGGTGAGTTAGCTTCCCAACAGAATCATGGAGCATCAAGGCTCTGGTGGATTTGGGAGGATGCAAGCTGGGCTTCTGATGCAGGAGGTGAGACGTGGCCAGTTCTGTGACCAAGAACAATTTGCTAAAATAGAAAGTGGCTAAATATAATGTGGCTGAAAGCACGGGAACCACCATAACGATATGTTAAAGGCAATTTGGTTAGAAATGACTCTTTGCAAAGCTGGGCGTGGTGGCTCACGCCTGTGATCCTAGCAATTTGGGGGGCTGAGGCAGTGGGATCATTTGAGCCCAGGAGTCTGAGACCAGCCTGGGCAACAAAACGAGACCCCCATTTCTACTAAAAATCAACAAATTAAAAAATTAGCCAGATATGGTGGCGCACACTTGTAGTCCCAGCTACTTGAGAGGCTGGGGTAGGAAAATCGCTTGAGCCCAGGAGTTTGAGGCTACAGTGAACCAAGATGTCACCTCTGCACTGTAGCCTGGGAGACAAAGCAACGCTTTATCTCAAAAAAAAAAAAAAAAAAACAGAAAACAAAAAAATGGCTCTTTGCTGCTGCTGATTGTGAGAGTGTGAAGTTCTGTGTGTGAAGTGTCGGTTTTGTGATCTTTACTGAGGTGGCCGGATGTCCCGTCCCCTCTGCCCTTCTTCATTCCCAGTTCCCTGTGACTCAGTCATCCCTACCCTCTGCTGTGTGTGCCTGAGAAAACGTGTAGAACCATAACCAGTTTTTTAATATTGGTAATTGTAAACCATAATCTTTTTTTGTGTGTGTGTATTTTTGTATTTTTAGTAGAGATGGGTTTTGCCATGCTGGCCAGGCTGGTCTCGAACTCCTGACCTCAAGTGATCCACCTGCCTCCACCTCCCTAAGTGCTGGGATTACAGGCGTGAGCCACCACGCCCAGCCTAAACCATAATCTTATCTAGTGGTTCCCTTTGTCACTTTGTTTCAAATTTCTTTTTAGACAAGCTACTGGTGCTCCTTGTATAAAACAGAATATTGGCAAAGAATAAAGAACCCGACGTCATGTTTAACCCTTGTGAAAACAGCCGCTGAGCAATGATGGCTCCTCCCATACACGTTAGGTAGAGAGGATTTTTCTTACAAACTAAACACCTGTTTTCTCTTTTTAGTCTCTCTTCGTTTATTTGTGCCATCTAATTGGAGTGAACATTTCTCTTCTTCCCAGTACTCCTCTGAGGCTGAACTTTTGGTTGAGACAAATTGCTCTGGGCCAAGTTAGGGGCACAGTGCTCTGGCCTGACCACCTGGGGCAGAGTTGCACCCTCAGTGGGGACGGACCCAGCCTGGACCCCACCTGCTCACGCCTGAGCGGCTTTGAAACCAGGACTAATGAGTATCCCCTGATCACTGACATCCGTTATAAAAAGCACTGGAGAAAGAAAGAAAGAAAGAAATCCTTACTAGCCCATTAGGAACACTCTAGGCAGGAAAATTCCACTTCACACTGATGCATGGATTTATTCAGGTGTGGGCGGAGTGGGTAGAGGAAACCCAGTGGCCATGTGGCTGTCTCGGTGGAGGCTCTGGAGGGGAACGCACATTTTCCCAGGGGTCTTTGGCCAGGCGGCTCACCTGCCACAAGCTAGAGAGGCCCCTCCACCACCCAGGGCTGCACCTGCCTGCCAGCCAGCACATGAAGCCTGCTTCCAGCCTCACTCCTGTGTACCTGCCTCTCAGGCCTCATGGGACCGCCAGCTCATTAGGGCTGAAGGCACCTTGGGCAGCTGCCACTGAGGTGAGCGCCCAGGCCAAGGACAGACCACTCAGCTCCAGCTCCTGGAAGCTTCCAGACCCTGACTGGCCCCCAAAGTCCCATGGCACAGTCTCAGGAGGAGGCTTAGCGTGGGGCCTGTTCAGTGGAGGTGGGGGCTGCCTTCACTGTTATTAGAAGCACAGTCTGACTCCAGCCGGGAACCCCCAACCCATGATGCCCGTGAGCATGGGGTGGCTTGGTTGGGCCTGTGGCCCAGCCTAGTGCCCTGAAATCTGTTCTCGTGTGTCGGGGGCCCAGACAGCAGTCCTGGCTGTGCTCCCTAGGAGAACCCCAAGTGCAGACGGGGCTGAGGGCTCCTGGGAGGAAAACCCGGGGTTCCAGTCTGTGTTCTGCACAGGAGGTGTGTGGCTCCTGGCCTTCCCGGGACTCCGAGCAGAGAGGACAGCAATGATGGTGTCACAGGGCTGATCTGGAGCTGGGAGGAGACGGGCTCTGGGGGCTCCATGGAGTCAGGGCCTGGCACCTCCGGCAGCAGCCTGGGAACCCCCAGTGTGGAGTCCACTCTAAGGCAGCAGATTCCTGGGGGTGAGACTAATGGACCCACGAGGGTCAGGCTGAAGGCCATGGCCAGATTCGGGGGCACTGCAAGGCAGACAGTCTTGGTCAGTTCCTGGCCTCCCAGTACTTACTGGCTGGGTGACTGTGGTCACTCAAATTCTGCAAGCCTCGGTTTCCTTATCTGGGAAATGGGCATAATGGCCAACCTTCCTGGGGTTACTGTGAAAATTAAATAAGATAATGCATGTGTGTTCCTCAGTTGGGGCTGCAGTAACACAGGACCACAGACCGGGTGGCTTAAACAACCATTTACTGTCCCACACCACAGCCCTGGAGGCTGGGGATCTGAGATGAAGGCGTCAGTAGGGTGGTTCCTCCTGAGGCCTCACTCCTTGCTGTGTGGACGGCTGCCTTCTCCCTGTGTCCTCACATGGTCTTCTGTGTGCATGCCTGTCTCTGTGCCTACATTTCCTGTTTGTAAGGACAGCAGCCACCCTGGATTAGAACCCACCCTAATGCTCTCATGTAACTAGATCGCTGCTGGAAAGACCCCATCTCCAAATAAGACCACACGCTGCGGTCCTGGAGGTTAGGACTTTAACATATGAATTTGAGGGGACATGATTCAGCCCAGACAACGTGTGAGCCAAGGACATGGTGGCGCTCAGTAAGTGCAGTCGCTGGCGCAGAAGCAGGAGTGAGGGCGGAGAACGCACAGAGCAAGCACAGTCAGCATCCAGGCCACCTGCCCACACCATCAGGGCAGCATCTGCCCAGTGGGCCTTCTTTGGGGCCAGGCAGCAGGCAAGTGCCTGGTCACGGTTTCAGCGGGGAGGGGGATTGGCTGGAGCAAGGATCTGTGGGGACTCGCATGGCAAAGGTGTTCCCAAGCCATACACAAGCACCTCCTGGTGACAGTGGCCCCAGGCAGAAGTGGCTGTCAAATGTCCCTTCAGGACCAAGGTGTCCGGTAATTGGTGACGAGTCCACAGCTGAACGTCTCCCAGGAACTGCCCTGGGACAGAGGGGGCTGCTTCACCCCAGGTCAGGGTCATGCCCTTCCTTGGGAGTGGGCCTCATTCCATGACAGGGGACCAGAGACCACAGCTGAGGCATTGCCCCATGGCTTGGATTCAGAACCTCACTAAAGGGTCACCCTGGGCCCAGGACACTCCATAGCGGGGCAGGGGCCTGTGTTCGGGCCACATCCCAGCAGGGCCTCTCCCTCTGCCCATTTCTGCTTCCCTCTCTCCCACCCTGGGCCTTGATCCTGAGAGCCCTCCACGCCAGCCTGCTGCACACACATCTCTGCCTGCCCCCAGAAGCCATCCTAGGACAACTGACACCTGGACTGCTCCAAGGAAGCAAACTTTGAAATAGGACTGGAGCTGGGTCGTCTGCCGACCACTGGCCATGAGGACCCAGCACTGATGAAAGAGAGTGGCCAGGGGGACCCACACGTACCATAGTGGGTCAAAGTGGTCCCCCTGAACCCATGCCCACTCTGAGCCTCAGAACGTCACCTCATTTGCAAATAGGGTCCCTGGAGATGTTAGTTAAGATGAGGTCATATTGGTTTAGGGTGGGTCCTTAATCCGATGACCTGTGTACTTCTAAGAAGAGGAGAAGAACCCCCCCCAGAAGGGGGCCACCACAGGTAGAGATTGGGGAGATGCCACTACAAGCCAAGGAACCAAAGAAATGGCCCCACCAGCAGTGGGGGTGGTGGGTGTGAGGCCAGGGGGGGTCCTCCCTCAGGGCCTGCAGGTGGAACCACCCTGCCCACACCTCGATTTCAGCCTTCCAACTCCAGAACCATGGGAGAACCCATTTCTGCTGTTTTCAGCCACCGGTTTGTGGTAATGTGTTACAGTAGCCTTAAAAAGATAACAACGCACATGCAAATTACAAAACCTCACCAAAAAATAGAGAACCTGAATGAACGCATCACAACGAAATCATCTGAACCAGTAGTGACTAGTCAAATCCTTCAAAGACAACCCTTCGTTATCTGAACTGTTCCTGGGAGAAGGAAAAAAGGAGACTTTGTATGACTCCATTTTTGGAGGTTTATTTAATCTGATATAATAGGATTTACTCCAGCAATACAAAGATAATTCAAAATCGGAAATTCTAGTAATAAAATATCATGCACCAAAAAATCAAAACAAAAACACCAGAGGATCATTCTCCAGGTGAAAAAAAAAAACACCCTTTGGTAAAATTTTACATTCATTGTTCATTTTTTTAAACTCTTAAAAAATAAGTAATAGAAGAGAATATCCTTTTTAATGCTGGAGGAAGGGTATTATCAACCTGCAGCAATCACATTTAATGGTGAAACTTCTCCTTGAACTCAGGACAAGGCGAGAACACGCTGCCCATTTATGCGACCCTACTTGTACCTGATGACACGAAGGAGAAGAAAATGCACTGCAGGATGAGATTTGGAAAGAAATCAAACTATCCTTGTTTGTAGCAATAGGGTTGTCTCACTTATCCAGGGAACCCAACGGGGGACTCCAGCCCCCATGCTGGATTCAATATTAATATCCAAAAGTTAAGGGAATTGCTTTCCAGTAGAGATAATCAATTTGAACATGTGATTTTTAAAAATCTAGAGCAGCAAAAAGTATGAAGTCTGTAGGAACAGCACTAAGAAGAGATGTGCAAGTTTTCTGTGAAAATAATTACAGTATTACAGAAGAGCACAGAGGTCTGAATCACCTGAGAGCTGTTTCAGGAAATAGAAGCTACACTTGCAGTGAGTTACAACCTCGGGATCTCAGCAGCTTCAGCCGGCAATGATGTGGTCAGTGGCTTGCTGGTATTATGTTTAACAACTGGCTGACCAGACCCAAAATAAAAATTTTAAATAAGATAACAATCCCTGCTCTTCACAGCAGAGGAAACAATGAACAAAATAAAAGGCAACTAACTTATAGATTGGTAGAAAATATTTGTCAACCATTTCCCTAAAAAGGGGTTGAGATCCAAAATATCTAAGGAATTCCTGCAAGGCAATAGCAAAAAGATACACAATCCAATTTAAAAATGGGCAAAGGACCTGAATAGACATTTTTCCAGAGAGGACACACACATGGCCAACAGGCATGTGAAAGGGGCTTATTAGGGTCACCCAGGAAATGCAAATCAAATCCACAGCAAGATGCCACCTGACATTTGTCAGAACGACTATTTAAAAAAAAGACAAAAGATAACCAGTGCTGGCAAGGATGTGGGGGGAAGGGGACCCTGGCACCCTGTTGGTGGGAATGTAGATCAGTACAGTCTCTATGGAAAACAGTAAGGGGTGGGGGCAGTTCATAAACATACTGAATATTAAGCTACCATAGGAACCAGCCATCCCACTGCTGGGTATCTATCCAAAGGAAAGAAAATCAGAATATCACACAGATGTCTGTGCTCCCGTGTCCACTGAGGCACTGTCCACAACAGCCAAGAAGTGTGGATCCGCAAAGGAATGGGTAAAGAAAATGTGGTGTGTACAGCAGTTCCTCCTCACCCACGGATTTGCTCTCCGCCGTTTTGGTTACCCGCAATCAACCCCAGCCTGACAATGTTAAATAGAATATGAACAGATATTTCTCAACAGAAGACATGTATGTGGCCAACAAACATGAAAAGAAGCTCATCCTCACTGGTCATTAGAGAAATGCAAATCAAAACCACAATGAGATACCATCTCACGCCAGTTAGAATGGCAATCATTAAAAAGTCAGGAAACAACAGATGCTGGCGAGGCTGTGGAGAAATAGGAACGCCTTTACACTGTTGGTGGGAGTGTAAATTAGTTCAACCATTGTGAAAGACAGTGTGGCGGTTCCTCAAGGATCTAGAACCAGAAATACCATTTGACCCAGCAATCCCGTTACTGGGTATATACTCAAAGGATTATAAATCATTCTACTATAAGGGCACATGCACACATATGTTTACTGCAGCACTATTTACAATAGCAAAGAATTGGAACCAATCCAAATGCCCATCAATGATAGACTGCATAAAGAAAATGTAGCACATATACACCATGGAATACTATGCAGCCGTAAAAAAGAATGTTAATGTTCTTTGCAGGGACATGGATGAAGCTAGAAACCATCATTCTTAGCAAACTAACACAGGAACAGAAAACCAAACACCACATGTTCTCACTCATAAGTGGGAGTTGAACAATGAGAACACAAGGACACAGGGAGGGGGACATCACACATGGAGGCCTGTTGAGCGGTGGGGGGCAAAGGGAGGGAGAGCATTAGGACAAATACCTAATGCATGAGGGGCTTAAATCTAGATGATGGGTTGATGGGTGCAGCAAACCACCATGGCACATGCGTACCTATGTAACGAAACTGCACGTTCTGCACAAGTATCCCAGAACTTAAAGTAAAATAAAAATAAGTAAATAATAAAAAAATTACAGAAATAAGCAATTCATACATTTTAAATGGCATGCAGGTCTGAATAGCGTGATGAAATCTTGTACGTCCCATCAGGGACTTGAATCTTCCCTTTGTACCCGCACTGTCCACACCACACCGCTGTCAATCACTCAGTAGCCATCCCTGTTTTCAGATTGACAGTCACAGCACTGGCCACACCACCCCACTGTCAATCACTCAGTAGCTGTCCCTGTTTTCAGATTGACAGTCACAGTATGGCTGGGCTTGTGTTCACATCACCCTTGCTTTACTTCCTAACGGCCCCCACCACAACAGTGATATCGGCAACTCGGATATGCCAAAAAGAAGATGTAAAGTGCTTCCGTTCAGTGAAAAGGTCAAAGTTCTTGATGTACGGAAAAAAAAATAATGGTATGATGAGGTTGCTGAGATCTACGGTGAAAACAGATCTTCCATCCCTGAAATTGTGAAGAGGGAAAAGAAAGTCATGCTAATGTTGCTGTCCCACCTTGAAATGCAAAAGGTGTGGCTACAGTGTGCGACGGGCCCTCCGTGAAGATGGGGCAGGCAGCAGAGCTGCAGGTGGAGACACAGACAAGAATGTGCGTGGATGACAGGAATCGGGTTGGGGACCACAAGCTGCGGTTTCAGGCTCCCCTGGGGATCTTGGATAAGACTCCCGCAGATAAGGGGGACGGCTGTACACACCAAGGAATACTATTCAGCCTTAAGCAGGAAGAAAATCCTGTCATGGGCCTACAACAGTCCAACTCATGGAAGCAGAAAGTGGAATGGCGGTAGTCAGAGGCCGCAGGGTGGGCAGGGCCAATGAGTCCTAGAGGTCTCTGCAGCAGAGCACGTGCTGCTCCAACCCCACACCATCTACCTAAAAATCTGCTATCACAGAAAGAAGAAAAGGAGAAATAAGAAAGCCCAAGGCAACTTTTGGAGGAGATGAATAGGTTTATGGCATAAAGGGTCCTAATGGCTTCACAGGTGCGTACTTAACTCCAAACTGGCCAAGTTGTATACCTAAAATAGCTACAGGCCGGGCTCAGTGGCTCACGCCTGTAACCCCAGCACTTTGGGAGGCCGAGGCAGGAGGATCACCTGAGGTGAGGAGTTCGAGACCAGCCTGGTCAACATGGTGAAACCCCATCTGTACTAATATACAAAAATTAGCAGGGTGTAGTGGCGGGGTGCCTGCAATCCCAGCTACTCTGCAGACTGAGGCAGGACCATAGCTTGAACCCGGGAGGTAGAGGTTCCAGTGAGCCAAGTTCACGCCATTGCACTCCAGCTTGAGTGACAAGAGCGAAACTCCGTCTCAAATACATAAATAAATAAATAAAATAGCTACAGCTTTGTGTATCTCAATCACATAACCTCAGTAATGTCGGGGGTTTTTTTTAAGTGCAGAACAATACACATTAAGCTGTAAACAATGGTTACCGCTGGAGACTAGAATTACATACTTCCATGTTGCTTGAATTGTATACAATAAGCATGTATTAATTTTATAATAAAAAGTAAATTTCAAGACAAAAAAAAGAAAGAGAACATGATAAATAAAAGCCTCACTTTCAGGGGGGAAAGGTGCAGATGACTGCATCTGCAGATTTCTGCCATTCGAATTTTCCCACCACAGCAGATTTCAGGCAAACAACATGAATGAAACCAGCTTGCAAAATTCCAGAAAATTGACCACCAGGCTTTCAAGGGCCAATGCCAGCCAGTCTCAGACCTCATAGCGTATTCCTCGCTCACGTTTCCTGTCTGCTGCAGGTTGAGGGAGGGTGCAGATGGCAGAGCCATTGTCTCCTGTGCTGGAGGACGCCGTGCCAGAGGGAGCATGGTGTGTGAAGACAAGTTGTGCCCTGATGTGCCACACACCACGCCACTGCTGCTCCCAGGCTGTCCTGTGGCCCCAGCTCGCCTCAGGGCAGGAAGTGCAGTGGGCCTGGTTCTGGAAGGTGGGAGAGACCAGGCTGCCCTGGCAGCAGCAGGTGAGGACCACCGGCCCTGCATCCAAGCACAGGAGACTCAGTGCCCTGAGATGTCAATTTCCGTCTTTACATTCCAGTCAAATTTCAACAGGGCTTTTCACAAAACTTACTAGTTTGTTAGAAATTAGCAAGGAAGAACAGAGGGTGCAAAGCAGCCAAGAAGTTCGAGGAAGATGAGAAATCAACACGCAGGAAGTGACAGCAGCCACGTGTGGGGGTCCTTCCTGCTCGAGGGAAACTGGCCGAGGGGGCCAAAGCACCCAGAAACGGGTCCGCTCGCCTCTGGAGAGCTTGAGAAATGCCAGAGGAGGGGTTCGATTCAGTGTGAACTATTTTAACCATGCCTTAAATGGTGCTACGGTAACAACTGGATCTCCATCATGAAATAAGATTAGATTTTTACTTCTTGCCAAACACAAAAATAAATCCCAGGAGGAGTAAATCCGTAGATGTAAAGAACAAGACTTTGAGAAGGAAATATTAGATCATATCTTCATAAACCTGAGGTTTATGAAGGGATTAATTAATTAAACAAGATATAAAAAGCTCGTGACCTTCAAACATGAGTCATTTTGACTACAATAAAATTAAAGCATCTTATACAAGGAAAACTTCACAAAGGAAAAATGCAAGCCGTTAGCCGGGGGAAGATCTGTGCACTCACAGCTGAGAGAGGATTAGCAAGGACAACGTGCCATGAACCCCTACAAATCAATGAGAAGTCAATCAGTCTAGAAGGAAGAGAAAGGGCCAAAGGCAATCATAATCAAAACAGAAGAAATGTGAACGACCGATACATACAGTTTTTAATGTTCAGCTCAACCATCAATCAGGGCAATGCAATTAAAACATGAACGTGCACTTTAACCCCCACGAATGGAGCAGAACCTGAGGGGTGGCCGATGCCCGCAGTTAGCGAGGATCTGAAGAACAGAGAAGCTCACCCGGCTGACGGAGGGTGAATCAGGGCGGCCACGCTGGAAAGCTGTTAGGTGACGGGGAATGCGGTTGAAGAGGTACATATCCCCCCCCACCCCGGGTTAATTCTACCTCGGCCAAATGCTTAGAGAAGGTCACGGCAGAGTCCACAATGACACACAAAGGCATCGATGGAAGCTTAGGTAGCAAAACTATGTATCAGCAAAAAATGGAAACCGCCAGCATAGCCGGCAGTAGGAGAGCGTGGACTAGTTGAGGTGTGATGGTGAGGTGTTTGTGCAGCGGCCCGGGGTGGAGCGGCTCTGCTGAGGGAAGAGCCTCAGATTCAACAGGAAAAAAGCGGAAAGCTTCCTGTTGAAGGGGAAGGCTGAGCACGGCATGATGCTGCTCGTTTGAAACTTAAGATAATTTGGAAGCTGCAAAACAATATTACATGGAAATATGATTCGGAGCTCTATACAATGTGCATTATAGGAAGCTGAGACGTACCCGGAGGCGACACCACATTCTCTGTGCAGAGAGGGGCCATGGGAGCGGGAGGGTGCCGGGGCTGCCCCTCCATCTGCAGCTTGATTCTTTAAGAAATGCGTGGCAGGGCATGGTGACACATGCCTGTAATCCCAGTACTTTGGGAGCCCGAAGTGAGCAGATCAAGAGGTCAAGAGATGGAGACCATCCTGGCCAACATGGTGAAACCCCATCTCTACTAAAAATACAAAAATTAGGCTGGGCGCAGTGGCTCATGCCTGTAATCCCAGCACTTTGGGAGGCTGAGGCTGGTGGATTACCTGAGGTCAGGAGTTCAAGACCAGCCTGGCCAACATTGTGAAACCCAGTCTCTACTAAAAATACAAAAATTAACTGGGCATGGTGGCAGACAGCTGTAATCCCAGCTACTCAGGAGGCTGAGGCAGGAGAATCACTTGAGCCCAGGAGGTGGAGGTTGCAGTGAGCCAAGATCATGACATTGCACTCCAGCCTGGGCAACAGAGCAAGACTAAAAAATAAAAATTTAAAAATTTAAAAAAAAATTAGCCGGGCATGGTGGTGGGTGCCTGTAATCCTAGCTACTCAGGAGGCTGAGGCGGGAGAACCACTTGAACCCGGGAGGCAGAAATTGCAGTGAGCCAAGATTGCGCCACTGCACTCCAACCTGGGAGACAGAGCAAGATTCCGTCTCAAAAAAAAAAAAAAAAGAAAGAAAGAAAGAAAAAAATGTGTGCGAAGGAAGCATAATAAATGCTCCCCCTTACTGAAGCTCAGTGGAGGTTACATGGGTCCTACTCTCGATTTTACTGTCTATAGTTTTCTATATTTTGGCAGACATCAACCAAATCGATCTCTACCCCGGTTCTTCCTTAGGAATAAAATTGCAATTTGGTTGTGGTGGTGATACACTGAGTTTTGAAAATGACAGCCTCCCTTACAGATAAAGTACCATGTGACAGTCCTGTTAAAGAATATGTCACAGGGCTGGGCGCGGTGACCCATGTCTGTAATCCCAGCACTTTGGGAGGCCAAGGTGGGAGGATAACTTAAGCCCAGGAATTTGAGACCAGCCTAGGCAACACAGTGAGACCCGTCTGCACCAAAAATACAAAAATTAGCCAGGCATGGTGGCACACACCTATAGTTCCAGCTACTCAGGAGGCTGAGGTAGGAGGATTGCTTGATCTGGGAAGGTTGAGGCTGCAGTGAGCTGTGATGGCATGACAGGACTCCAGCCTGGGTGACAGAGTGAGACCCAGTCTCAAAAAAACAAACAAACAAACAAAAGAACGTGTCAGTGGGCATGGCTAGGTGGTGGATGTATTAGTAGTCAGGTTCTCCAGAGAAACAGAACCAAATCAGTAGGCTACATACATACATAGAGAAAGAGAGAGAGATTTTAAGAAATTGGCAGGACTTTCAGTGAGGAGTTGACGTTGCTGTCTTAAGTCGAAAATCCACACACGGGATTCCTCTGCTACGGCCTGAAGGAGAATTCCTTCTTTAGGGACTCTCAGTCTTTTGCTCAGGAGCCTTCAACTGATTGAGCACCCCCCTCCACATTACAGAGGGTCGTATGATTCCTTAAAGTCAGCTGATTGGAAATACTAATCACGTCTAAAAAAACTCCTTCACACCTGTGCAACCAAACAACAGGACGCTGCAATCCAGCCAAGCTGACACAGAAAATCAACCACCACCGGGGCCTCCAAAGAAAGGGCCTCAAAAGAGGAGATCCCCCCGTTGGTTTCCCCCTTCTGCCCTTGACCTTCTCTTTCTTCCTGCCTGGAAGGCAGATGTAAGGCCAAGCATGGGGCAGCCATCTTGAGACCATGAGGCAAGAGTGAGAGTGAACAAAGAGAGAGGGCGGGTACTGCTCCCTGGTGGCATTGTGGGTGTATTGGTCTGTTCTCACACTGCTATAAAAGAATACCTGAGACTGGGTAATTTATAAAGAAAAGAGATTTAATTGGCTCACAGTTCCACAGGCTGTACAGGAAACATGTCTGGGAGGCCTCCGGAAACTTACAACCATGGAGGAAACTGAAGGGGCAGCAAGCACGTAAATGGCCAGAGGAGGAGGAAGAGAGGTGGGAGGTGCTACACAGTTTTAAACAACCAGATCTTGTGAGAACTCACTCACTGTCACGAGAACAGCAAAGGGACCGTCTGCCCCCCAACCCCGGGATTCCATCACCTCCCACTGGGCCCCTCTCCGACATCGGGGACATGAGATTTGGGTGGGGACAGAGATCCAAACCATATTAGTGGGGCTGAAGCACCAGCACACCACTGCCCACCTCCCGGCATCTTGTCACATGGCAAAAATACATGCCGGCTTGGTTAAGCCACTTGACACACAGCTGAGCCCATTTCTGACACATTTGTGTTTGGAATATCTCATAATAAAACAGATTAAATAGAAAACAAGGGATACATAGGACATATTTCTAAGTACACCTGTGACAGTATTTCCTGACTTACAAACTTGTGCGTTGCAACAATTTAAAGGAAGGCTTCCTATTCTCTTTGACCAATAACGTTCCATGCAGCCATTTGGGCCCAGCGACAGGAAGACCAGGTTCACAACCACAGTGGACCCACAGGCCGACACACCCTCCAGGGCGGCGAGCTTCGGCCCCAGAATGGGTTTGTTCATTCAGCACACATGCATTCATCACTACCGTGCACAGGCCCCAAGAGACACAGCAGTGAGACCAGGATAACAAGGTCCCCTCCTTCCAAGAAAAGACAAATGCTAATTGCTAGTTAATTGCTAGTTGGTAAAAGTTAGTTTCCTAGGCTGCAAGCAACAGAAAATCTCAGCTCACCTAAGAAGAAGGGGTTACTTAGAAGGCCTTAGGGGTTAACGGAGCAGCTGAAGGGCTCAGGTGTGAGACAGCAAGGAAGCTAGGCTTTCCCCAGGGACCCCAAAAGCAGGATCTGAGCCCCTCGAAGAGCTTGAAACCTCACAGCAGAGGCTGCAGCCAAATGCAGGGGTCCAGTGGGGCAGGGCTAGAGGAGCCTCCGGGTGTGGGAGGTGGGATTCCTGTCCATGGCTGTCCCCTCCTCCCTTTGCTGTGAGGAGTTAGCCTGCACTTCCCAGCCACTGAAGTTATATTTCACCAAGTGGCTTGTGCTGGCCAAGGGAATGTTAGTGGAGTTGATGAACGAAGAGGCTTCGGAAGTGTTTGCAGTTTGCTTTGTTCTCTTGGGCTTCTGCCACTGGCCATGGAAGCATGTGCCCCAGATGGCCGCCGCTTGCAGAACGTGGGAGGGCTGGGCAGCCTGAACCCACGTGCAGCTGGGAACCCAGCCCGGCCAAGCCCAGCCACACCCGCAGAGCACAGACACACAGACACGGTCACACCTGTGAGCAAGGAGTCAGCGCCTAGGCTGTGTGACCTGAGTGTGCACCACACAGCCCTGCAGCACCATGGCTGACACATACGGGGACACAGGGATGCCTGGGCTCAGGTCCTGAAGAATAAGAGTTCCAGAGCTGAAGGAGAGCGACATCCCTGGAACACTAATGCTGTGAGGCTCTCAAGAATTGCCTTATCAAACTCAAGCATTTTACTGGGAAACCTCACCAACAGTGCACACTGAAGGTGGGGCAGGGAAACAGGGCAGGGGAGAGCAGAAATGCCACAGGGAACCGGTTACATGGAGTAGGGGAGAGTGGCACAAGGATAAAAAGCACGGTCCTCGCCACTGAGAACATCAGGGACCACTTCAGGAAATGGTCTTGAAGAACAAAGGTTCGCGGTAGCCTCGTGGTCTGGGTGCAGTTCCACATTTGCCTCCTAGCAACGGAGGCCCCCACCTTCCCCTCAGCTTCTCCACGTTTATAGCTAATGGATTCCTCAGCCCTGTGGCTAAACTCGCACGGTGCTGTGCTTCTTCAGTTCAAATATTCCCTTTCTGCTTGCCGTTTTGGGGTCTAAAATAAACATGTGCCCTGAAGATAAAGGAAGAAATCCAAAACCGTGTCTAATGATATATTAATAGCACAAAAATGCACAAGCTGGGGGCATGTCAGAAAAAATGCAGTGCAACGGAAAATGCCGTTAAAAGCTGTGGGTGTTAAGAGAGGCGACAGAGTCGTTTATGCAGCCCTGCCTCTGCCCCTCACAGAGCAGCTGTGCTCTGGGACTTGGTTTCTCCACCACGCCAGGTAGGAGGGAAGGCAAAAGGAGGGGACCACCATGGATCTTTCCAGCTCCGCCCTCTCTCGGGCCAAGGGTCTTAGGTTCTGAGAGCAGTGAATATCCCCTCCCTCCTGACCTCATGCCACGGTTCAGTCCTTTAAGCCTCCTCTGATGAGCCCCTGCTTTTCTTGAACCCCAAGGTCACCCATTCTGGCCTCATGCCCCACCTCTTCCATGAGCCCTTGCTGACCATGCCTGCCCCCCGGCTCCTTCTCATGACCCTCACCCTCAGCCGCCACCGCACCTGTGCTTGGCCAGCGAGATTGGTTGGAAGAATCACTGACCCTGGCAGCCAGAAACCAGAAGTCCTGCCGCGGCCCTGACCCTCACTACCTGGCCCATGAACTCTGACCTCTGAACTTTTAGATAAGTAACTTATCTCCTCCTTGCCAAAATGTTTGTTTGCCAGTGTAGACTGGGTTTTTTCTGATTATTAAATGGGAATGGTGCATGTGGAAATGCTTTATAAACTGTAAAACAATAAACATGGTGCCCAGGACAGGCCAGCATGGAGTGGCAGAAACAGAATCTACCCTCCCATCTAAAACCATTAAAAATAGGCAGAATCTGTGTTTTTAAGATACTGGACAGCAGGAACAGTGATCACCATGGGTGGGAAATGAACAAGGTGGCACTGGAATGGGCTCAGCCGACCGCCTTGAGTGAGTTTCCAGACTGCCACTCAGGGAGGGGGTACCCAGGCAGAGGCCAGCGAAGCCCCTGGGTTGAGGAGGTGGGGTCTGGAGAGACCTCGGGGTTCACTGAGTAGAAAAAGCTGCTCAGGGGATGCCAGGTGTGCAGAAAGTTCCACGTGTAGACAGTTGCATGTACTTGTAAAGAAACCAGCCAAAGCCAGAGAAATAACTTTGCAGGAGGACTCGAGGAAAAGGTGCCTGGAATGCGCAGAAAGCCAGGAAGAGTGCCTGTCCCAGCCAGCCTCACCCTCACAGAAAACTCCAAACTCAGCCAGAGAAAAAGATGAATTACCATTGATAAAAGCATATGTTTAAAACTTTTGCTCTGCAAAAGACATTTCTAAGAAGATAAATAGACAACTCACAGACTGAGGGAAAGTATTTGCAAATTATATATACAATAAAGGACAAATATCCAGAATATAGAAAGAACTCATAAAACGCAATGACAAGAAAATAAAGTCCAAGTTAAAAAAAAGATGGGCAAAAAAAATGTGAACAGGCACTTCGCCAAAGATGACATACAACTTGAGGTCAGGAGTTCAAGACCAGCCTGGCCAACGTGGTGAAACCCCATCTCTACCAAAAATACAAAAATTATCTGGACGTGATGTTGTGTGCCTGTAATCCCAGTTACTCGGGAAGCTGAGGCAAGAGAATCACTTGAACCTGGGAGGCAGAGGTTGCAGTGAGCCAAGATCGTGCCACTACACTCCAGCCTGGGTGACAGAATTAGACTCTATCTCAAAAAAAAAAAAAAAAAAGACACATCACTGCCAAATAAGTACTAGAAAAGATGCTCAACGTCCTTAGTCATTATGGAAATATGAATTAAAACCACAGTGAGACAGTGGCATACACCTAGTAGAATGGTTAACACTATGGGCCTCTTAGAATGGCTACAAATATTTTTTCAAAGGCTAACAATGCCAAATGCTGGGAAGGATGTGAAGCCACAGAACCGTATACTTATTGCTGGTGTGCATGCAAAGTGCTTCACCTGCTTTGGAAGAGTTGACACTTTCTCATAAAGGTAAACATACGCCTACTGTAAGCCCAACCAACCTCACTTTAAGTTCTAGGTATTCACCAAACTGAATTGAAAATCTGTGTTCCCACAGACAAAGGCGAGTGTGAATGTGTATGAAAGCTGTATTCATCAGCACTCCAAGCTGGAGGCAGCCAGGGGCCCTTCAGCAAGTGAGTGGACACACACACTGACATGTCCAGTGCAATCCCACACAGTGACAAGACGAATGGCTCATCCATGCAGCCGCCGGGTGCATCTGAGGTGCATTTTGCCAGGGGAAGGAAGGCAGACCCAAAGGATCTAATCTCATGCTTCAATTTATATGACATTCTGGAAAAGACAAAACTATAGGAATGAAAAGCAAACCACTGGCTTTCACTGACTGGGGATGGAGGGAGAGAAGAGGAGCCACGTGGGCCACATTTAGGGCGGGGGTTGGGGATTGTTCTGCACGTGCCTGTGAGTGTGGATATGCGACTCTGTGTCCTTGGCAAATCCCACAGAAATGTGTATCCCCAAGGTGAACTTGATTGTTCTGTTTTGTGTTTTTAAATCTAAGGAGGAGTCTGGAGCCCCAGGATGGGTTTAGCCATGAGAGGTGGCTCTCCCGGCGCTACACATTGTGGCGGGGCCTCGCCGAGAGTGGGTGGGAAGCAGCTGACGTGGGTAACTTCGGAGAATTGAGTGAGACTAGGCCCTGGAAAGTAGGAACAAAAAGCACCGCACTTGGCCGCTCTCCAGGGGGTAAACTTGTTTCGCACAAGGATATGGGTTAGCGATTCTGAAAGTAGACATGTACGAGAGTTGAACAAATAAATAAATAGGCCGGGCATGGTGGCTCACGCCTGTAATCCCAGCACTTTGGGAGGCCGAGGTGGGTGGATCACCTGAGGTCAGGAATTTGAGACCAGCCTAGCCAACATGGTGAAACTCTGTCTCTACTAATAATACAAGGATTAGCCAAGTGTGGTGGCATATGCCTGTAATTCCAGCTACTTGGGAGGCTGAGGCAGAAAAATCGCTTGAACCCAAGAGGCAGAGATTGCAGTGAGCCGAGATAGTGCCATTGCACTCCAGCCTGGGCAACAACAGCAAAACTCCGTCTCCAGCAACAAAAAAAATATGAGGGCTTACAGCCTTAAGGGATGGCCATCTTCTATGCAGCCCATCATTGACCAAATGCCATCATGCGGTGCGCGATTTTAGTTAAAACACAGATTGTTAGATTGATCTTAGAAAAAGTAAGAATGCACCATATTCTGCCTACGAGAAACCAACTTTAAATATAAAGATACAGATATGTTAAAAGAATGAAGAAAGATGTCATGCCAACACTCATCAGAAGGAAGCTGAACGAGTAAATTAACATCTGACAGAGTAGAGTTGAGAATAAGGAATATTATCAGAGATAAAGGGGAACATCACAGACTAACAAAAGGGCCTTTCCCATGTGTCTGTGGATGACAGAACTTCAAAATGCATGAGGCTAAAACTGAGAGGACGGAAAGGAGAAACCCAGAGTTCAAGTTGGAGATGCCAGCACTCCTCTCCATGTAATTGATAGAACAAGTAGACAGAAAATCAGTGAGGATAGTTAAGACCAAACAACACTCGCAACTGTCTAGACCTAATTGACATGGATGGAACACTGTATCAACAACAGCAGAATCACATTCTTCTCAGGTGCGCACGGAAAAGTCAACAAGACGGACCCCATGCTGGGCCATAAAACACACCTTGACACATTTAAAATTATAGAAATAATACAGAGGATGTTCTCAGATCATAAGGAAATTAAGCTGGAAATCAGGAGCAGCAGGTCCATGCTGCAGTGCAGGGGAGCTTGCGGCAAGTGGGAGAAACATTGTTTAGGCCCTGAGCTTTGAGGGGATGCCGAGTGGGAAAAGACCCCGGCAGATCCGGCTGCAGTTCGAGGAGCCAACGTATGAGGCTCACACTCTGGCAGACACTATAGTAAAGTGGACACCAATTAACACAAAAGGTGGCGGGGGCGGGGTACCTGGGAATACACTGTTATCAGGTCCTTGTAAGGAAATGGTGTCATATTAATGCCTAGTGTTCCATTATTGGAACACTAAGCATGTAGGAGCTATTTCTATCCTGTTGCTCAAGGTCACTGCCAAGGTCTGATTTTTCACACATGAAATTGCAACCTCAGGCATACATGGGTTGATTTTGATAATAAAAAGTAATCATTCGTTATAAAGTTTGCAAGAAAGATGCCTTGTGAAATTCGTGGCCCCGGTGGGAGATGCAGGCCCACAAGCCATAAGGTGAGGTGGGCCCAGCAATAGTCCGGCCTGAGATGGAAGTGGGTGTACCTGGGACCGAGCCCCAGGAGCCGAAGGGTTCACAGTCTGCACACAGGCAGCTCACGGCCTCCCCCTTCGCTGCCCCCACTGTTCACTCACTGCAGCCACGTGGGGAACACCGCAGCTCTCGCTGAAGGAGGAGGAAACGTCTGATTTGAGGGAGGGCTGGCTTGGATGTGGGCACCAGCTGCACTGCCACCTCCCTTGAGTGACCTTGAAAGACAGTGGGAGGGACGGTCACCCAGTGGGCAGCACTGGGGCAGTGGGCCTGTCCCACCACTTGCATGGAAGGAGAAGCGGCCTGAAGGTGGAGTGTGCACTCGCCGGCTGGGAAAAACGGCCTATCTGGTTGGCCAGGAACCCACAATGGAAAGATTGGAAAATCAAGGACAAGCAGTCCGGGGTGGCAGCAGGGGGGTGGCAGCCTGGGGTAGGCATAAAGTCCGAGGGTGTCTGTATCACGCTCATGCCCTGGGGAGTGTCCACTAAGGCAGATGCTCTAAGCCACTAAGCAGACACAACGATAGGGGCCAGTGTGTCCAGCCAGACTGTCCCCAGCCGCCCAGCCGACCTATCAGGCATAGGACTGACATGACCAGGGAGTCAGCAGTGGAGGCTGCAGCAGCGTAAGCTCCCGCTGACCAAGGCCGAACTGCCCAGCGACCTGCTCCCACCCATCTGCCACAAAGGCCAAAGCTCAGCTTCCAGTGAGGCTCGTTCCTGGAGGAAGCCAGCTGACCGCTTGGTGGCAAATTGGCCACACTGAGCTCCTTCCGTCCTGAAAAGGCCAGCAACTCACTTGGAGGGGAAGATACTCCAAGCCTGGGTTTGCCTTTCCCACCCGCCCACCAACCTCCACCAGCAGCGTGGTCTGAGAGCTCCCGTGTGTTTCATGCCCTGACTCGGGCCCCCTCTGACCATCACAGCGGAGGAGGTGGGGGCGGGCCCACAAGCATAGGCCTCGGGCCAGATCATACAACACCCACTCGGAAAGTGGAGTCAACAGAGCGCAGCAGCTGCTCGTACCAGGCAAGTCTCTATGAGGTGGGACCCTGTCCCAGGATGCAGGATCGGCGCTGAGTTCGGGATCTCTGTGTGCACCTGCATTGCTGGTAGGAGGATGCCCAGGAACCAAGGAGTGAGGCAGGAGCAGCTCCCGGTATCATCACTCCCAGTGACCCAGGAAGGGATTTGTGCTTTTTTCCCTGCAGCTCTGGGCGCTACAGAGTTAGAGGTCCTGGTCCCCGGCGGTGGAGGGAGGGGGTATATCAGTGGGCACAGAGCATGTCCAGTGACGCACAAACCACAGCTGCCCTCTGGTGCGTCGGGTTCCTTGCGGGGGGATCACCAGGCAGGAGAGGGCACCACCATCCTGGCAGGTACAACAGATCCCAGCCAGAGGGTGGAGGCAGGGCCACGGCTGCACAGGGGGTATGTGGGGAATTCAGGTGATCTGCGTGGACACCTCATGGTGGCCCTGGCCAGCTGTCACTAAATGGACAGCTACGGCACGCCCCGCTGGACATGGCATGGTGGCAGGGTGCCAGAGCCCTCGGTAGGAAGGACCGGGTCACAGCACTAAGTGAGCAGCTGTTGTCTGCAGAGACGTAAAAGAGGGTGAGGGTCTGGGCTGGGTAATGGAGGGAGGGGGAGGGGGCCCGAGGGGGAGGGGGCCCAAGGGGGATAGTATGGGTGCAGCAGCCACTGCACTGGGGCCGTGATCACAGAATCATTGCCCAGAAGCATAGCTCCGGGGCACCGGGCCATGCTCGTGACTTGGTGAATGAGTGAAGGAGTGAGTGAACGAGCTTCACAGATTTCCACAGTAAAGAGAACCCTTAGAGTATCTGAGCCGCCCTCCGTTTGCAAAGCACAGATCTGGAAAGTGGATGGCCCCAAACTTGAGTCCAAGTCCTGCCTCTGCCAGTCTTGTGACCTTGGGCGAGCGACTTAGCCGCACTGTGCCTCAGTTTCCTTATCAGGAAAATCTAGCCATTCACCACCCCTTCCTCAGTGGGCTGCTGTGGGGGACTGGAGTTAGCATGTGCACGGCAATGCTAACAGGCACATACAAAGCACCAAACAAGCGTGAGTTTGGGTACTTTTTATCACCTTGTAGACCAGGCGCCGAGACCCGGAGAGGCCAGCGACTTTCCCGAAGCTGCACAGCGAGCCAGGCGCAGGGCCAGGGGGGTCTTGGGTGCCTGGTTCCAGGGCGGCTGCTGGGCCAGGACTGCAGGATGCTGGAGGAGAACTCATAGTCCTGAGGTTCCCAGCTGCCTTCTGGGGCTGACAGGTCTGTTCCTTGGCCCGGAGAATTCCTCTGAGAAGAGCAAGCAGCTCAGTGAGGACACATGAGGCCGCCCAGGCCAGGAGGGGACTTCAAAGCCGTGGACAGCTCACAATCCCCAGGCGGGGACATGGAAGCCTTCATTTCCATTGCTGTTTGATTTCAGCCTCCCAATTAGCCATGCCTAAGTAATGCACTCGGGGCCGTATCAATTGTTTATGGGCATAAGCAGGCGTGAGAACGCCCTTCTCTCTGCGAGGAGATGCCTGCCCTTACCAAGGTGTCTTCCAAGCACTTCAGGAACCCGAAACCTCGTCCTCGATCGACTCGTGGTGTTGAAGGCCCTGCCAAAGCCAGCCTGGTGCTCATCTCTGGGATGGAGATGGCCGGGAGATGGCATTCCGGGTCTAAATTCTCGTGGGTGGTTCTCAGCTGTCAGGAGGTGCCACGCTTAACTGCCAGGACCGTGGTTTTCTGTCATTGTAACTGTGGGAATGGCTGAGTCCTGTCTATGACAGTCACACGAAATAAACTGTTCTGTGCTCCAGGAAAGGCTGTGCTCTGTGAGGCATTTTTCTTATCACTGTCTCCAAAAGGACAGGGGGATTTTAAGCCAGGAGCTGAAACAGGCAGCGAGGGCCAGGCACCGAGGCGGCCCCACCTGTCGGGGAGGCAGGTGATGCCTAGCAGGGGAGGGAATAGGGAGGGGAGAGGCCCTCCTGCGGGCCCGGGTGGTTCTGGCTGTGATTGGGACCCTGAAGCGGGCTTGGGATTCGTGGTGAGCCTTGGCTGAAGCCCCTGCTGGACACCCCACCCCCTGCACTCCTCTTCCCCGGGGCAGCAGCGAGGAGGCTCCGGCCAGTACCTGGCGGCCAGTGTGTGCTGCCTGCTGTCCTGCGCTCTGCTGCTCCGGCCTCCGCATCTGAAATGCAGCCTTCCCAACCTACCCAAGGGTGAGTGGAAGACGGCCTGCGCGGGCTCATGAGTGCCCAGGGAGGCCAGGTGGGCGTCTTTATGCCTCAGGAATCAGCAAATGCTACAGATCAGGGCTTTATTTATGCCCCCATCCCCCTAGCCCAGGCTAGGTTCTGTCTGTGACCCAAGAAGGGCATGGAAACCCCCTGCCGGCAGCCTGGTGAGGGAGGCCCCTGCTCTCTCAGCGCTGAGCCATGAGTCTGACGTGTAGGGAGAGCTTCAGGACCCTGCTGCTCTTGAGGGAAGCCCGTGTTCCCCAGCATGTCCCGCCAGGCCTGGCATGGCTCCCAGGTCCCCAGCCTAACGGTAGCCCTGACTCCCCAAGCACACACAGGCCACGCCCCCCTGCCCTCCAGCCTCCTCAGCCTGGAAGGCTCAGGGCCCCGATCGGCATAGGCAGGCAGGTCTGGGTCCCGCTTCAGAGCCCCAGGGAGGTGTTCCCTCCCCTCCCCACCCCCAGCAGGGCAGGACCCAAGGGGACTGTCCATCAGCGGCCTTAGCAACCGGTTCCTTGTGTGTACCCCAAGGGGCCTCTGAACCCCCAGCCCGCCTTGGAGCAGGGCCTGCCCTGGGCTCGCTGGCTGTCTGAGTGGATGAGGAAGCTTCTCTCTTTCTCAGGGGCTCCTCAAGGGATTCTGTCCCAGCAGGGAGGCTGCAGGAACCTGAGTCTTGAAGGCCAAGGTTGCCTGTGGGTCTGTGCCCATTCTCTCAGCCTGGCCATGACCCCCAGATAGGACCCTGGGGGTGCCTGGTGTGAACCAGGAGTGTGGAGCTTGTCTAAGGAAGGTCACTAGGCAAGGGGCTTGAGAAGTCAGGCCCATTATTTGGAGCAAAACCATTATTATCCATGAACAAAGCTCTGATGCTGTGTGACCTTGGGCAAGTGTCTTAACTTCTCTGTGCCTGGCTCTGTTCTGCAATATGTATTACTCAGGGACCATTTTGAGGATTTAATGAAATAAAGCAGGTAAACAGTGCCTCTTAGAAGGCCTAGCCCCTGGTGGAAGCCCCTCCTCCTCACCCCCGCCCTCTGATGTGAGAATAAAGGCCTTGCTCTTCACAAGTCTCCCCGGGTTACCTGTGGTGTGAAATGTAGACTTTGAAGTCCTGATTGGTGTTTGCTCTTGAATTTACTTACTCGTGTTTTTGTTCTCACTTGGCTTTTAGCTCTAATTGAAAGGTTCTTTTGACAATGCCAAGGCTTTGCAGCTGTGCTGAGGTCAAGTGCACAAAAGGGTTTTGTCTTCACTTGGACCAGAGAGAAGGGAAAGGCTGGGGCTGTGGGGGCAGCTGGATCTGAGGGGGTCATCGCCCTCCATGTGAGTGCAATCCCGACGCAGTGGCCTAGAGACCCCTCCCAGAGCCCGCCCCTGCCCAGGCCTGGGTGGCCACTCTCACTCAGTTATTCCTGGTTCTGACTCCAAAGGAGGAAGGAGCAGGTCCTGGGAGGGTCTGTGCTGGGAAGCAAGTGGGGCAGGGGCAGAAGTCTTGTCTATCAGGCCTCTGCCGCATTCCAGGCACCATACGCCTTGCTGGGTGAACCCGGGCAACTCTTAATATCCCTCTCCACAGACAGGGGCCTGAGGCACAGAGAGGTTGCATCCCTGCTCATGACCGTAGCTGAAAGGGGCAGGTGTGGATCCGCACCCAGGACATCTGACCTGCTCTTATCCAGGATGCTGCTCTGAAGCCTGATGGCAGCGGGGAGCTGGCCAGAGAGGGAATGGGGTAGACAGGGAGAGGAAGGCCACAAAGGCCACCTTGGCAAGCCATCTGCCTTTTCTTGAAAAGAGAGAGACCTGGGAGGGCTTCCTGGAGCGGGAAGCTGAGCCAGACCTCATCCTGCCCTTCTGAGCAAGGCAAGGAGATGGCATTGGGTACTGTCACTGTCAGCGTGCAGTAGCTCATGGCTTCCCAGATACTCATGCCCTGCCCGCAGGCCCTCTGTGGTCTGACGCCCTCCACCTCCTCAGCCTGGGTTGCCTTTTACTCAACTTCTCCATCTCGCCAACGACCTGCCTGCCTTGGCTCTTTGCACCTTTGTTCCTTCCACCAACTCTTAATCACCTTTGACTCTTGGCCCAAATATCCCCCTGAGCCCTGTCCCCATCGCTGGCTTCTCTCAGAAGGTTCGGTGGTTCCCTGCAGGCTGGAAAAGAAGAGGGGTAACACGCCAAGGAGGTAGGCACAGCCTCTGGGGAGGCGGCCCCTCCACCCGCAGCTGTGTGACCTTGGGACAGTGGCTTAGCCTCTCCGTGCCTTTGTCTCTGATGCATGGAATGGGGGCGATAGAACATCAACTTGGGTTGATGCCTGCAAGTGCTCTGAAAGCGGGGTACAGGCGAGCCCCAGCATATGGGGGCCATGAGCTCACCATTAGTGCCTCCTCCACTCCTGGACTGTGAGCCCCAGATGGCAGGGTCTGGACGGCCCCCTCCCTACTGCCCTTGGCACCAGCACACGGTGACCGTCTAGTGAAGGAAGCAAGGATGCAAATGAGAATGAAGGCTGGCCCAGTGGTGCCAGGGTAGACGACTGGGGGCAGGTGGGCCCAGTGAGGCCCCACAGCCCGCGCCCCACTCCTCTGCTCCCACACCTCCCCACCTGGTCAGTTTGCAAGGCCAGCGAGGCTTCCCAGTGAAGCCACTTAAATTCCTCTTGCAGCGCTGCTGCAAACTGCAGTGAACTGGTTTATTAAAGTCTAATTAGCCAAATGGAGAAATAATCACACATGAGCTTAACCCTTTCCCGACCACACTGCTTCCTCCCCAGAGTGAGAGAGGCCAGCCGGGGTCCTGATTTGGTCTGAGCAGCCGTCCTATCCGGCCCTGACCATGGTGTCCATCCATTGTCATGCTCTCTGGAATGGTGTTGGCGTGATCCCTGCACAGATGCCCCGGCCCACCTTGCCTGCATGTGGGACAGAGGACAAACCCTGTGCAAAACCCTGAGGGCATCATCCCCTCCTCCACTGTCTATTCAGGGCACGTGTGTGCTGAGCAGGAGTCAGGGGCTAATCTCAGCTGAGGGAACGGAGGAGTGCGAGGGGCAGGCTTTGCCTTCTAGAAGCTCCTGATCTCTTAGAGGAAGCAGCAAGCAAACAAATAATCAGGATATCAGATAAATGATGGGGATGAAAGAAGCCACTGAGCATCAGGGTGAGAGTTTAATCCTGTCTGAAGGCATCAGGGACCACTTCACACAGGTGGTAATGCATTAGCAAGGGTTTTGAAGGATGAATAGGGGTTTGCCAGCTGAGCATAAAAGTATTCAAGAAAATAGGACGGCAGTGCGAAGGCTCAAGGGAGTGACACCCCTGTGTTCTGGACATTGCGCAAAAACCAGATGCAGTTTGCTCCTGCTAGAGGACGGGGCACAGAGGAGGGGAGAGGCAGGGGCCTAGCTGGAAAAGCACCAGGCCCAGCCTGGAAAGCCCTCAAGTGACACAGGAAGGAGCTCAACCTCCACTCTGTGGGCTTAGAGCCACTGAGGACCCTTACTGGGGAGGGACAGATGGGAACTGGTAGGAGCCTGTGAGCCTGAAGCAGGGCGTCCGTGGAGGAGGCTGCTGGGATGGATGGTCCAGTCCAGACTGATGGACCCTTCGATGCAGTGCGGGCCAGAGGGGCTGACCCAGCTGGATCTGCCAGCCTGCGGATGTGAGGCTGACAGAAAGGAAGGAGAAAGCACAAGTCTCCAGATTGCAGTTCAAGTGGACCATCCCATCCCCAGAGAGCCGGCCTGAGCAGGGGCTGGCTGGGGGAGGCATCGTGAGTTTCCCCTTGGGGGTGTCTAGGGGGCATCCAGACGGGGCTGCAGGAGGGCAGGGTATGGAGGCAGATTGGGGTGCACTACAGATGAGAGAGAAGCAGGAGCTGCTGCTGCAGAGAGGGTGGGGGAGCCGGGGGAGAGGGACCTCTGTTACCACCCTCCACCCACGGAAGCACACCAGGGAAAATCACAGCCACCATCAGTGGCCGCCCCACGCCAGGCGCTGGGTGAAGCGCTGTCTGCGGTTTTCTCCTTGAATCTTCCTGGGGCAGTGGGGAGGAGGGGAGGGCAAGTTCCATGAGTCCCCAGAAGAGTTAGGAAGGAGTCAGGGAAGATGGAGAGAGGATGCCTTCAGCCCCTAGCCCTGCACTCCACCTGGCCTGGCTCCTCCTCACTGCTCTGCTAAGCGCCGCCCTCTCCAGGCAGCCTCTGCGGGTGCCCCCAGCCTGCTCAGGAGCCTCTGAACTTCCCTGGGGGACAGGAGACCTCCTGCCTCTCCAGGGCCGCAGCATACAGCTCAGGCCTGGCTCAGGGGCAGCACATGTTAGTGTTTACAGAATTAGTGGAAGAATGAATGACTAGCCAGGACCGACCAGCACAAATCACATGACTTCTGGCCTTTGAGAAGACAATGCAAGCACACAATGCCCAGCGGGCCCAGCCATTCGCTTCGCAGGCAGCTGGTGACTCTCCGGCACGAAGCTGGGACTGCCGCTGCCACGTCACCTTCCCCGCTCGCTCCGCGCCCGACCAGGCAGATCCCAGCAACCCTGATGGGCAAGGCAGGGCTCAGGAAGTTCCCACCAACCCTGATGGGTGAGGCGGGGTCCAGGCAGAGCCCATCAACCCTGATGGGTGAGGCGGGGTCCAGGCAGGCCTCCCTCTCTTTGCTTTAGTTATTTGTCTCTTTTTGTCTCCTTGACCCAACTCAACCCAAAAATCCACCAATCTAATGGGCGTAGGTGGATCTTTTGTTCTATTTTGTTTTGGCCAAATGCGCACATGGAATCCATATGTATTTCCAGTTTCCATAAATGACCCCATCAGGCTCTTGCCCTTTTCCCTCTGCACTGCCTTTGGGTCATCAAATGTTTTCCTTCCGCCTGCTGACAAGTGTGCCACGGGGGACCCCCATTCCCCCATTTCCCCACAACAGGCACCCAGGCATCCTCAAACTCGCACGCCACAAATACACACCTGGCACTTCCCCTCCACAAAGGAGAATTCCCTGGGGCCATGCGCCTAAGAGTGCAGATGCCAGGCACAGGCCATGGGTGTGCCCACCTTGATCAGTGGCACTCCAGACCACAGACTGCCTACCTGTCACCATCCAGCTTCTTAGCCTCACCCCATCCTTCTCTCGCCACAGCCAGCACACCAGTCGCAGCCCCAGTCATGCCAAAGATCCTAATAAAAACCCTCCCAGCAGGGCCCTGCGACATCCTGCAATGGACAGGCATGGTGCTCAGCTGCAATTGCTGAGCTGCAATTCCTGGATATTTACAAAGGAAAATGTAATTTTATTTTCATTTTCTGTATAATGTAATTAATGCTTTAGTTTTACCCCAAGATCATAACCGAAGTGACCAGTGCCTGGCAGGACGTCTGGGGGCCTCAGCGTGGGGATTTGCATGTACACGTGTGGGCTACACATGTGGAGATGCACGTGCATGCGCGTGTGGACTATCACGTGGGTTACAAACCCATCAAGTGTCTTCTCCCACCTGGAATCCACCTGTCTGTGTCTCTGAGCCATCGGGCCTGAGCTCTCCACCCCTGAAACCTTGCGTGGGAATGGGAGCTCACTGGGCGTGTCCTCGGTGCTAAGCTGAGACCCCACTGGAAGCCGGGCTGATTCAGGAAGAGCAGAGCCCTGAAGCCACAGGCTCAGCTGGACTCTGGCACTGCCCCCTTCCTGCTGCGTGACTCTGACCAGACCCTGCCTCTCAGCCTCTGGTCTACACCCCAGCCTCCAGCCCCACAGAGTCAGGGTCAAAAACAGAAACTGCCCAACACCCATCAGTAGAAAGACAGATGGACGTGGATGAGCAAGTCACAGATGGGACACAACAGAGGCCAGCAGCCAGCACGAGTGGCAGTGAGGATGAACGCAACACCTCATGCTGAACTGCGGCAGCCTGCAGACTGCACAGCGGGCGCCCTTTACATAAATGCCAGGGCTGCGGACATAGCAGATCGGCTGCCAAGGGCTGGGTGGGCTAGTGGGGTGGGGAGGCGAGTGGGATGGGGGAGGTTGACCCCCACTCCAGGTGAGCTTTTGGAGGTGATGGGAATGTGCTGTCTGGATTGCACTGGTGGTTATGTTACAGATTTGTCAAAACCCATCAAACTGCCACTTCAAATGGGGCATTTTTATGGCATGTCAATTACACATCAATAAAGTTGGCTGTTGACTGTACAAAGAGGAGAGGGTGATTTCAAAGTTGTAGCACCAGTGGGAGGGGTCTTAATTATTCCATCAATTTGCCTCAGGCCTCAGGAGGAAAGGGGTGGCCAGCAGCCCTGGGGACTGGGAGGCGGGAGGTCATCACCACGGCCCTGCCCGCTGCCCACACTCCTACCCAAGACTCCCACCATCCCTGGGCATCTGGGCCACAGGAGCACAGCTGACTGTCATCAATAGCGTTCCTTAATTAAGGGTAATTGGTTCTCTAAAGATATCTATTGACTTCAAGTGTCTATGTAATCAGATGTGTCTTACACAGTTGTAAAGGCTCGTTAATTTATTTTAATAATTAAGTGGCGGTTAATGAAATAGAAATAACTGTCCAACCTCATCCACACTAGACCTTGAAGACACCTGACTTGATCGGCCCCTATATAGCCGCCAGCACCTCTGACCATTCTGGGGCCCCAGCCAGGGGACAAGCAGGCTGTGTGTGGGCAGACCCCATGAAGCTGGGGGGTGTCCAGGATGGAATGAACCCTGACCCCCACCTGTCTGAGGCCTCAGCACCACATCCTGCAGAAATGGTCCTGAGAGAGATACAGAATCAGGGTCCCAGCCCCAGGCATCCTGGAGCCCCTGGGATCAGGTCTCCATCCAAGTCCCCCCTGCCCGCTCGGGTGGGGGCACAGATGACCGGTTCCTGCTGGGCACTTCCACCATGGTGCGTTGAATCCTCATGCCAGCCCTATGAGGTTACTCCCATATTTCAGATGAGGGAACTGAGGCGTAGCAAGGTATGGTAACTTTGCCCACAGTGACCAGGTGGAGGGCTAGTGCCAGGAGGTGCTCAGCACACCAGGGCGGCCTCCGGGCCGCACGCAGAGATGGCTGCCTCCTTCCCACGCTGCAAGGCATAGATGGTCAGGAGATGCAGCCCCAGCCGGCCCTCGGGTTCAGCTCTGCCAGAGTCTGCCTGCTTTGCCCAGTGAATCAAACATTTTAAACTATGTTGATTTGTATTCAATAGTTACAATGCACTTGGTACAGAATTAGAAAGATGCAAAAGTGCATACTGAAAAGCAAGGCTCCTGTCCTCCGGCCACAGGCAGCTCCTCGGCGGCCTCTGGGGCCTGGGCGTCACCCTCACCCCTCACTTGCTGTCAGGTGGACTGAGACCCACCTGCCTCTCTGAAAGGCAAACGTCCCCAAAGACCAGCTCATCTGGGGACAAACCTTCTTGAACTGACAAGGCTGCCGATGGACTTTACCGTCACTCTGCAGAGTTTGCTGGCACAGGTTTTGCTGCAGAAATGTCCAGGAGTTCTAGATCTGAAGTTGTATGGAACAGGCAGCGTCTTTCTTTTCTAAAAGCTAAAAAATGCCAAATGCCAAAAGACAGCTAAGGGGCAAATGCATCTCAGCATCTCAGGCCCACGGCGTCTGGAGTGATTCCTGCCTTGGCTGTGGAGGCTTCAGAACAGCAGGGCCCTGGCGGCGGATGGCAAGGCTTTGGGACTGACCTGGGCTCCAGTCCTGGGTGTGGCATTTGCAGCTGCAGGACCTCGGGCCGGTCACCTCACTGCCAGAGCCCCAGCTCCTCCCCAGCAAAGTCGCGTGGACAGCAGGACCCCCTTTCAAAGCCTGTTTCAGGAGCAAATGAAATGCCATGTCTTTGGCCTGGAACCCATGAGGAGGCTCCAAAGTGTCACTTGTGTGATGATTTCGAGGGCAGGGGAGAAAAAAGAGCCTAGTCCTGGAGCCCCTCCAAGCCCCCGTCATCGTGGCCGAGAGGAGGGGGCTTCACACTCTCTGTGAAGGAGAAATCGTCCTGGGTGCCTCCAGGCTGTCGGGAAAACAAACTGAGATGTATGTGTGAAGTGCTTGGCACGTAGTAGGACTGCCGTATGTCAGTGCTGGGAGTGGAGAGGGCCCCGGAGTTTCGGGGCTCAGGTCCACAGGGGCCTTTCGGAGCTCGGGGTCTTTTTCTGGGCCCAGTACGTTGTGTCCCGCCCAGAGCAGCCCAGGGACAGTGTGCTCCAGTCCCCCTTCCAGGTTCTCCAGAGGAGAAGAGTGGCCCAGGGCCTCCAGAGCTGTCCCCACACCCACATCCCTGTCCATGCAGGGCCCACACTGCTCAGGTCAAGGGGGACGGAATGGCAGGGATCCCAGGGAGGCAGTGTCACCTCCCACAGCAAACACTTCCTCAGAGCCCAGCAGCCCTTGGGGAGGTGCACTCACAGCCGCTGGCAGTTTTCTGGAACTTGGCCTCCTGGAGTGGGCTGGAAATTCCTGGAAAATGTTGAGGTCCCTTCCAGCTCTGGAGCCTAGGATGCTAAGTCACCTGGTTCTGCCTGGAGGCAGCAGGGCTCAGGGGCTACAGGGACAGCCCAGAGGCAGAGGTCCAGTGACGTGACTGAGGTTTGTCGGTCAAGCACCGATGTGTGATTTCTCACTTGGGAAATGGAGATGGTGCAGCCCAGATCCCAGACGGTGTCCTCGGGGCAGAGGCTGCTGTGCAGAATGTGGAGCACCGCCCTGCAGTGCAGCTAGCAGTCCTAGGCGGGGCCTCTGGGACAGGCACTTTGGGGGCAGACAGGGGAGCCTCCTGGGCACGCAGGCGGGGCCAGAGAGGTGCATGAGAAACAGATGCCAACAGCCACGGGCCTCCCTGCTTCCATGAGAACTCAGTCCTCACTGGCTATGGGAACATCTCACACCAATTCTGAACACGTTTTCAATTGTCCCTCTAACTGGACGGGCACTCCCCGCCTAACTGCACATGTGGTGGGCAGCATTCTCCCGGGAAGCCCGCGCAGGGGGCAAAATTGCACACATATGCTGGGCGCACACTTGGAGCCAGGCTGCTCCAGGCCCCCGGATGCCATGCCAAGCACGAATATTAATGCCATTAATATTCGCGGCTGCCTGGAGAGGCTTGGGGGGGTGGCGGCGCCTGCTAGTCCACCTGGTTGCCTCCAGCACAGAGCTCGGATTGGAACCCACATCAGCTACTTTCCAATAAACATTTCCCCTGGCTCAGAAGGCAGCGCCTCCTGTCCGTAATCAAATGGCAGCATGTCTGTGATCTGGCAGGGCTCCTATCAAAATAATGAGGCCTCGCAGACAAAACAAGCAAATCACTCGCGCCCAGAACAAGCCCCGAACAGTCAGGACTCCCGTCCCAGCCTCTAGCCAGGCGGGCCTCCTTCTGCCACTGGGCAGAGCCCTTTCCCAGGGTTGGGGGGGAAACTCCAGAGGCACAAGCACCTCTCTGGAGTAAAAGTGTCCGGAACAGCTGGAACAAAAGCAGCTTGCGGGGGATCAAGCCCCAGAGCATTTGCCAGAACTCCCCGCAGCCTGAGGTCAAGTTCACGACAGTTCCTGAGAGTCTAGTGCCAGATCCGGCAGCCTGGGGCTGAGATTCCATTCCACGTGGGACACAGTCAGGCCCAGGTTTGAATCCCAGCCTGGCCTCTCCTTAGCTGCCCGACCTTGAGTGTCAGCTCCCTCTGGAAGGCCTGGAGGCCGAGTCCTGGTCCTGCTGTGCCAGGCGTGGTACACAGGTGCGTGGTGCACCAGTGCGTGGTGCACAGGTGTGTGGGTGCAGAGGTGCAGGGGTGCACAGGTGCATGGTACACAGGTGCATGGTGCATACATGCATGGGTGCACAGGTGTGTGGTGCACAGGTGTGTGAGAGCACAGGTCCAGGGGTGCACAGGTGCGTGGATGCACAGGTCCGGGAGTACACAGGTGCGTGGTGCACAGGTGAGTGGGTACACAGGTCTGGGGTTGCACAGGTGTGTTGATGCACAGATGCATGGGTGCACAGGTGTGTGGGTGCACAGGTCTGCAGTTGCACAGGTGCGTGGGTGCACAGGTGCGTGGTGCACAGGTATGTCAGTGCACAGGTGTGTGGGTGCATAGGTCTGGGTACACAGGTATGTGGGTGCACGGTCTGGGGGTACACAGGTGTGGGGGTGCACAGGTGCACGGTGCACAGGTGTGTCAGTGCACAGGTGTGTGGGTGCATAGGTCTGGGTACACAGGTATGTGGGTGCACAGGTCTGGGGGTACACACATGTGTGGGTGCACAGGTCTGGGGGTGCACAGGTCTGGGGTACACAGGTGTGTGGGTGCATAGGTCTGGGTACACAGGTATGTGGGTGCACAGGTCTGGGGTACACAGGTGTGTGGGTGCACAGGTCTGGGGGTGCACAGGTCTGGGGTACACAGGTGGGTAGGTGCACAGGTCTGGGGGTACACACGTGCAGGGGTGCACAGGTATACGGTGCACAGGTGTGTCAGTGCACAGGTGTGTGGGTGCACAGGTCCAGGGGTGCACAGGTGCGTGGGTGCACAGGCATGTGCTCTGTAAACAGCAAGGTGTTAGCCGACTGTGATAGCCGTTATGCACCCTTCCCTGCCAACCTGGATGCACCTCCCCATGCCCAACCCACTGCCCCACCTCCTTAAAGATGGACCTTGAGAAGGCCAGGCGCAGTGGCTCATGCCTGTAATCCCAGCACTTTGGGAGGCCAAGGCAGGTGGATCACGAGGTCAGGAGATCGAGACCATCCTGGCTAACACGGTGAAACCCCATCTCTACTGAAAATACGAAAACAAAATTAGCCGGGCGTGGTGGCGGGGGACTGTAGTCCCAGCTACTTGGGAGGCTGAGGTGGGAGAATGGCATGAACCTGGGAGGGGGAGCTTGCAGTGAGCCGAGATTGCGCCACTGCACTGCAGCCTAGGCGACAGAGTGAGACAAGAAAAGAAAGGAAAGAAAGGAAGAAAGGAAGAAAGAGAGAGAGAGAAAAAAAGAAAGAAAGAAAGAAAGAAAGAAAGAAAGAAAGAAAGAAAGAAAGAAAGAAAGAAAGAAAGAAAGAAAGAAAGAAAGAAAGAAAGAAAGAAAGAAAGAGAGAAAGAAAGAGAGAAAGAAAGAGAGAAAGAAAGACCTTGAAAATCCCAGCCCCTGGATCCATCAGACATTCCTCCTTCCGGACAGATGGGGCCATGCGAGGCCCTCGCGTCACCCACAGCTGCTGTCTCCACTTGTCCAGGCAACCAGCTTCTCTTGTCCAGGCAACCAGCTTCTCCTGGCCAGCCTTGGGGGATGCATCCTCAGCTGAATTTGGAACTGTGATGAGCTGGAGACAGGACTTGGCCCTCGGGGTCCTGCCCGAGGGGAGTCAATGGAAAGCAGGAAGAGGCTGCTTCTTCCTGGAGTCAAGGAGGGCTTCCTAGAGGAAGAAGCCTTTGAGATGGGTCTCAAAGAATGAGTTTGATATGTAGACCAGGAAGGGAAGGACCTGAGCTCAGGAAACGGGAGCAAAGCACGTGGGGAGACAGCACTGAGTGGAGGCGGCAAAGGGCAAGCATGGAGCGAGTGGGACTACAACCCACGACCCTGACTCTTCCACCGCACCCAACACGGGGTGAAGCTGGCACAGCTGTGCATGTGTGCTCAGCCTAGGTCCACCTGTGCCTGCACGCTCTGGCCATTGCCACGCCACTAATGTGCACCTCTGATTTCCACATCTGAAGGGTTCACGGTGGTTAGAGGGGTGAACCCAGTGGCCCAGCAGGCCGGGGCAGACAGAGCGCTTCTCTGAATCCTGGAGGCTGGTGTGCTGCTGTGATCGCCTTAACATGGTCACCACATGGCGCCAATCCGTGGGCCATGCCTGCCCGGTCCCGGCCACTGCCATCGGCCAGCAAACAGCTTGTTCTTCCAGCAGGTTCATGCTGGACCAGCAACCTAGGACCCCCCCTCCAGCTGAGTCTGAGCCCAATTTTAAGAAAACCCAGTAGACTGGGCGTAGCGGCTCCTGCCTGTAATCCCAGCACTTTGGAAGGCAGAGGAGGGAAGATCACTTGAGGCCAGGAATTTGAGACCAGTCTGGCCAACATGGTGAAATCCCGTCTCTACTAAAAATACAAAAATTCTGTAATCCCAGCCACTGGGGAGGCTGAGACAGGAGAATCACTTGAACCCAGGAAGCAGAGGTTGAGGTGAGCCGAGAACCCACTCCACACCAGCCTCAAAAATGGAAAAGAAAAGAAAACCCAGTGTATAAAATACAGCTCCAAGGCAATGGTAATTTACTTCAATTGCCAGATATGCCAAATAAACTGCCAAAGTAGTCCTTCAATTTACTGAGCTCTGCCAGACCCTGTATCTCCTGCAGGATTCACGTGGCATCCTCCTGAGGCAGGTGCGACCCTTGGCTTCTCACACAGATGGAGAAACTGAGGATCCCCCAGGTTCAGCCACCTGCATGTCCCGGGTCTCTAGGGTCAGCCAATGGCAGGGCCAGGCTCAGAGCTCGGTCCTTCTGGGAGCACATCTCTCCTGAGCACAAGGCCTACACACTGCACAGGTGCACAATTCATGTCCCCCCTCAGGTGCCCTCCAAACACAAGCACTTGTCATCCCCAGACTTTCTCAAAAACCTCCCAGCCTTCCGAGGCCCCTGCTGGCCTCCCTGGGAAGCATCGGTGCCTCCCCGCACCACCGCCAGCACTGCCCTCCCTGCCCTGCTCAGCTCTCTCTCGGGCCCCTCCTTGCTAGTGTGCCCTAGGACACAGCCATGAGCCAGCCTGCCTCCTGCCACAGCACAGACCTGCTGCAGTGTGGGCATCCAGTGCGGCTCAGTAATGAGTGTGGAACTCTGGGATCAAAAGCACCCATCAAGCCTGAGCAGGGACGGGGCGCCTGGGGAGACTCCCCAAACCCCAGGCCTGGAGCCCATGTCCTGGCCTCAGGAAAGCTGGGTGAGCTCAGTCCCGGGGAAGCCCCGGGCAGCACAGGCAATGGGGTGTGGGGGATGGACAAACACTAGGGGAGTGAGGTGACTGTCACCCTCAGCTGTACTGCTGCCCAGAGAAGCCAGGGGAGTGCCAGCTCATAGCCCCCGGGGCACGCAGCATGGCAGGGCCGTGGCTGAGGGACACTTACTCCCTCCTGACAGCTGGCCATGTGACGCGATGGAAGCAGAGCCACAGTGTATGGTGGTTTGCTGTTCTCCAATAACAGGGACGTTCTCTTGCAAATGTGATTTCCTTGTCGCGCTGAACAGAATAGAACAGAACGGTGTGAGAAGAAGATGCAGCTGAAATAGCAGGTGATAGGACTTTTGAGCATTTGCCCCGGGCCGTCCCAGGGATTCCTCGCCAGGGGAGCACCGTCGATCCCGAGTCCCACAGCCTGAGCTGGGTCCATGCTCTGTGGAGTTCAGCAGCTCAATCCCCCAAGGCCAGGTATGTGGCTGAACATTGCAGAGTCAGCTCCGTCCCCCTAGGAAAAGGCACTGAGTCCAGGTGCAGCCTAGAACCACAAGGTCTGTTGGGGACCAAGCTGCCCTTGTCTCCCCCAGACTGCAGGCAGGGAAGTATCAGCATTTAGGATCAATTGCAGCTAACAGATCTTGAGAAACAGAAGCTGCATAGAAGCCATGGCGGCCCCGTGACTTGCACTTAGGATCTCGGGGGGCTCCCCTACCCCTGCTCCTCAGCCCCTGCTTCCCTGGACACAGGCCAGCCTCCCCACCTCACTGCCGTCGGGCCTTCAAGGAGCCAGACCACCTGGAAGGCCTTGAACTCTGAAATCTTCATTCCTCTCCCAGCCTGGCCCTGCTTCCAATACAGAGCCACATACCAGCAATTGACGGGGTAGGTGGCTCCTGCATGCACACCAGGCCTGCGGGTCCCCACCCAATCACTCACCACCCACCACCAGGGCTCTCACATTGACAGTGGATGGGGGGCCCTCCAAGGCAGCTGTGGGAGATGGCCCCTGGTCCCTCAAAAGGCTCTAGCTCACCTGCCCAATCTGGGGGGACAAGGTGGCCATTCCATCTGGGAAGGGTCTTCACATCTGGAAATGGCCTAAGAAACAATTTTGTGGAATCCTCCTTTCTCTGATGAGGACACGGTGTCTCTGAGAAGGGGCATGAATGGATGGATGGAGGCCACCACCAGCCAGAGGCAGAATGCGAGCTGAGCCCGGGGGCTCAAGGGCTGGTCCTTTGGGGAGAACATCTCAGAGCAGAGGGGAGAAACTCCATGGGGGCTTGGGAAGCCCCTTCTGTGCCTGTTAGATCGAATCCCCCCACTCCCTCCAGGCCAGGGTCCTCGTTAATCCCTTGGTGATCTGTGCACTCACCCCTTTCACAAGTCTAACCTGAAAGTCTTCCTCTGGCCAGGCTCTTCTTGTGGACAGAGAGACACAGGCGTGGCAGTGCAGGGACAGAGGGACATAGGTGTGGTGGCACAGGACAGAGGGACACAGGCAGACAAAGGGACAGAGGGGTGGTGGTGCAGGGACACAGGCATAGGGGTGCAGGACAGAGGGACACAGACATGGTGATGCAGGGACAAAGGGACACAGGTGTGGCCATGCAGGGACAGAGGGACACAGGCAGACAGAGGGACACAGGCATAGCAGTGCAGGGTGGGGGTGCTATTAGCCCCACACGGGGACCAGAGAACATTCTGGGGTGATGAGATCTGGACCTCAGGGGCCAACCACAGTTTCCCTGCCGAGGACAGGAAGCTGAGGTCACCCACAGCCTTCCATCACCAACGGTCAGTCATCTGCAGGGCCCAGGCCGAGAGGGTGGAGTGGCGGTCAGGCCTCCATTGTCCCTCTACAGCTTGCCGTCCCCTCGCTGGCAGAGTCCAGGACCGGTGTTGCCAAGGAGGCAGTGAGAAGCCCTGGACCAGAGCCTGGCAGGAGGGAGGGACAGCAGGTGACAGGACAGCAAGGCCTGGAGAGAGGCAGCTGGCGACTCCCGGCACCCAGGCCTGATCTCTGCAGCCTGGACTATGCAAGGCTAACGCTGGAGCAGCAGGCTTCGCCCGGAGTCAACAGCTCAGCAACCTTCCAGCACACGCTCCAGGTGGCATGAGGTTTCAGGGACCTGGAGGTGAGGCGAGGCCACCTTCTCCAGCCCACAGGAGGACACAGCCTTCCAAGGGGAACGTCTGGTTCTCCCGGTCTGCAGGGCCTTGACCTTGGCCTGGCCATGGCCCCTGGACTGCTTCCTCCGCTTCAAACTGAGTGAAGCCCTGGGTCCTGTCGAGCTGGCTGTGCCACTGTGAGAATTGACTGAAACAACACAGAGAAGTAAACGGTGCAGAAGGTGGTAGGTGAGGAAGACAAGGTTGAAGAAAACAGTGCAAACCCTTCTGGAAAAGCCCGCGGGGACATCAGCCTCCATCACATTCACCTGCTGGTAGATGCTGCAGGGAGATTGGCACCCTGGCATCCTTTCTCTGGTAGATGCTTTGGGGAGATTGGCACCCAGGTATCCATTCTCTGCTTCTTTTCAATTTTGGGGGGGGACACAGGGCCACCTGAACAAAAGCCTGATTTGCCTCCTTTTTGGGGCTAGGAGTGGCCAAGCTCTGATCCTCAGGATGGAAGCCAAGGTGACCAGATAACTTCAGGGTCATGCCCTTGAAAGAGAGGGTGCCTGCCCTTCCCCTTCTCCCTGCATGCAGCTGGAGGGCAGACACGCCGGACAAGCCATGACTGAGGGTCTTGCCCAGCAGTACGTTCCGAAGCCTCTGTTCCAGACCTGCCATTCCCCCTGGCTTACCCGGAAGTGTGACCCCAATGTATTTGGGTTATCCATCACATACAAGGAACCACAGCCTAGCAAGTGTGCCTGCTCACTGCATTCTTTCTCCTGAGTTGTAGGAATCCAGCCACATTTGCAAATCTGCTCCAACACCCAGTAGGACCAATTCATTGTAGAAATGCCGGCAGGGCAATGTCCCCAGCTTGGCTGGACTTGAGGCTCCGTGCACCTTCAGGTTCTCATCTTGTCGGCAACCCACGTAGCACGGGCCCTGCTGCTGGCCGGGCTCAGGCAGGAGGATTCCGGGACTCCTGCTCATGGCTGAACAAGGTGTGGGTCCCCTCCCCTCATCTACTGAAGACCTCTGTTGTCTCCTTATGAAATTCCTCCCTTGGACCAGGTGGCCTCTAATGCCTCGTATTTCCGTGAGATTCTGTTATTCTAAGGAGAATGAACTTAACATTTTTCTTTCTGCTATAGACACCTAAGCGTACAAAACCAGCTCACTTGGGTTGGGTTCAATTTGTTTCTTTTCAGTAAGCGCAGACTCTGCGGCCAAACTGCCGGGGCTGTGTGGTCTCAGCAAGGCCCCACAGCTTCACATGCATGCCTTAAACACACCCCAGCTGAGAATAGTAACCAGTCATGCACCATTGTCAAGAGCACACACCGAAGAGTACCCAGCTCCTGTGGACTTAGAGCGATGCCCTCCCAGCCCGTCATTCTCAGTATTATTGGGAGCCGAAGCTACAGCAGTTGCTAGTTCATTCAATAACTTCCTAAAAGGTCAGGCCTTGTGCCAGGTGTCACAGTCAGATGAATCCAACATTGATCCTGCAGGAAGATGGTTACTCAGGAAATTAGAGAGCAAAATAAATAAGAAAAACACCTGCCCATACATATGCAGCAGAAATCGAGATGCCACGAGCACTCGGGAGGAGAGGGATCAATGCTGGCTCCCGTTCCCGGGAAGGCGTTTGGGAGGTTTATTGACCGTGAGCATGGGCCAAAAAGCAGAGAGAGCATTTGGATGCTCGAGGCTGGCTCTTGCAACCTGACCCTCACCCATGTGGGGAGGTGAGGTTTCTCGATACCTACTATGGACTACTTGCATTGACCTTGGGAGGAAGGTCCCAGGAAGGTCCCAACTGCCCCCGGAGGACCTCAGTCCACACTTAGGAGGGGCGACGGCTCCAACCATCACAAGGGTAAAGACTGGGGGGTTAGGGTTATTCTCTTAGAAGAATGGAATAAATGGTAAGTAGATCTAAATCGTGGGAAACACCATGAGTCCCCTGTATTTTGTGCTGGTTATTCTGCCCTGTTCTCCCTCAATCCCTTCCCCCTGGGCTGGACCGTGAACTGGGCCTGAGGCTGACCCTACTGGGATCTATGTAATCTCTCCCTACTCATCCAGAAATGTTTGCTAGGTATGTGGGTAAGGCATCCGTGCGGGGCACAGAGGAAACAGGCCAGGGTCCTGAACCCAGTGACCTTGCACTCTAGTGCACAGATACGTGCACCCCAGTGACAGGCTCTGCAGGGGGGAAGGTCCTTCTTGTCACACCCTGCAAGCCCAGTACCCCACAAGCACAGGCAGACCGGCTGCTCACTGTGACTGGGGCCACAGCGGCCCTAGGCCAGAGAGGGTTGCCACACAGACACTTAGTGCCAGGAACAATGGCTCGGCATCCAGAAAGCACTGTGAGCAGCTTTTTGCAGCAGAAGCAACCTTTGTTCTGGCTTCTGGGCCTCTCAGAACACGTGGTGCCATTTCCCGTTCCCCTGCCCTTGGAGGTCCAAGCACCGCAGGGCTTCCGGTAGAGCTCCAGGCCTCGGGGCAGAAGAGGCCCTGGCTCATACCGCGTCCTGGAGGGAAATCGGTGCCCTGAGCCTTGGCCTGTGCTCCTGAGGATGGGTCTTCCAGGGTCTCTAGAGGGGCTGGCTGCTTAGGGATGTCTAGTTCTTGGGCACCCTTGGTAGGTTGGAACTGAATGCTTGTTGAAGGTGTAACCTAGGTCTCCCCCAAGCTCCACTCCCTTCCCAATCCCGGCTTCTCACGTTCCTCTCCTCCAGGGCTCCTCCTGGTCCCCAGGCAGCTGGGCCAGAACCAGGGCAAAGAACCTGGATGCCGAGTCACCACCCAGGCATTTGGCGCGCGGTTGCTCAGCACGAGTGACGGAGTAGACACCTGGGGCCAGACTCGTCATTTCCCCTCCCGCCAGCTGGCCAAGAGCCTCCCAGCTCTCCCAGAGCCAACGCACAAGCCAGCTGCCTCCTCTGCATCCTGGCATGTGGCAGTTGTCTTTGAAGCAGAGATTGATTTCCTGTGTTTGGTGCTATCCTCACTCCTTTCCATGGACAGGGACTGACCTTCCCATCTGACCTCAGGATGCCAGGAGGGCAGGGGCCATGAGTCTCCAGTCCCTGGTGGGGCTAAGCACCACCCTCCATGAAGCCTGCGGTTTCCCTGGGAAACCAGGGACTCCCGGAGGAAAGATTCTTGCCTTCCTTATCCAACTCAGGTCCCATGCAGAACTGTGTGCCATCTCCCCTAGCTGATCAGCAGGTTGAGTGGGTCTGCGTGACCCTCATCTGACCAGCAGAAGTATCCTCTCTCTTACCAACAGATCTGGTGCTATATCTCCTCCATCTGACCAGCAGACCTGGCACTATGCCTCCTCCCTCTGACCAACAGATCTGGTGCTATATCTCCTCCATCTGACCAGCAGACCTGGCACTATGCCTCCTCCCTCTGACCAGCAGATCTGGCACAATGTCTCCCTCTGACCAGCAGATCAGGGGCTGTCTTTCCTATCAGCCTGGATGAGGTCATGAGGTCAGGGGCTGTGTCATTGCCCTCAAGCTAAGCACTGCCTTCTCCAAGGAGAGCACCCCCACACCTCCGCTCAGAGCCCAGACTCTGCCCACAGAGGGTACTGGCGAGTGCGGCACCGGCCCGCAGGCAGATGGGGAGCGGGCCCCTGCCAGCTCTTTGGGCCTGGAGAGCTCCCCAGCGTCTGATCACGGATGACTTATCTGAACCAATGAGTGACCCCGCAGCTGAGGAAACAGGAGGAGACAGTGATGCTTCTTTGTGAGAGAAGGAAACATCGCTCACAAGATGAGCCGGGAAATAACGTCATTTATTTTTGTCTCAGAGCAATGGCAAAGAAGTCAGTTTCTCACCAGAGGTGCTCTGAAAGATGAAAGAGCATCGGGAGGGATGCTTTGCCGCTGTAGGCGAGTGTTCTGGGTTTCCTCTCGAAGGCACGCACGGGCCCCTGGAGCAGAGTCCCACCGTCCAGTTGCCCACCCAGGGCCCTCTTAGACGCCCCTGCACAGCGTGCCCTGGGAGGCACAGTCAAAATCCTTAACCACCATGGCACCCAAGAGACGAGCACGGCTGCCTGCACCTTCACCCTCTCAGTAGCGAAGCGCAGCTCAGAGAGATGGCTCCCACACCAACTTGAGGTGTGACCTTGAGTGTACAACAGAGTCTCCTGGGAATCAACGATGTCACCCCTCGCAAAACAAGGCCCGGTCAGAGGCCTGAGTCTCATCATTCTGTCTGAGGCCCCTGATGCTGCGGCACTTTGGGACCCCCCAACTTTCAGCTCCCCGGTCACCCTGTAATATGCACCTGTGGCCCGCCATACTGCAGAGCCTGTTACATCTTCCTTGAAGAGGACCAAGGCCCAGAGACACAAAGGGACAGGTGAAGGGGCTTCATTTCTCCATGCACCCTCCCTCCCAGGCTACGTTCATGAGTTCCTGGCAGTCCCAGGCCCAAGCATGGTGGCTCCACGGACTGCGAGGGAGGCTCAAAGGCTGTGGCATTTCCTCACCTCATCCTCTGCCGCTGGTATAAAGATATTACAGTATCGATTCCCGGCACCGCACGGCTTCCGGGTCCATTCATCACTGCCTGGGGCTGGAGAGCAATTATGGGGGTCATTGATTGTCCTCCTGCAGGAGCGCGGGCCCCGGAAGCCCAAGACCTCTCCGGAGAAGGGCAGGGCCCAGAGGAGTGCAGCCAGCTGAGTGCTTCCCAGATTCCACCCAGGGGACCCCACGAAAACCCCTAGGGCAGGTGGAAAGGCCTCAGGATGACTGGGCAGCTGGGGCAGCTCTAGAGGACGTACAGCTTCTGCAGCCCAGCACACGGCAGAGCTGACTTCAGACCTTGCTCACCGTGCCTGGGGGTGAATGGCTGCTTCGCCACAGGGAGGGCTGGCGCCTGTCTGGGCCACTCGGAGCTGTCCGGGTCTGCACCTAGAGCTGGCTCTTTCTCCCCACACTCCACCATCCTGACCCTCATCGGGAGGTCAGAGCTCAGACCATGGAGCTTGAGGGCCTGGAGGAGGGCTTGTTCCACAAGCGCATTGATGGTGGGGAGGAGGCCGCTCCTGCCACGCTAGCCTCCTTTTGGGCCCGTGAGCCTGCCACGCTCCATCCTGCCGCGGCGCTCTCATCCCCTCTTCTGTCCCTGTGCGCCAGGTCCCTGTCCGTGTGCCTCTCTATTCTCAGACCTCAGTGTGTGCCCCTCTGCTCTCCCGCTCCCACGCCACTGCCCTGAGTGCAGCCACACCCACTGCAGAGGATGGGCAGATGAGGCCGCGCTGTGAGCCCAGGAGAGCGGAAATGGTTTCGGTGAGTGTGCGGCAGCCTCTGCCACACGGGGTGTCTTTGACTGGCTTTTCACGGCTGGTGCTGGGGAAAAAGAGAAAAAATGGGATCAGCAGTTTTCCTTCCAAGGTTCGCAGACCGGGGCCTGCCCTAAGGCAGGGGAGTCAGAGCACGTGCTCCCCAGAATAGGGGGGTTTTTCCATGTGGTCCCCGTGGGACTTGGTGGGCTATGAGGGGGTGGGAACTGCAGTTCCCACTGTCCTGCTTCCTGCTCCTTCCCAGGGCTGCCGTGCCTTCCCAGCACCTTTAACTGCTGTTGGGCAGCCCTAGACATTGGGTGAGGGTGAGAGGGGGCTGTCCCACTCCGTAAGGTCCTGAGGGCGCCCGTTCAGTGAACACACTATCTAAAGCCCTGAGCTGGGGAGAGGAGAAGCGATGGGCGAGGAGTGTAATCAATTGTTTCTAATTAAAATGGAAATAATAACCTTCCCGTGGGTGATGTGGGGATTCTGCAGCTCAGTTCGGGCTGAGGGCTACTTTCCGTGGTCAGAATTGGGGAAGGAATGGCCGATTCCCAGCTCCCAACAGGGCAGCGGGAGGCTCTGCCATCCTTCAGCCCCAGGACAGCCCTGGCCTTCTGCAATGCCACCTTCACCATCTCTGAGCATCTTCGGCGTGTGGGGCCCATGGCCTGACCCCTGGCCCATGGGTGCCCAACAGAAAACAACAGAAAATGCCTTGGCCAACCTGCCAGCCCACCATGACCAGGTCCTCCACATCAGGCCTGACTCAAGAGCACGGCCTATGGCTAACAAGAGGGTCTCGGGTCCGACAACTCCCAGCCCCACCACCTACACCCCATCACCTGGGGAGGCCGAACCCTCCCCAAACCTTTCCTCTCTGAACACAAGGACCTCAATGGGGAGTGGCCGAGAACCCAAGCTCACAGTGACTACCAGGGCACGCCTGCAGCCACCGGGCTAGGGAGGAGAAGCCACCTCTGCTTTTCAGGCCTGGGCCCACCAGCTTCTCCAGAACCGTGATTCCTTGTCCACCTCAAGGCCCCTCATCTGCCGATGCTGCAGGGCTGTCACGGGGACAAGCTGCAGATCCGCCGCTGTCAATGATGCATTATCTGTGAACATAAGGACCAGTCATTGTCAGCTCTCCCAGGGACGTTCTCTTGGCTGGGCCGGGGGCTGAGGGCTGCAGGGCTTTGTTATCATGATGTCATTACTATCGCTGTCATTGCTGGGGCCCCAGCAGCTCCCTGAGATGAGCACAGTCATTATTCCCATTTCACAGCTGCGGAAACTGGGGGCAACAGGAGGTAAGCCAGGAGGCCTCCCAGGCAGTCTTGCCAGACGCAGGATTTAAATCCCTGCTTGCTGATCCTGCAGCTGTGCTCAAGAATTCCACAGGCTATAGCTATCTGGTCTGTCCTCCCAGCTCCAAGGTAGTGCCCCAGGGAGGGCTGCAGGGAGGAATGAGAAGGGAGGGAGGGAGGAAGAAAGAGCTGGGGGAGCCATGGAGGGAGAGCGGCAGAGAGGAGGGGAGGGGGCCCGGCCTTCCTGGAGCTGCAGCCTGCATGCACTCCGTCTGCCCTGGCTACACCGCTGGTCCAGGGGCCTGTCCCCACCATGCCCTAGACATTCCATCATCTCCTCCCAGTGACCATCCCAGCCCGGTGCTTGACACATTCTCAGACAGCTTTGAGAGAAGAAGGAAGAAGGGAGGGACAGAGGGAGAGGACAGACAGGACATGAACATGAGCAGACATCCAAAGCCCAGGCTCTCTGGGCGACAGCAGAGCTTGGAGACTGGAAGCCCAAGCAGAGAGAACCTGGGCAGGTGCCTGAGGCCACGTGGAGAGCTGCCCTTCCTGCCTCCAGCCCCAGCACCACCCTGCTCTGACTGCACCACCTGCAGCTTGGGAGGAAGAGGAGGACAGAGGGAGGGAGCTGGGCAGGGCTGGTGCCTGGGACTGTTCTCAGCTCCAGCTTTGAGCCAAGGAGGCGTCTGCCTTGCACAGGCTGTGCTGGACAGTTTTGTCCCCTGAGCGCTCCCACCCCTCCCACCCTGTTGCTTCCCAGGTGGGAGTGGCAGCTTCAGGACAGAAAGAGGTCAGGGTGAGCCCCAGGGCACTAGGGCACCCTGAGGTTTGGGTGAACTGTAGACAGAGCCTCCTGGGGCTCCTGGGTCCTAGAAAGGAGAGTCCCCTGAGAGGGCCCCAGGGCCAGTAGGTTTTCCACCTGGTCTCTGAGCAGACAAGATGAAGCCTTCCCAGCAAGGCCAGCCCTGCCTCGCTCCCCTCGACCTCCAGGGGCCGTCAGAAGGGGACAGAGGCACCACGACAAGCCCGCCACAGACTGAGCAAGCTAGAGCACCATGCTGCCTTCCCTGCAGCTCTCCGGCCACAAGGAGAAGGGTCTGGGCTCTCCCAGGAGGCCTGGACGAGGACAGGGGTCAGGTGTCTCATCTGCGTGTATGAAGGACAACAGATTCGATTAGGCAGTCCTGCAACCAACTTAGAATTGATTTGGATATAAATAGATGGCACGAAACCCATCCCGGTACACTGCAGGGCCCAGCCCCTCCCCTCAGGGTCACACTGAAAGACGCGTGAAATTGTGTTCACTTTTAACCCAAGGAGTGCTATGACTTCTGACACAGATGGCCACAGCTAAGGGGGTCTCAGGACAAAGAGAGATGCATCTGGACTCAAGCCAGGGTCCTCTCTGCCTATCTGCCTGTCTGCCTATCTATCCTCTATCTAGCTAGCTAGCTATCGTCTATCTATTTATCTATATCTATCCATCCATCTATCCATCCATCTATCTATAGATCTATCTATATCTATGCATCCATCTATTCATCTATCCACTCATATACCCATCCATCCATTCATTCATCCATTCATCCTTCTATCCTTCCATCTATCTATCTATAGATCTATCTATCCATCCATCCATCCCTTATTCATTTATCTATTCATCCATCCATCCATCTGTCCATCTATCTATTCATCTATCCATCCATCCAATTAGCTATCTACCCATCTGTCTATCTATCCATCTATCTAACCATCCATCCATTCATCTATCCATCTTTCCACCCATCCATCCATCCATCCATCTATTCATCTATCCATCCATTCAGTTAGCTATCTATCCATCTATCTATCTATCTAACCATCCATCCATTCATCTATCTATCTATCTAACCATCCATCTATCTATCTAAGCATTCATCCATCTATCTATTCATCTATCCATCCATCCGATTAGCTATCTATCTATCCATCTATCCATCTATCTAACCATCCATCCATTCCTCATCCATCCATCCATCCATCCACCTATTCATCCAACCATCCATCCATCCAATTAGCTATCTATCTATCTATCTATCTAACCATCCATCTATCTATCTAACCATTCATCCATCTATCTATTCATCTATCCATCCATCCGATTAGCTATCTATCTATCCATCTATCCATCTATCTAACCATCCATCCATTCCTCCATCCATCCATCCATCCATCCACCTATTCATCCAACCATCCATCCATCCAATTAGCTATCTATCTATCTATCTATCTATCTATCTATCTATCTATCCATCCATCTATCCATCCATCCATTTACTTATCTATCGATTTACCTACCTGTCTATCTATGTGTCTGTCTGCTCTTCTCTCTATCATCTGTCTTTTATCCATATCATGTAAACTGTTTGTTCTTTTTCTGTTAAGCTTCAAGGGGGTGGAGAGTTAATTATTCATGAGCTGCCAAGGCCTTTGGACCCATTGATTTTGTTTCTGGTTCCCCCTTGGATCCGGTACACGGATTCTGGTTTGATAGCATTAAGTCTTTTGAATAATTAATATGGTAATTTAACCTGAGCAGAATGAGCAAATGTTACCTTCTGCTTAGGGAATAGAAAAAAAGAATTCCCTTACGGCAGTTTTCCCAAGCCTGTTAATGTCACCCCAGCACTGGAGAACTGGTGTCTGTCTTACAGAAAGAGACCTTCCCACTATTCCCCCAGCTCCTCTTCCTGAAAAGAGGGAAAGCTATGAATGTCTTTGTTCCACCCAGAATTTCAAAGGACCCTCAGGAGGCACGGACATTTTGTATCAGGGAATTGTTGTCAAGTATTTGGACTTAGCTACTCATGATCAAGATATTTTGTTTATGAGTTCCTTCTCCAGGGGCCACCCCTTTGTCCTCCTCTCCCAGCCAAGTGCACTTGGGGACCAGGAGGAGGTGACAAAGCCCAAGCCTCAGAATGGGAGTGGTGGCCCTCAAACACATGCTAGTTACTCTTAGTTTATGCATTTTTCCAGTTTCCACCAGATGTGTGTCCAAGATCAGACAGACAGGAAAGTCCAGCGATGGAAGACACTAGACGTGGTGACAGAACTAAAACTCGAAAGCAATAAAGAAAACAGACAGGAGAAACACTTTAACAGAAGACATGGGAGGCCCCATAAGGGGACTGAGGAAGGAAGGAGGTGTCTCGTTCGGGGCCTTCCAGATCCCACAGAGACATCTTGAGGCCACGGCTACTCTGCAGCTCATGGCAGGTGGGACCCAGGCCCAAAGGTGGAGATGGGATGGGCTGGACCCTCTGCTCCAGAGCACAGCAGCACTCACATCTGTGGACACTCATCATCGGGTCGTTAAAGCACAGAAGAGCGGTTCACACAGGAGAGTGGCTTCAACATCAGTGTCACTATCCCTGAAATTACTGGTCTAAGTTGGTTGTTCTCAGCCTAGGGTCCATTTTGGCCCCAGGGAACAGTTGGCAAGGTCTGGAGACAATGTTGATTGTGATGACTTGAGGGAAGGGCTATGAGAATCCCGTGGGTAGAAGCCAGGGCTGCTGCTGAACATTCTACAATGTGCAGGATGGCCCCCAGCAAACAATGACCCAGAGATGGGGAGCTTATAACGGTGTCATCACCAGGGTCCTTACAAGAGGGCAGCAGGGCAGGCAGAGAAAGGAGTAGGGGCTGTGTTGGTAGAAGACAGAAGTCGGGGTGACGCAGGAAGGAGCCACAGCCAAAGAGAGTGGCCAGCCTCCAGAAGCTGGAAGGGGCCCAGGCAGAGTACCCCCTGCACCCCCCGCCGGTGTGCAGGCTTCTGACTTCTAGAACCGGGAGACAGAATAGCACATCCGCGTGGCTGTGAGTTTGTGGTCATTCATTATGGCGGCCACAGAAACGAACAGGGTGACACACACAGCAAAGGTCATCCCCACCCGTGAGACGGCTCTGGGTGGCTCCATCTACCTGTAGGTGGAGAGATATCGTCCCTGTGTTCCTATTGCTCAGCCCTGATCTCCTGTCCAACTTCCGATTCACGGAGCAGGTGGCCACCTGCCAGGCAGCCACCCTGATGTCCCTGGGCCCCTCATGCCATGCTGCTCTCATGGCCTGCCCTCCTCCTTAGCGCCCACCACATGGGAGTGGCCCTCGCCTGTCTCCTTGGCCACTGTCTGCTCAGCTGGCACAATCACTCAGAACATGTCCATAGCCCAGATGAGAGACTCTGATGCAAGGTGGTCCAAGTTCCCCTGCCCCCCAGCCTGGAAACATGCGTTGTCCAGTTCCTCCGTGACTGATCTCCATTCATCCACACCTGTTGATCACCAGTGCCGCCATTTGCAGGCCCAAATAACCATCACTACTGACTGAGGAGTTGCGGAGTTCAGCTCCAGGCCAGAATCTTGTGTGATTTTCCAGGCCCACCTCTAGAAACTTGCACAGGCTCTACCCAGCAGGCCTTACCATGGGGGCTGCCTGTCCTCTCACACTGGGTGGTGCCTGGCCGGCTCTGCAGGGAGCTGCAGCAAGGACCCCAGGCCAGCCACACCGTCACACACGTCCACACTCCCGTCCAGGCACCTCCATTCTGAGGCCCCCTCATCAGGGCCTTGGCTGGGCCCTGTCTGCCACGCTGGCACAGTGCTTCCCAGGCCCAGCCCTCCCCTCTCCTCCCACCCCTGGGCATGGAGGGGCAGGAGCCTTCTATGTGGGCTCCTTGGCAGTGAGATCGCCCTCAACCCCACCGACGCCGGGTGTCATCTCACCCTCTCCTGGTGCCGTTCTGGGGAGAAGGAGACGATGCGCACCTCTCTGTCTCTCCCTGGCGCTGCTGTGAGAGCAAATGAAGGTGTGGCTGTTCCTCCCAGTTCTCTTCCTCGTCTCAGTCACCTCCACACCTGGCCACTCTGCGTTCAGGCCATGCTCACTCCCTGCTGCTTCCAGGACCCCAGAGACTCCTCCTAACAGAGTGGCTGCATCCATTCCTGTCTCCTCCACCCTCTGCAACTCCCCATATGTTTCTTTCTAAAATGCAAACAGGGCCGCATCCCAAGCCCCTGACACCACCGTGTAAAATGCTTCAAAGTCTGACATCCTTCCGCCATCTTCCACTGGTGGCCCTCCCGCCCCGCTGATGGCCAGATGCCATGGGTTGGGAGGCTGCAGGGCAGGGGCTGGCGATCTGCAGGCTGCACGCTCCCGCTGACTTTGGTGAGCAGCCAGCTGGGGCCCTACCAATGGATAGGGTGCAGCCTGGCTCCCTGCTGCGGTGAGGAAGCCCCGTGTGAGCTGCCCCTAACCTGCACCCAGCACTCAGCCCAAAGCTGCTGCATTGGGCCTGGCTCGCAGGAGGCTGGCCTTGCTGCCACTGGCCGCTGCTCTCCTCCAGGTACTTCCCCTGCTGCTCCGGCTTGCGTGGAGACTCATGTATATTTCATTGACTGCACTTGGCATGTAATGAAAAGGTCGCCTGCTTCCATCTCTGTGACCCTGCTAGACTGCACGTGCCCCCGGTAGCACTTTTCTCTCCTTGTTCCTGGTACTATGTCTGACCCAGAGTAAATTTTTGAGTGATGAGTAATTGTGGATAAATGCGAATAAGATACATGAAAGAGGAAGGTGGAGGCCCCGGTCTGGTGTCCAGTCTTCTAGAGCACAGGGCTCCGCTGCCAGCCTTTTGAAGATAGCCCCACTGGGGTGGGACTTCAGAGCAGCCCCTTCCTCCAGTGTCTCCACAGGCTTGCAGTCCTGGAGATGCTCCACCTCCTCCCTCGGGGAGGCTGAGATTCCTATGATGATCTTGCCGGCTCTAATCACAGCCGAAAGCAACCTGGATTGAGCGACACAGTGGGCTGGGCCCTGGGTGAGTGCTTCACCTGCGCTGTCTCATTCAGCCTTCAGCGGAGCCCCGTGAGCTTGGGGTTCACAGCCTGTGTATTAGCCCTCTAGGGCTGCATATCAAAGTACCACAGATTGGAAGGCTTAAAACCACAGACGGATTCTCTTGCAGCTCTGGAGGCTGGAAGTCCCACATGGCTGTGTTCGCAGGGCTGGGCCCTCTGGAGGGTCTGAGAGCTCCCAGGCCTCTCTCCTGGCTTTGGTGCTTGCTGGCCGCCTTTGGCACCCCTGGGCCTGTAGACGCCTTGCTCTGATCTCTGCCTCCATCTTCACAGGCCTTCTCCCTGTGTGCCCCTGTGCCCACACCTCCCTCTTCATGAAGACACCAGCATTGGACTAGGGGCCACCCTAATGCAGTATGACCCCATCTTAACCTAGTTACATCTACAAAGAAAGGTCACATTCACAGGAACCCGGGGCCAGGACTTGGACGTCTCCTGGGGAAACACAATTCAACCCTCAACCTCCATTTTAGAGATTTTGGAAACAAAGGCTCAGAGCCTAGGAGATTTCCCCGGAGCTGCCACTCACCAGCGGCCCCGCCTGGGCCCCATCCTGGCCTTGCCCACTGCCCACACCCTTACTTGTGCTCCTTCTGGTTTATCGGGGGTACCCACCGTCTGGACCATCCTCCACGGCTTGGCGTTCTGTCCTGGCTGATGATGAGTCTGGCATGAGTCTGGGGTCCTTTAGATAAGAACACAGTGGAATGCCGATGGTGCCTAAAGCTGCCCCCCGTGGGTGGGCTCACAGGGCCGAGTGAGGGGATGGAGTCCTTCCAGGATGGATGAGGTAAGCGGGAGCCCCACCTGCAGCAGCAAACCTCCCTCACCTGCCGGGCACTGCGTGGGGCATCCTCCCTGCGTGTGGGTCTCCTCAGAGCTGCCCTGTCCATCTCTAGGTGGGAGGAATGGGGCCGGTCTGGACACAGCGGTCTGGAGACTAGCCTCAAAGACCCCGTGGGGGAGGTGAGAATGGGGAGTCATTGGAGCAGAGGCTGCAGAGCATCAGGGTCCTGACTCCCAGGGTTTTCCATTTGAGTGGAAGAATTGCAGACTGTCCCCCGAGACAAACGGTGAAGCCCCGATCCACGTGAGGCCAATGAGCCCGAACGGCAGGCCACTAAGCTTAACTCACATTTCACAGACGAGGAAGCTGTGGCCCACGGGTGTTTTAAGAGCCGCCCACTTGAGGACCAGCAGGGCAAGCAGCGGAACCCCAGTTCTCAGAATCCCGGCTCCCGCTCCCGTCATTAATTTATCTCACGCGCTGATATGATGAATGCGTGTGGGTTTTTAAATTGTCATCAATTACTCCTCATTCTGCATAAAAATGATTAAAAATAGCTTTGGAGGAAATGACCTCGTGTTAATCACTTGAATTCCCACAGCGTTTTGTGCTTTACAGCACGTGAGCCTTGAGTCCCTGCAGCGGCATCACTCCGTGGACAAGACTGGAGTCAGCATCGCCATCCCATTTTCACAGGTGAGAAAACCGAGGGACAGAGGCTTGGATGAAATTGTCCTAGGCAAGAGCCAGGGTCCCAACAGGGTCGGGGCACAGGCCAGCGTCCACCCCACACCCGCTGTCCTTCCTGCGGCACCGTGGGTTTCCTCACCAAAGGCAATCCCACGGGCAGCACCACCGGCCCCAAATCCAGACCCACAGCCGCCCACACGTACATCTTCCTGATGACGACTTCCACGGGCCTCCTCTGACCTGGGCTCTGGCCACGCCGCGCATGTTCAGGAATCTCATCTCCTCAGTCCTGGCACCTTCAGCCAAGCACAACCCGTGTATGTGTGTCCAGCCATGATGTGGCTGACAGCCGTGACCCCAGCCCATAAAATATACGTGCATTCCCTGAAATAAATCGTGTCGTTTCATGGGAAACACGGCAGCCGAGCTTCGGCTACTCCTGTGCCCCGATATCCTCTTTCTATCACTCACTTGAAGCAAGAATATCCAAATTCTGACACGAAACTGTGAAAACGTAGGATGGGAAGGCAGGGGGGGTGAGAGCTTGCACAGAAGAGGTGCCATTCATCACAGTAAAGGACCAGGGGCAACACAATTTATTTTCAGATTCCTCCTACCTCTAAAATATGACCGGCCTTGGCGGGCTGGGCAGAGAGTGGGGCAGACGGAGTTCCCTATGATCATGGCAGCACTTGGATAAATTCATGTCACCCGCCCCCAGTATACACACACACACACATACCTGCACACTCGCACTCAGAGCTGGCTGTCACTGACAAGAGCAAAACTTTGTGTAAGAACAAAAATGATGCAATGCAGATGTTAAGACACGATTCCACCTTGCCTGCCCCAGACCCACAGTGTGTGTGTGCCTGCCCCCCACACACATGCGCACACACACACTCACACACACCATAATCCTGGTCCATCTGATGGTGAAGTACCCAGACCCACAGCCCATGTGTGCGCACACACACACTCATACACACCCACACTCACACACACATTCACACACACACACACACACACACACACCACAATCCTGGTCCATTTGTTGGTGAAGTACCCAGACCCACAGCCCATGTGTGCTGCACACACACACACTCACACACACCCCCACGCACACACGCACCACGATCCTGGTCCATTTGATGGTGAAGTACCCAGACCCACACCCCATGTGTGCACACACACACACCCTCACGCACACACACACCCCACGCACACACACACCACGATCCTGGTCCATTTGATGGTGAATTATCCAGACCCACAGCCCATGTGCACACACACACCACTCACACACTCACACACACACACCGTGATCCTGGTCCATTTGATGGTGAAGTACCCAGACCCACACCCCATGTGCGCGCACACACACACACACACACACACACTGTGATCCTGGTCCATTTGATGGTGAAGTAAACTTGCTCATCTTTGAGTCCAGCCTTTGCTCAGCAGTGTGCCTTTTTTTTTGGCTTCTCAATCAACCAATCAATAGTCAGCACCAATGGACGTCTTCTCTGCACTGGGAACCTGATGGGCCCCAGCGTGCAACACGGAGTCCCTGCTCTTCAGGACCCCAGCTTGGGGGAAGGTGAGGCCAGGTGAGAGCATGAAAACAGCACACAATTAAAACAAACGTTTCCCAAGACACGGGCTTCGCTGCACGCACATCACAGGGACTCAATCAGTGGGTTGTGTTGGGGGGCACCCGGAATACCTTTTGCACAGGAAAGTGGGCAAGGGGCCACTGCCTCCAAGGCCTCCCCACACATCAGTTCGTGCAGAGCGCATGGTCCAGGGATGCTGGTTAGCCCCCACAACCCCGCCAGCCTCACCCCCGGGGACTCCCAGGGCACCCGGTCCCCAGCTGCTGGGAAGGGACCAGGGTCATGCTGCCTCCCTTGCAGCTGCATTGAGAGAGGACCTGGCTGGCACTCCGTAAATGTTGGCGGACGATGACACGGCCTCCCTCAGCCTGCTGACTTTTCTGTGTCCAGCGCCAGGGCCTGGATGGGAGCTGTCAGAGGAGTGATGAGCAGTGTCTTCTGGAGCAAGCGGGGGGCCTCGGAAAGATGGTTTACGATCTGCAGCAAGGGGATTTTTATTTATTTATCTATTTGCTCCCTGCCTTGTTCAAAAAGGATTTAAGGCAGCTTATGAAGATACATAAAGGAGAACAAAGAAACGTGGATGAGAAGGGGTGGGAGGATGAAGATGAGAGCGGCAAGGAAAGGGCGGGCAGCTAGCAGGTGCTGCCCCGAGGCCAGGGCCCCAGTCACCCTGGGAGCCGTGCTGCCCACGGGGACTCAGAGCCACCCTCGGCCTCTCTGAGCTCACTGCCAGGGGACTTTGTTTCTCAGGCTGGGACTTCTTTGGTTTCTTAGAATTCTAATGTGTTGTCTGTGACACACACACACCCACGCACACAGACATACACATGCGTGCTCAGCCCCCACACACCCCACCGACGTAGGGGCCTCCCCATTGGGGCCTGGGTGTTATTAACGCACAGGGGCACCAGCTGTGATTGGGAAACCCCCATGGTTAGGAGTCCTGCCGACCTGGCCTGGGGGTCTCTTGCTGGTTGGGTGGTCTTGGGCACAGTGTTCCAGTTGTAAGCCCCTTAGGAGAAGGACGCCATCCCCTCACTCGGCCCTGTGAGCCCCCCCACGGAGGGCAGCTTTGGGCACCATCGGCATTCCACTGTGTTCTTATCTAAAGGACCCCAGACTCATGCCAGGCCTCGGTATGAACAGGTGCTCATCACCTTCACACCAGGCCCACTTCTATCCACCCACTCCCTCCTTACTGCAGTGGCTGGTGTGGTGTCCCCGAAAGGACAAGTCCATGTCCTAAGCCCTGGAGCCTATCAATGTGACCTTCTTGAGAAAAAGGGTCTTTTCAGATGTAGTTGAGAGAAGGATTTGGAGATTATCCTGAGTTCAGGATGGCCTTGAATCCAATGACGGGTGTCATGATGAGACACAGAGAGGACACAAACACACAGACGGAAGACACCCGGATCAAGGACAGAGGCAGAGATCGGGGAGGAGGCAGCCAGAGCCGAGAAACCCCTGGGGTCCCCAGAGGCTGGAGGAGGCCACAAGGGCGCCTCGCGGGAGCTTCAGAGGGAGTGAGGCCTGACCCACCCCTTGACTTCAGACTTCTCATCCCCAGAATCGTAAGAGAATACATTTCTGTTGTTTTAAGCCACCCATTTTGTCAAAATTTGTTAGGGCAGCCACAGGGAACTAACAGGCATCCTTAGCATGTTATTTATAAGTAATAACCTCGCATAAACCCGCCAGCACTGTGGGGCTGTGTGCTGCCGGCAGCCCGCACTGAACCAGCTCCTGTATTCTGCTCTCCTGCTCCCCCACCCAAGGTCGTCTGCCTTCCAATTTGTCGTTTTTGCCAATTAAAGGGATGTAATTGACTCTCCCGTGACTTTGAAGCGCCCTCCCTGGCCGCCGGTGGTGGGAGTGTGTCTTGGCCCTCCCGTCTGTGTCTCCCCTGTGGAGCAGCTCAGCCTCTTCCTGCCCTTCCTTCCATGGGGCCCTTAGCGTGACGCTGCCTGTGCACTGGGGCGTGGATCTTTCTTCACTACGTTTGCAGAAAATATCTTCTCCCAGTTCGTACCTGGTCTTCTCAACTTTCTTCTGATGAACAGAGTTCACATAAGGTGCAAGATTATGAGCGAATGAATGAATGATTTTCAGTCCCCAATTTCCCACCCAATTATCCCCTGCCCCACTGGGCATGTCACTTACACTCAGAGGTACCCAGGTTCCTTAACGTCAGCAGAACCACTGGACCTGACCCTCCCTCGGCCTCCCTGGCCCGACACGGACGCTGTCAAATCCCCTGCTTCCACCTGGCGAAGAGCCGGGAAGATTACAGGGGCTTCTGACACAAAGCAATTTCTAAGCCTTTTTAAATCCTTCCTGGAACATGGCAGAGTATATATAAATAAATAGTTCCAAAGCGATTTCCATCTACCCTCCTCCAGCTGGGAATCTTTCAAGCACCCTGACCCACGGCACCCAAAATGGTTGCGCTTGCCTGGGAGCCCCTCGGCCCTGCACAGAGGAACCCAGGCCCTCCCGGGTGCCCGGCTCTGCAGCACGGCAGCAGCAGTGTCTCCACAGCCTGGTGCCGGGAGCAACTCAGCTCTGCAGACAAGTGATCTCTTTATGGCCTGTTTCATTGTGAATCGTCACCAGACAACTATTAATCTTCAATCATACTTTTATCAAGTGTTTGTTTGTTTTTTCCTCTCTCTCTCCCCAGGACTGGGAATATCAATATAGCAGCTGTCACGGGTCGTTACCAACTGCATCTTCCCTGCTATTATGGCGAAATAAAGCCGGATAGCGAGACTGGGGGCCTGGTCCAATCGACAGCTTATCTGGGCATCCAAGGGAGCCGTCCGGTGCAATGATACTGTGCTGTCAGATCTGGGTATGCATCTGCTCCACGAACAAAGGTGGTGACCGGCATGACAGATGGGCTGCCATGTCTCTGCGAAGCTGCCTCCCGCGGGCAGCCACGCTTGGTGCCCATACAGACAGGCGGCCCCAGGTGCATCCTTCCACGCCCGTCTCAGCCCAGGGCAGGGGATCTCCTGGAGGGAGAGGGCAGATAGGGAACATGGGGAACTGGACAGATGGCAGTCTGGGTGGCCTCTGCCACCCTTTCGACCCGCCCCACAGCACCTCTTGTAGGCAGATGAGCAAAGAGAGTTGGGCACCGCTCCTCTCTCAGAAGCTGCTGCAGGGGTTCAGTGAGACAGAAAGAGCCCCAGCATATGCAGGAAGCAGGTGCAGAGTGAGCAGTCAGCGCGCAGGAGAGGAAGACAGATGGCGGTGGGGGCCATGGAGGAGGCGTTGCGGGGTCAGGGGTCCCTGGGGTCACGGTGACCGGCCAGGCCGGGGGAGCCAGGAGGCACGTGGTCCTGGGCTCTGGCAGGGCTGGAGTGCTCAGCACGGCCGGGAGGGTGGGCTTGTCTCCCGGGGCTGCCACAGCAAAGCACCACGAACTGGGTAGCTGACAGGGGCTCCTTACTGTCTCCCGGCTCTGGGGGCCAGAACGCTGAGAGCAAGGTGCCAGCAGGGTGGGCCCTCCTGGAGGCTCCGGATCTGTTCCAGGCCACCCCCGCCTTCCGGCCGTCCTCAGCTTGGCTCCTGGACACACTGGCCAGTCTCAGCGTCTGTGGATACTTGGTGCGCTCCTTACGTGCGTTCAAATTCCCGCTTCTTCTAAAGACACAGCCACTGGATTAGGGTACAACCCATCCCTGGTTTGACGACATCTGCAAAGACTCTTCCAACTGAGGTCCTGTTCACAGGTTCTGGGGGTTCAGACACCAATCAATTTTTGGGGGGATACAATTCCACCCACAGCAGAGAGTCGCTGACTGTGCCCCAGGCGCTGGCCCCAGGGTGAGAAGGGCATTCCTGGAGCCTCCTCCTCCAGCGGGCCCCAGTCTCTGCTAAGGCCCAGCACAGGCGCCCTCTCCCCAACTCCAGGAACCTGCTCTGCCCATCCCCAGTGGGAACCCTGGCTCTCTGCTCCCCGCATTCCCTCCAGTGAAGCCCACGACATTGTCAGCTGCACCGTCCTGTCTCTGCGTCCTGAGAGCTGCACACGGGGTGTGGAAACGACACCCATGGGGACTGGACAGGTGCAGCCCGGGCTGGAGAAAGGGAGCGGGGAGGACGAGCACAGAGGGCCACCGAGTCTGCTCCTGGAGTGTGCAAAAAGCTGAATTTAAGAAAGTCACACTGCAGCAACATGGAACACTGCGTCTGAGGGCCACAGGCAGCCTGTGGACAAGGGTCTTCAACCTTGAGGGTAAGAGAGAAAGAGAGAGAGATACTGAGAGGGAAAGAGAGAAAGAGAGAGAGAGGGAGAGTGAGAGAGGGAGGGAGAGAAAGAGGGGGAGACGAAGAGAGGGAGAGAGAGGGAGGAAGAGAGAGAAAGGGATGGAGGGACACAGAGAGAGAGACAGGGAGAGAGAGAGACAGGACATAGAGAGAGAGGGAGAGAGGAAGAGAGAGGGAGAGGGAGGGAAAGTGAGAGAGGAAGAGACACACTGAGACAGGGGAGAAGGGGGTGTCTTTTCTCCCTCTGTAGCTCTCCAGGTGTGGACAGAGGGTCTTGGACCAGAGACCCTGACAGAGGGGTCTGAGATACACCATGAGTAGACAGGAGTCTGCCTCACACCAGGGCCTGTGCTGAGTGTGGGTGCCAGGAACACTCAGCCACCTGCCCAGAGCCTCAGTCCCTCAAGGGGAGCCCCAGGCTTCTCCTTCCTGGGGGGGATGGTGCCATCCGCAAACAGACTTAGTCTACCTGCCCACTAAGATGGGGCAATCCTGAAAAGGTGAGGAGGGCAGGGCTGGAGGGCAGGGCTGGAGGGCAGGGCTGGAGGACATGGCCGGAAGTGGGGCCTGTCCCCTGCAGATGCTGAGAGTGGAGCTTCCCCACTGAGCTCAGATGCAGTCTCAAGAGTCGTTCCCAGCACAGCTCTGCGGCCAGCCACAATCAATCAGTCAGCCCGTGGGGCCAATCCCTTTGCACCCTACACCCTGCACTATCCAGTGAACGGGCCGAGGGCTGCGGGGGATGCAGGCCAGGAGAGGGCCGTGCACAGCAAACAGTGTGCACTGAGACCCTGGGCTGTCCCCGCTCTGGAGCCCACGTGCAATCGATTTGAGTGGGGCCACGGGGCAGGCAGAGAGGGCTGGACATGCAGAGGCCACAGGAGCTGAGTGGCCTCTATGGCTCAAGGCGGTGCTGCCGAGCGAGGCCATTGTACCTGAGCAGTGAGGGCCCCTGGGGTGTTTGGGTGGGACACAGGCAAGCAGGACACATCCTGGGAAAAGAGCAGGAGGGTGGATGGGCCCAGTGGGCTCAGACAGTCAGGCCTCACAGACACAGGACAAGCAGAGGGACCCCTGGGAGCCAGGCCTAGTGGCACAGCCCGCCCCTCCCAGGAGCTGTTCCAGCTGCCAGGGCAGGGAGATGCTGGATTTGCTCTCGTTCCCGCAAGCAAACCGTCCCTGAGGGTCTTGGCCAGTGACACATGAAGCCCAAATGCACCACTGCCCAAAACCTGGACAAGCTCCCTCCGCCTGCCCGTCACTTCTTGCTCCATCAAACTTTAATTCTCACAATGACGCCGTCGGCCCAGGCAGATGGACTGCAATGAGGTCACGGCCAGCTCAGGGCCTGCTGGAAGTAGCGAGAGGGGCAGATGCCGGGCAGATGCCTGCTGGGAATCCCCACCCAGACCCGCAGAGGCAGCAGGAGAGCGGGATTTCGGAGAGAGGAGCTGGGTCGCCAACGCCTGAGCCCAGACCCGGCACCCAGAGCAGCTCAGGCCCACAGGGGTCCATCAGCTCCTCCATCTGCGGATGGAAGCCTGTCCACTCAGCATGGCTATAGGCCAGGAACTCACTCCACGGACCTCAGAGCCCAAAGAAGAAGGGGCTGGAGAGGGACCTGGACCCACGTGGAGTGCCGAGCCCTTTGGGAATCTCACCTGGGGACACGCTCCGGGGGCTGCATCCACCTGTTGGGCCCCACACACATCTTCATCCATTGCAGCCAAGAGAACAACACAGAATCCCGAAGTCGGAGGGAAACCGGAACGGGAAACAGCACATAGGCTCAGGACAGGGGACACAGGTGTGTGTGATCCATTGCTGCCACCCACCAGCCGTGCAGCCCTGGGGACCCCCATCGCCCTCTGTGCCTCGGCGTCCTTGTCTGCAGTAGTGACTGCCTCCAGGGACCTGCTGGGATAGAGCGGCATCATGTGTGGAAGGGTCCTTTGTGAACTCCAAGCTGGGCTGGCAGCTGGAGGGAGCGAGTGGCTCTCAGGGGAACCCGGGGGCACCCAGCTGCGGCTGGGAGCTGGGCTCCTGCGGAATCCCAGGTAATTCTCCCAGCAGCACCAGCAGGGCCGTGCCATCTTCCCTTTCTGAATGCAGAAGCTCAGCCTCAGAAAGCTCAAATTATCTGCTCCGTGTCCGAAAAGGCTGGGTGCTGGTCAGGCTTCCACTATGACGACGCTTTGTAACAAGTAACCTACAAACTGTGATTACAACAGACCAAGCTTCCTTTCTCCCAGGTCCGCAGGCGAGCCTGGCCCTCGCTCCAGGCTCCTGTGCGCTCAGGTCCGCCCCATTGTCTCTGTCGTGGGACCCGCGGCTGCCAGGCTGGCTCTTCTCACGGCGGCTGACAGCAGTGTGGAGGCCAAGCCCGACAACCAGGCCAAGGGACAGCCCTTGTCATGCCTGACAGCCTGTGGGTCAAAGCCACTCACAGGCTGAGCCCAGCGTCAACGATTCAGGAAAAAGCGCACTGCCTCCTCCGGCAGGAAGCACGGGCAGAGTGTGGAGTACGGTCCAGACGCAGGGAGGGAGCGAAAGGCTGAGGACGAGACGCCGCCCAGCCCTGGTAAGGACACAGCCAAGGGCCAGACGCACGTCCGCTTGGCTCCAAGAACACGTTTTTCTCTGAACCAAGGCACCTCTGAACCAAAGTTTCTCCTCGGCTGGGAGCGGGCTGAGACTTGAACTCCGCCCCCAGCTTCCAGGGAGCACTCTACCACTTCCCACAGCTTCCAGGGAGCACTCTGCCACCCCCTACAAGAGTCCCTGCAGCCAGCAGCACGCTGAGGCCTGCGCCTGCCAGCAGTAGCCCCCAGGTCTCCAGCAGTGGAATGTGGGCCCCTCCTCCTCATCTCCCAGGCTCTGGCCCAGCCATCCTCCCGGCCCAGCCCTGCAGTCCCATCCTAGGGCTAAGAGGGTGCCATGGTCATGCCCTGATGTGCCCATGGAGAGGACAGAGGGAGCAATGGCTTGCCCACCAGCCGTGGACTTGATGCTCCCCACAGCCCTGTAGACCGGGGGTCTCACCAGGCCTCACACGCTCTTGCACATGGGAAGCTTTTAGTTTTCGAGAAATGGACACAAAACAAATAAAGAATAAGGAAGCTAAGGTCCAGAAAAGGGACTTTTTGGCCAAATGTATGCAGCCGGTCAGCTGTCCCAGCTCCAGCAGCCCTGCAGGACTCCTCACAGGGCCCTGTCCTCGCGCATTTCCAAGGTGTGAAGGTCCTGCCAGGCGTGTGCACGTGTGGATGCATGTGTGGGAGTGTATGTGCTGTGTGTGCATGTGTGCATGTGTGTCTGCATGTCTGCATATGTACTGTGTGTGCTTATGTGTGAGATGTATGTGTTTGTGATGTGTGCACACACACATGGGCGGTGCAGAGAGAAGGGTCAGGGGACACGTCAACGTGGGAACACTAAGAAGCCCCCCCGCAGAGGTCATTTAAGGGAGCAGCGCTGGGCTCAGCTAAACAAAGGCTTTTGTGACAGCCCTGTGTTTCCTCTGATGCCCACTGAGGTATGAAATTAAGTCCAGTACTGCTACTCAGCCACACTGATTCCCTGTGCTCCAGCCGCAAGGGACAGGGACTTGTTCAATTTGCTACCCCAACCCCCAAAAGGTTACATTCATTGTGGGGACCCTCCACGGCTCGCTCTGTGGCTGTCAGTCCACTGGGCTGAAGCATCCACATAGCTGACAAGCCTGACATGGCAGGGTGTGGCCCCTGGCCCACAGTCCCATATTTGTCTGGGGCCTAAAGGTGCCCCAGGCCTGATTAGGTCCTGAGATATGCAGAGGCAGAAGCCCCAGGCCTCGTTCTCAGGGAAAACAATATCAGCCCACTCCCAAGTAACTGGGGCATCAGGGGTGTGGCTGAGCAGCCGAACAGGATGGACAGGGACGAGGAATCCCGGCAGTGACAGGGGAGCCAAGGGTGAGCAGGGTCAGGAGAGCAGTGAGAACAGGGCCCAGGGATGTGCTGGCCATCGCAGGGGCAGTGGCAGTGGCTGGGGGCCTCTGGGTGTCCCCAGCAGCCACCACAGTGACGAGCCCCCCTCCACCCTAGAGTGGACAGAGCTCTTGGGCTGCGCTGAGGTTGGTGTCGGCAGCTGGGGCTGGAGACTCCAGAAGCCACTAGCCACAGGGCGCTGTCGTCCAAACAAGCTAAAGAGAAGAGGAAGCCCCCTGGGCCGGCCCCTGCCTTCCCTCGCGTGCCCAGCAGCTCTCCGTTGGCCATGGGGTGGAGACGGAATCCCCTTGTTTTTCTTCTTTCAGGAAATCCCACTGCCGTTTTCAGGTGTTACGTTTATTGTTAGCAATGTGTTTGAAGGAAACAAAAAAGTCACAGTAGTGTGATTGGGAACAAATTTGACTACGATTATGAATTCTTAGTGGATGTCTAGGAAACTCCACATTCTATCTAGACATGTTCGTGTCGCACTAGTGGCCCGTCCACCTCTTACCAAAGACTTCTGTCCAGTGTGGTGTCAAAGATGCCACGTTTATGTGCCGCGTCTTATTTTGTTGCAAGAGGGAAACATTCTGCAGAGTTGACATTTGTGATAATAGATTATGTCAGGTGAAATAGGCAAGAAGTTAATTAAAGTCAGAGAGTTAATTAATGAGATCCAGCGCACGTTAGCAATCATTACCTCATCCGAGAAGAGTAATTAGAGTGGTGTTGCAGCCGTTTCTCTATTCTCCAAGGTGGCGTGTTGGCATATCGCATAAGTCAGTCCATGTTGGAGGGTAACTCTCTCTCCATGGAGCGGCTGGGACAGCAGATGGATCAACCGCAGCAACTGGGCTTTGAGGCCGCAGCAGCCCTTGCAAAGCTCCGTGTTTGATGGAACCAGGCCACCTGTAAGCAGCCAGGGACATGCAGGGACAGCCCGATGCTGGCTGCAGCACTGGGAGAGGGACCGAGAGGGCCAGCAGCAGGCTGGCCCCGGGAGCTTCCCAGCTGCCTGGGAGATCAGGAGGGCAGCAGCTCTGACCAGCATCTGTTCCCTGCGTAAGTATTCCTAGCAACACTTTCAGTCTCAGAGTTACCCCAATTTGGCCAATCAATGGCACGGTGGCTCTAGAGATAGGAAACGCAGGCTTAACTGTCGCTGCATGAAGACAGAGCTTTCTGCCTGTTCCTCACATGGATGTGTCCTGAGTGCCTGGGGCAGTGCCTGATGCTGGGCAGGGGCTCGGTGACAGGCAGGATGAGTAGCGGGCAGGGCACTGCTCGGCTGGGGGAGCGAAAGCCACCGCTCCAAGGAACTTCTTCGTCTCCCCGGGCCTCAGCTCTGTCATCTGTGAAATGGGGACTGGCAGCGTCCGACAGGCCGGGGAGGCCTGAGACTCAAGGTGAGGATTCGGTGAGTTGACATCTGTGAAGCTCCTGGGACACGCTGCCCACAGCCATGAGGAATGTCAGCCTGACCGAATCCGAGGGACTCTCGGCTCCCGGAATCAGGACAAACCCTGCATCACCCTGGCTCCTCTGGGTTCCCGTGTGGTGCCCCGAGGTCGGGCTTAGCACAGAATGGCTGAGGGGCCCAGGCGTGGTGCAGGGCTGCAGAGAGAGCTGCCCCACGGATGGCCGGAGTCCCAGGAAGCGTCCTCTCAAAGACAGTGCTCCAGCTGAGGCTCAGAAAAGACAGAAGGATACAGGAGACGCCGGAGAAATGAATGGAGTTTGCAGAAGTGTCTGTGGCTGCAGCTTGGAGGGCACAGCCAGTCCGGCAGGACAGTCTGAGGAGCTCCCCGGATGGGGTGGGGTGGGGACAGCTGGAGAACTGGGGCTCAGGTGGGGCTGGGGCACTAAATAGTGGGTGTTGTTGGTCCCCATTTTACGGATGAGAGAGCTGAGGCTTGGCGAGCCTAAGCAGTTCCTTGAAGGCTGTGGGAGGGCCTTGAGCACTGGGAAGAACGCTCTGGCCTTATTCTGTGAGTCTCCTGAAGTCCAGGGGAGCCATAGAGGGTTCTTGAGCAGGGGAGTGGCTTTGACAGCTACCTACTTAGAACAGTCCCTGCAGGGGCCTCAGAGACTCACGCCAGACCTCCCTCTCTAGAAACGGGAAACGTCTACCCTTTGCAGGTGGCAGTGCTCTGTTCTGGACCACACACGTGGACTTCTGTAGCACACGGCAGCTCTCTTCCAGACACTCAGACCAAAACAGGCGACATCCCACAGAGGGTCAGATGGTGCAGGACACACAGCATGTGGGCAAATCACCTTGTATGTCAGAGGGGACACCTGGTGTGGAAAAAAGAGCCAGGGAGCTGCCCAGAGGGCTGGGGAGGGCTGGGGGGTTGGGGAAGGCTGGGGTGCATTCGAGGATTGGAGGTGAGGAAGGCACTGGCCACGTGAGCTGGGGAAGAAAATGCAGGGGACATGGCTGAGTAGACTCCATATGGTTAAGGCCAATATGGAGGGACCCAGGGGCCAAGAGTGGGGGCCGAGTTTGGGGTCATGGGAAGGGACTGCGAGCCAGGGAAGGGCGCTCTCATGTCAAGGCTGGAGCAGGAGAGCCCGGGCCTGATGCTTGGCCAGAGTACGCTGGCTGCTGGGGGCAGGTGATGGCCAAGGAGCCCAGACAGAAGCTGCTGCCACGGTCGGGGGGAGGTATGCTGGGGACTCAGCCCGGGGAGACAGAGGCCTGGGAGGAAGTGGTCAGACTGGACATATTTGAAGGCAGGATGGCGTGGGGCATGGGGTGTGGGGCGTGGGAGTGGCTTCCAGCTGCGAGTGCTCTAAGCTTTCTCACCCTGGGTGCCCCCTCTGCTCACCTGCTCTGTCAGAGCCGCGGCACAGGCTAAGAAGAGACCCAAGGCCACCAGGACCCGCGTGCGTGGGCATTTGGTTCTGCACAGAACCAGTCTGAGCCGTGGACGTGGAATTCTCTAACCCAGAGGGACTGCAGCTTTCCCGGGTCAGTTCAGCCACCTGTGACTTCTTGCTTTGGTGATGGTGTCTCTCTTTAGCAGGAAAATAAACCTTTAGTTCCGATCTGTCATCACCCATTTGTGGGTGACATCACAGAAGTTATTTATCATTGTTAGAATTAGGGGCCTCCAGGTGGGGCTGTTCCTAGATGGGGCGTTCCCCTCCTCCCAGCTCTGCGGCTCGGTTTCCATCTGAAGCCCCAACTCCACAACCGGGCAGCTGGGGTCTCACCCTTAACACTGAGAGAAGAGCGTTCCACAGAGGGAACAGCCAGCGAGGGAGCCCTGAGGCTGGGCCTCTGAGGAGCTGGAGGCGGCCCCAGGTAGCGGGCTCTGCTGGGAGGCCCCAGAATGACTGGGCAAGAGCTTGTGCATTCACCAGATTTAACCCATTCTGGCCAAAGTGAGCCAGAAATCACAGGTCCCCAAGCGCTTTCAGTGCAGATAGCAGATCAGGGCTGAGCATGGCCTGAGGCTCCGGGTTCCTGGATCCATAAAAACCAATGGATGACAGCTCTGTGTAATTAACGATATCTGATAATTAGAGCTTGAACTGTGCAGGCAGCACAGACTGCGGACTCTTCCAAAGTAGCAGCAGACACAGACACTCACACACACTCTAGGAGTAGACACAGACAAGCACATACCACAGAGACACACACACCACACACGCACACACCCTAGCAGCAGACACAGACACGCACACACCACACACACCCTCTAGCAGCAGACACAGACAGACATGCACACACCACACACACCCTAGCAACACACACACACAGACACCCACATACCACACACACACCCTAGCAGCAGAGACACAGACACACACACAACCTAGCAGCAGACACAGACACTCACACACCACACACACCCTAGCAACAGACACACATACCCACATACCACACACACACCATAGCAGCAGACATAGACACCGACATGCACACACCACACACACACCCTAGCAACACACACACCCTAGCAACACACACACACCCTAGCAACACACACACGCACTGCACACACCCTAGCAACACACACACACGCACCACACACACACCCTAGCAGCAGAGACAGACACAGACACATACACAACACACACACTCTAGCAGCAGACACACACACTCACACACATGCACACAATACACACACACACCCATGCACCCTGCACGCTCTCAGCAGGGCGACCTCAGGGGCACTAGAAGCCCTGGAGGAAAGGGACGGCACCTTCCTGACATTAGGGAGAAGCAACAGCCCACGCGCAAAGGCTGCAAGAGAGAGACAGAGAGAAAGAGACAGAGAGAGGAGGGAAAGACAAGGCTGCTGGGCAGCCCCCACCACTGCACAGGGCTGGCCAGCCTCCCGTGGCCCGACTTCCTGAAGGACAGTGCCTCCTCTCAGTCATCAGAACCTGCTTCCCCCAGGTCCTGGCCCTCCTGTGGTCTCTTCTCCCCTTTGCCGCCCCAGCAGCACTGCTCTACTCCCCAAACCTACAGCAGCCTTCACCTGGGGCCCTCCGGGGCTGGCCCGCTGACCAGAGCTCCACTCCCACTCAGGCCTGGGGTGCCGGCCCTCCTGCCCCTCCCTGAGACGCCCTTGCTGCCTGGCCAGAGAGGCCTTTGGCGCCCAGGGCAGATCATGGGCCTGGTCCAGCACTGCCCCTGGTACGGGACACAGCCACCTCTGCCTTGCCCTCCCATGGCCCCATGAGCGCTACTGGCCCTGGGCTGTATGTCAATGATGAGGTCGCAGGCCTGGGACTCTGCCAGTCACAGCCCCCACGTCACAGATGTTTTCATACCTTGGCCCTGTTCCCTCCTTGTTCTGAACAAACACAATGGCCTCCTGCCCCAGGGCCTTGGCACATGCTGCTCTGGCTTCCTGGAGCCCTTCTCCCCGGACCTCTGCACGGCTCACTTCCTGTCACTCAGCACTCAGCCCAGGTGCCCTCTGCAGAAAGCCGTGTCCCGCTCGCTCCCCATCTGAGGCGGGCCCCACCCCACTGGCACTTTCCACCTATGGCCCTGCCACAGCACTCCATCCACCCAGCCACTCCACCGGAACCTAAACTCTGAGGCCGGGCCGTGCTCTCTTCCCAGCACCACTTCCGCGTCTCCCACACGGAGAGCAGGAAAGCACTGGTTGCATCTTGCCAGGTCCACGATGATTTGCTGACCGTGGAAAGACTGGTTGAGTGCGTGAATGAACGAATGCATGAGTGGATACATCACCAGGACTCGCTTCCTGAATGCACTTTGCTCACTCTCCCATCAGTCAGTGTCGTTCCAAAATTCAGAAGGGCTCAACCCAAACTCCCCATCCTCTGTGGGTGCCTTCACCCCGAGGCTTTGTTCCACCAGTCGGGGGACAGCCCCTCGCCTATCCCCAGCCTCCAAGGCGAAGCTCGCCATGGGCTGCGTTGCTGTCTATATCCCCCAAAGCCCCGGATGGCCGCAGCCCCACCCACTGGAGGCTGACCCCAAGGTTTCAGTCTTCATGAAGTGGCCGGGTGACACACAGAGCCCCCAGAGGGAGCTTCAGGGCCCACTTATGACTCCAGGACCCAGGACTCAGAGGGCTGGGGAGACTGCCCAGGACTCCAGCAGCAGAGGGAGACAGAGCACCAGGGCCAGGGCCTCCCTGGAGAACATAAGGCAGGTGGGCAGGAGGGCAGGAGGCCCTCATCACGAAAGGACCCCTGCCTGGGACCCAAACAGCAGACCCAGACTGTCCCACCATGTGGAGGCTGGAAGTCAAGATCAAGGTGTCTGCAAGGCTGGCACCTTCTGGAAGCTGTGGGAGAAAATCTGCTCCTGGCCTCCTTCCTGTGCTTCCGGCCATGCTTTAAGGGTGCCCTGGCTGCAGCTGTGTCACCCCAACCCCAGCCTCTGCCTTCACACGGCCGCCTTTGCTCTGTGTCTCCTTTTCTGTCTCACAAGACCCCCATCGCTGGGTCACCAGGATGATCTCATGTTGAGATCCTCACCTTATAACATCTGCAAAAGCCCTTATTCCAAATAAGTTCGCATTCTGGGGTTCGGGTGGACATGCTGTATGAGTCCGTTCTCACGCTGCTAATAAAGACATACCCGAGACTGGGTAATTTACAAAGGAAAGAGGTTTAATTGGCTCACAGTTCTGCATGGCTGGGGAGGCCTCAGGAAACTTACAATCATGGTGGAAGGGGAAGCAAACATGTCCTCCTTCACAGGGCGGCAGGAAGGAGAAGCGCCTAGTGAAGGGGGAAAGCCCCTTACAGAACCGTCAGATCTTGTGAGAACTCACTCACTATCAGGAGAACAGCAGCATGGAGGTAACTGCCCCCATGATTCAGTCACCTCCCATCCGGTCCCTCCCACGACACACGGGGATTATGGGAACTATAAAATGAGATTTGGGTGAGGACACAGGCATATCATATCATGTTATGATGCCTTTTGGGGGGACACCCTTCAACCCACTGCAGGTCCCACAGGGGTGGCAGCCGGGAGGGATGCAGGGCTGGGCTTCAGAGGCAGGCTGGCTGCGTGTCCCCCAACACCTGCATAGCACCCAGTCCTGTCCCCTCCCTGCCCTTGACCTTCCCAGCCCTCGCTGTCAGCCCAGGCTGACAGTCCTCAGCCACCCTCTCTGTCTGACCCTGGGAGCCCAGTGCAGCAAAGGGGTGGTGGATAAATGGTCCAAGGTGGAGTCTGCATGGCTGCTACTGCCAGACCACAGGGGCACAGGAGGACGCCTGGAGTGGAGAGGGCATGGCTGGCGGGGCTCCCTGCTGCTGCTTCTGCTCACATCTGACCCTTGATGCTTTCGGAAATAAACATTCTGATCTGTCACTGAGGGCTGAGTTTGGTGCCCAGCTGCGGAAGGTGGCACTCGGGGTGGGATCAGACGCTCTGGACCCTGAGGCTCTGCTTGCCTCTGACTGAGGTCACTTGGCTTCAGGGCTGTGCAGCTGTAGGTCCCCATACAGGCTGAGCTTCGATTCCTAAGCTCACTTGTGTCAGGGCTTCCCACCCCTGCGCCTGAGAACGACCTGGGAGCTTTTAGAAGGAACGCAGACCAGCCTTCCCCTAGAAATTGTGACTGGATTTGAGGTAGGAGGCAGAAGTCGACTGCAGAGGCAGGGCTGGGATGCTGGACCAAACTGAGGACTGGTTAAAACAGCTTCGGAGCAGAGGCACCTCCCCGTAATACACACCTACCAGTGTGCCATGTCAGTTTACCGCTGCCATGGCAACACCCAGAGGCTACCACCCCTCTCCGTGGTGATGACCCAACAACCTAGAAGTTACCATCTTCATTCTAGAAATTTCTGCATACCACCCCTTAATTTGCATTAATTTGGGCATAGGTATAACCATGACTGCAGAAGCGCCTCTGAGCTGCTTCTCTGGGTCCAGGGCCTATGGGGTAGCCCTACTCTGCAAGGGGCAGTCCCTCTGCTGCGGTGGCACACGCGGCTTCAATCAAAGGTGCTGCCCAACACCACCAGCTTGCTCTTGGATTCTTTGCTGCCCAACACCACCAGCTTGCTCTTGGATTCTTTCCTGGGTGAGGCCAAGAACCCTCCCAGTCTCAGCCTCAATTTGGGGACTTGCCTGCCCTGCGTGGGTTGGGTCTGGGGCAGAATCTGGAAAGGGGGATGGAAGGGCCCCCCAGGACACAGGAGGAGGGATCTGAATGAGTGAATAGTCAGGAAGGGGCACGTGCCCGTCCACACGGAGGGAGACGGGCGTGTGTGCGGGTGCACGTGTCTGGCATCTGACACAAAACGGGCCATGGCCACCCAGCCAATCTGCATGCTGGTCACACCCTGAAAAAGTTTAACACCCTGCTGAGAACTCCCAGCTGGGATCTTTTTGCCCTTCATGCAGGAAATCAAATTCACAGGGAGACAGCAAAGATACCAGGAGGAGGGGTCAAACCAGGGACTGCCTGGTGGGAAGACACCTGGGCCCCTCAGCACCTCCCTTGGGGGCTGGAAACCAGGCCAGGGACGGCCCCTGCAGACTAGTCCATGCACACAGGGCCACATTCAGGGTCGCACAGGAGAAGGGACAGCTGCCGGACGTGACAATGATTTCAAATTCTCTGGAGCAGTGTTCAGCAGCAGCATAGCCCCAATCATGTTTATTCTTTGCTTCTCTAGGACACGCTCATGCATAGCCAAGGAGAAGATTTAAAATGTCTATGCATTATGCAGGCCAGAGCGAAACAAGCCAAGGCGCTGTGGTTGCTGGGTGCAGGGACTCATATTAAGTGGGCTCCTCAAGGAATCTTCAAAAGGGAAAACCTCACCTCGGGGACGTGGATTGGGAAATGCAGAGGCAGCCCGGGCCCTGCTCGCCAAGGCAGGCAGGAAGATCTGAGCCCTGTCACCTGGAAAAGGAGGCAATTTGGATCTTCCGGGCCACAGAGGACAGGTTAGGAGAGACAGGGACATGGCGGAGACAGTGAGGTCCCCATCACTGTAAGGGTCCGAGGACGTTTCAGAGCAGAACCTAGCTCCATTGCTCACAGGGTGAGCATCTCCTCGCCTCAGCTTCCTCAGTGTAAAATGGGCACAAACCAAGAAACAGCTTCTGCAGTCTCGAGGGCTGATGAGCTGATGGTCACAGCAAGCTGCCCTCCTCAGTCTCCACTCCCCACCCCATCCCACCTGCCTCAGAGGTGGAGACGAAGGAACCCCCGCCACCCAGATCAACAGAGATGATACAAGAGGAAGCATTCTTAAACGTGATTCCTAAACCAACAGGGAGATGATGTGGTTCCCGGCCTTGTGAACGTTGTTTTAGCCTGCGCAGGAGGCAGAGGCCATAACTGCTAGGGAGCACTGGTGGGAGCGTGATCCATCACCCCTCGTTCCTGGAGGGTGTCCTCTTAGACTGATGCATGGACAGAGATGGTCATTCGGGAGGGCAGGGGACACAGGCTGGTGCTTTTCCCAGGGTTCAGATCCCAGCCCTGCAGCCCCAGAGCTGGAGAATTTCCCAGTGGGGAAAGGTATGGTCTCCAGATAGAAAGGACCTGCAGAAAGAAAGATCAAACCACAGCCCAGAGTGGACCCACAGGTAAAGAAATCCCAGAAACTTCAAGAGATAGAAAAATACATCACAAGAAAAAGGATTCTTGGACTAGGAATGGAAACTCTGGACGCTAGAAAATGATGTCTTATGAATTCAGAGGGAAAGGAGCTTTCACTTGGATACAGGACCAACCAAGCTGTCAAACACATGTGAGCTGAATGGAGACACTTGGGTCATGCTGGCTCTCAGACACTGCATTCCATGCAGGCTTTCTCAAGAAGCTCCTACAGGATGTGCTTCAGCAAAACGAGGGAGTAAACAACGGCAGAGGAACACATGTACTCCAGAAAACAGGGGATTCAACTCTGAAGAAGGGAGAAGAAGGGAAGCTCTGAGCAACAGACAGGCTCCTCCAGAGAGCAACTTCCAGAAAAAGGAGAGGTCTTTCTTTAGTTCTGGGTTCACTCTGGGATGTGGCTTGGTCTTTCCCCACTCTGTTGGGGGCACCCTGAAGGCCTTTTCTCTCTGTGTCTTATTCTGGGAAATTATCGTGTGATTTCTCTCATAATTTCCTTCTCCCTATTTCCTATGTTCTTTCTTTCAGGAACTTGAAAGTTGAGCTTCCTTAACTGATTCTCTAATTTCTTGGGGTTTGCTCCCATGCTGTTTATTTTTTCCTAAACTTCAGCCTCCGTCCCTTGCTTTGTCTGGCTTGTCTCAGCTGTCATGTTGCTTCCTAATGGCTCCTCCTTGGTGTACCCAGGGCTTGCCTTGGAGATACAGGTCCTTCTTCAGTACTCAGAAGATGCTGATGATAGTGGCGGGGGGAAGTCTTCTGCTCCCTGAAGCGACCTTCTCCCTCCTGCTTCTTCTTCCTGCTTGCTCTGGCCTCATCCTCGCAGTGGACTTTCTTCCCTCTGGCCCAGGTGAGGAGACGAGACCTTGTCCATGAATCTGGAGAGTGCAGCAGAACGTGGGCCAGAGCCTTCTTATCAGACTTTAACGAAAGGGGTAACAGGTGACAAACCCAGAAAGACCCCAGACTCCCATGATGGAGACTTGCAGCCTGCTCCCTGTCCCCCATGGATGGGACCCCAGTGAGAAGACGCCACCTTGCTCACCCTCCTATAGCTCATGGGCAGCTTTCTTTGGTAAATCACAAATTGAGCATCCACCTTCCAAGACTCTCTGCCCGAACAGCAGGACTCCTATAAAGCCACAGGAGAGAAAGCAGGCCCTTTCTGGCATCTATCCTGCCAATTCTTGCTTCTTCCCTGAGCAATGATTGCCCCAGTCAGGAAAAAGCAGACGCGCAGACAACAAGAGGCCATGTCTCGCCCTGCCACTGGCTGCTGGGGCACAGCTGGATCCAGAGTGCAGTGGTCACCATGCCTTGTCTCTCATGTGTTATGTCACACACATGTCCTCCTGCGGAGTGTGGAGTGGCTGCCAGCCACTCACCTCCTTCAACTGGGAGCCCTGGTGGGAGAGACAGCCTCCCCTCAAGTCTCCAGCAGAAAGTCCCACAGGAGACTCTGATGGGCTTGCTTGGGCGACAGGGATACCTGGTGAAGGGAATGTCTCACTGGCGACATCAGGTGCCCCATCCAGGTTCTCGGGGTCATCGCAGAGAGTTTGTGTGGGAGACTATTTACAGCAGTAGGGCTGGGTAGGGAGGCTCAGTAAAAGATGCTGAAGTGTCCTGAGGCTAGCAGCAGCTGGGAGACACCTGCTGAGGCGTTGGGGCTGGGAGAGGCTACCGAAGCCTATAGAGGGTGGCCGCATAGAGAGGGCTTTCTGATGGGAGCTGTGGCCTCCACGGAGGGACATGGCTGAGCGTGTCAGAGAGGCAGCTGGGGGCAAATACCCACCCCCACTTTCCTTTCACCCTCATCTCCTGTAGGTGCCTTCTATGGGCAGAATCCACCAAGGAATTAGCTCACTGACACATGCCAGGAAGGCCACCTTCGAAGACCCAGGGTTGGGGAGGGTAGGTCTGGAGCACCAGATGGACATGATCCCACCCAGGGGTGGGGACGGCTACTGTAACTGTGGTGGTGGGAACCAAGGGGGGTGTGGTGAGAGTAGCAGTGTGTGGTGGTAACTATAGTGATAGGGTGGTGGTAACCATGGTGACAAGAGTGACAGCAGTGGTGGGGTGATGGTAACCATGGCGATGAAGAGGTAACCAAGGTGAAGGGGTAGTGGTAACCATGGTGATGATGGTGATGGTAGCCATGGTGAAGAAGTAACCATGGTGAAGGGGTAGTGGTAACCACAGTGATGGTGGTGACAGCAGTGGTGGGGTGATGGTAACCATGGTGATAAGATGGTAACATGATGATGGGGTGATGGCAACCAGAGTGATGAGGTGATGGTAACCATGATGATGGTGGTGACAGGAGTTGTGGGGTGATGGTAACTATGGTGATGAGGTGGTAACCATGGTGACAGTGGGGGTGCTAGCCATCACAGTGGTGGTGACAGCAATGACAGTGACGCTCCCAGAGTTGATTGTAGGCATGAAGGCAGTCAAGGCGACATTGATGATCTTTATTGTGCTAGTGACACTGTTTCCTTCCATCCTCAAAACACAGCCCAAAGCAGTGAGCCCCCTCCTGTCCTCGCTTAGGGTCTCAGCCTGCCTGCTGAAGGTCCACTCCAGGCCAAGCTACACAATGTATCTGGAGGAGTCTTTGGTTTGGGCGAATGCTTCCTGGGTGTGCTGCACCCACACAGACCCACACCCTCACCCTCCTGCTACAGGCATCCACCAACTTCCTCAGCCCCGCTGTCTCAGGCAGGGGGGCGGGGAGGAGGTGCTGGCGTGGAAGCCAGCAGGGAGGCCGGCAGAGAGCTGCCTAGCTGCCGCACTAATCAGGCCCTGTCCCCTCCGCTGGTAGAACCCCCTTCCCACTGGCTCCTCTGGGCTGTAATCTGGTGGCTGGCTTAATTAGAGCCAATTTGCTCTGAATCCAAACAGTGTTTACTGTCACGCAGCAGGCAGCCAGGGGACAGTGGGAATCCCCCCACAAACTCCCGAGGATGAGCCAGGAGGGGCGTGCCTCGGCACAGAGACACCTCGGGCTTGAGTGCTCATTTCCCTGACCCATCTGGCTGCGCAGTCCCGTGTGAGTCGGATCCGCACTGTGGGGCAGCAGGGAAGGCACGAGCTCAAGGGTCGGGCAAGCAGGACCGAGTCCCCGGGCCCCAGGGACCAGGGCTTCCCCTAGGAAAGCTGCTTCACCTCCAGAGCTTCGGTGTCCCCTGAGCACCAGGGCTGCCCCTCTCAGGGCTGTGGACATCGACAAGATGATATTGTCCCTGAGGGGCCCTGTGGAGGCTGTGACCAGGGAGGGGGGTGGGAGGTCATCTCATCTGCCCTTTCTTTGTCTGAACCAGCAGCATTTGCATGCCCGGCAAGGGTCACTATGCACCCATCGTCCACTCGCCCTGGGGACATTCACCAGCACTGACCCTGGGCCTGCCCCAGGCCATGGCTGAGAATACCAAAAGATTTTGGCCAGGGCCTGGGCTCGAGGCCCTGTGTGACAGAGCTCTGGGGCAGTTTCTGACCATCAGGCAGGAGCAGGAGATTTTCTGAGCACTCATGTGAGCCCTGTCATCGCCCGCACCTGGAAGTAAGCGGCACGGCACACTATGAAAGCTGCTCCCTGGGACTTGCACCCGCGTGGGGAGACGAGCTCTGTCGTGTGCTAAAGGATGAAGCCAGACACAAGCATCTACTCAGGGGCTGTGGAGCTCAGAAAGTCATGGCGTCATCAGAAGAGGCTGCCTGGGAGAGGTGGTGACGCAGGCCGGTCCCAAACAGAGATCCAATCTAGAGAGGTGGGAAAGGTGTGGCCGACGGGGGAGTGCATGGCTCCGACGGAGATCGGAGTTCACAGCCAGGCTCGTTGCAGGATTTGGGGAGTCCCTAGGGTCTCCCCGGCCTCAGTGGACTTGTAGGTGAAGTGGAAATACCCGTATTTAAGCCTAGGACCCTGAGTCCTTCATAGCACGGGAACTCCCGAAGGAGACCCGAGCTCCCCATCACACTGGGGGCCCTGGGGTTGCAGGATTCACTGGGCTTCCCAAATGTCTCCACACCTGGGGTCCCATAGGAGCTTTGCCTCCACCCCGGCCTGGGCCCCAGCGCATCCCAGGAAGCCCCCCCCCCAGCCTCCAGAGAGCCTGGGGTCTGATAGGCAATCTCAGGATCATAAACCAATCAGCACCATTTATTGATCTTTTTGTCTCTTCCACCACCCACTGCAGGAATTCCTCCCCTCAGACCCAATGTGGGGCCACCCAACATACTTGCTGGACTCTGACAAGAGTAGCTCCCTTCCTGGGACAGCTGTTCTGCCCCGGAGCAGTTTTTGACTATTGGGAAGCTTTTTCCTGGATTACACCCCAGTTGGCGTCTCTGTGGCCCCCTGATCTTTAGCAAGACTGCCGAAGACAGAGAAAGAACAAGAGTCATTTGGGGAAAACTCTGTCAGAATCTAAGGCTATGAGAAAGGCCCTTTCAGGAGAGTTTTGGGGGTCTGGAGGGGCCATGAGGATCCCCGCCTGGAGAGACAGAATGGGAGGGCAGCAGCCTCAGGCCATGGGGGTGGGGAGTTGCCGCCCTGCAGGGTTGGGCCGGCCAATGCGCAGGTGGGCAGGCAGCCAGCCTGGAGCCACCCACTCTAAGCACTCACAGGAGCCCCAGCTCGTCAGGGCACCCAGGAGGCTGGTGAGCCCTGGCCTGGGAGGCAGGTACTGAGGAGACAGAGGAACGCTCCCTGTGACTGCTACTGGCCCATGGGGGACAAGGGCTGGGTGAGGATCCAGTGACGGTGCTATGTCCTCCCCTCTGTGGGCACTGTGGTGGGGCCTGGGGCTCAGGAGAGCGCCCCACACAGAGTTGACAAGACCAGAGACCAGTGATGGGGATGCCACCAGCAGGAGCAGCAGCCAGCACCGAGACCCCCCCGCACCAGGCCCCCACGACCCTGCCACGCACTCCTCCACAAGCCTGGCCCAGAGGCCTCCAGAGTTCCCTCCCCACACAGCCAGCCTGGGACTCCTTTCGGCTCCCCGCTGCCCTACGGGCCCGGTCCTCTCCTTTCCTTTCTCTGTGTTTGGTGAATGAGCAAATCCCGTTTGTGCGTGCGGCAGCTCTCTGCCGTGGCCTCTCTGCCAGGGCCACCCAGCTGGAAAGGCTGACAGCACACGGCTCTGGGGAATCACAGGGGCTCTGTCTGGAACACCTTACATTTGAGATCTGGCTGAGCACCAGGGGGAGATGCCCATCTGAGGGCTGGAATCAAGGGCCTAGATTTGTGAGGCGAGTTCAGGCCTGGAGACAGCAGCTGGGGCCCTCTGCCTGTCCTGGCACCTACAGCCTGGAGACCTCTGCACTCACCCAGGTGTGGACGTGGAGGCTGGGGGCTGAGGGCTGGGGTCTCTGATGACTGGACATCAGGGAGCAGGGGATAGACCTCCCCCCTCACTCCAGGGAGTTCCTTTCTCCACTTCTTTGCCCTCAGCACACCTCCCCAGGCAGCCAGGAGCCTCCTCCGGGCCAATGCCGGGCAAGGCTTCCTCTCCAGCAGAGAAACCCAGCAGCCGGGGCCTCCGCTCGGATGTATTCAACTCGTGTGGCCCAAGTTGCCTCAGCTGGTTCTGAACCTGACCCAACGTGACTCCCCTCAGCCAGCGCACGCCTCACCCCAGTGCACTTCCATCTGAAGTAGTTCCATGCGGCGCCCTCACTGTGACCTGATGGCAACTGCGTGTCCAGGACTGAATTTGAAGACCCGGGAGATGCCTCCACCCTCGGGGACTCGCTGCCCGGCCATCTGGGTGGGCTAGGCTGTTGTCACTCGCAGTCCACCCCCCTAGCCAGCAGATCCATGCCTTGGGGTGGGTGCAGATTCCAAATGCGATGACACACGGAGGGAACTCGGCCCAGTGAGCCCAGAGCCTGGGGCACCCACTCGGCCCCGCCATGCACACGGAGGTGCACGCTGCAGCTGGACAGTGCTCCAGCAATGAGGTTTTCCTGCTGGAAACTCCCCGTCCTGGTCTCCCACCCACTGTGTGGCCATTCTCCCAACTTCAGTTGCTGGAGTCATTGCCCTGAATCAAAGACCAGAGGCTGTCCGCCCACGTAGACCTGTCTGTGGCTAGTGCAGGCTCTGTACTCAGCACTCAAGGCCCCTCGAGGGGGCACCCCCGGACCCTGCCAGCACCACCTCATGCCAGTCACACCGAACGGCGTGTTCTGCTGTGGCCTCTGAGACCAACCTCGCCCCACCCTTCCTCTCTGCACTCCCACACCCCCACCCTGTGTCCAGCTTTGGAAGCAGATGGTGGTTTACTTGGGAGGTGAGCCCTGGAAAGACCAGTGGGGGTGGGGCATGAGACTGGGAAGAAAAGCAACCAGTAGGGTGTGCTAAAGCCACTGGCCACCGTGCACAGCTAGAGGTAGGTGCCAGAGAGACCAGGGGGAGTGGTGTGGCCAGGTCTTGGGAGCCACTTGCCAGGCAGGGCTCATGGCTGCCCCTGCTTCGCCTGGGGAGTGAGTTCCCAGCACTTCCGCGTGAGCCCCACAGGCCAGAGAAAGCAGGGCATGGAGGCGCCGAGGCAAAGCGGGAGGCTGCAGGGATGGCAGCGTAATGGGAGGCCGAGGGGACAGTGCCATGGCCAGCGCTTGCTTCTCTGACCTGCTTGCCCCTCCCTGTAGTGTCTCTGGCACACTCACACACTTGTGCACTCCTGCTCTGTCACCCACAGGGACACCGAGCAGCCCTCTTGGGCACCCTGGAGCCCTCCTTTCTGCGGGCGTACTGGGCATCCCTGATGCGTTGACTTGCATGTGCCCGCCTGGGCCTGTGGGCCTCTCACTAGAACACGGCATCGCTCCCCCAGTGTCTCCAGTGCCAGGAAGAGGCATTCAGCAACGATCATTCAGCAACGATCGGCCAATGAGCAAATTCATCCGGAAGTTCACGAGTTGCTTCCAAGCTGGGGGGTGGGGAGTCAACGTCCCTGGCAAGCAGGAAGGGAGGAAATCTCCCCAGGGAGAAATCCACAGGGAAGGGTGGGGGTAGGTGGCTGTGCTGGGGCCTCTGGGGCCGAAGGCCAGAAGGCAGGTCCCTGAATGTGATGAAGGCACAGCCTCGCTTTCAAATCGGACAAATAGAAAGAATTTTTTTTTAGGTCAGGGTGAGGAAAGAAGAGGACACTTAGGAAGCAGAAATTACAAAATTCTGAATAATTGCCTCTTAAAAGCATTTTAACTCCCCTGAGGTGAGCGGCCCCTGCATTGAGTTGATCCTTGGGCACCAAGCCATACGGCGGCAGGAGAGGGGTCCCGGCCCGGCTCCTTGGAGCCACAGCCCTGCAGCTCGAGTCAGGGGCGGACAGGAGCAGGGTACCATGGGGCCAGAGACCAAGGCCAGGCACCAGCCCCTGCTGACCTCTCTCCTTGAGCCCCAGCCCAGCCCACATTCCGCACCCTGGGCATGCTGTCATGTTTGCAAGACCTGTGCAGACCGACAGCAGCTGCTCCCCGCAGGGGAACTGGTAAACTCTTGCTGGGGCCATTACCCAGCGGAGGAGGCACCTCCAGCCGGCCTTTCTCTTCAGGAGGGGGTTCAGGATCCACTCTGGGAAGCGTTTTTCCTCCCTGTGCTCAGCCCAGGAGGAAGAGCCACAGCGGGGACTCAATCAGCAAGGAACTTGGAGCGAGTTGAAATGGGGTTTGGTTGTTAGAATCAGGAGCTGTGACCAGAATAAGCTGTGTCTGCCAGTGAGGAGGTGACCAGAACAGCGGGGATCATAGCATGGAGCTGGCTGAGGTGGGATGGGTACAGTCACACTCCGCTGGAGTTGACTTGGCTGAGCTGAGCCAGGCTGGGTGGCCCGGCCTCAGCTGCAAGGAGGGTGCAGGCCAGGCCAGAAGTGTCCACAAGGGGCCGCAGGGGAGTCTCAAGGCCAGATGGAAGACAGTCGGTGATGATTGATAAAGATGATAAGGTTGAAGAAAGGTGTTATAAATGCGAGTGAGGGTCTGGAAAATGTAGCCATGAGTTTGGGGGTCAGGAAGGAAATTAAATATGGCTTCCAGTTAGAGGGGCCGGGGCAGGGGCCAGATTAAACAAGACGGAGCAGGGTCCTGAAGGAAGACCAGGAAATAATTTCCTAAATGTAGGCTGACCATGAGAGCGTTCCTAACCCTGACCACCTACCTCCTTTCAAGAGTATGGACTTTCCACTAAGGAAGATGAAATGTATATAAACTGTGACTTTTTCCAAAATGGAGACCACACTTTATCTTGGTAAAGTGTCCTCCATCTCCATCCCTCCACCTCATCCTAAGTCAGAAAAGTATCTAGTACAAAATAGACATTCAGAAAATAATTAAATTGATAAATGGATGGGTGAGTGGATGGATGGATGGATGGTTGGAGGCTGAGTGGATGAGTGATGGATAGTGGATGGATGAATAAATAGATGGATAGATGAGTCTATGAATGGGTGGGTGGATGGATGGATGGATGGATGGATGGATGGATGGGAAGATGGGTGGATAGATGAGTGAAGGAGTAGATGGATGAATAGATGGATAGATGGATGGGTGGATGTATGAGTGGATGGATGGATGGGTGGATGGATGAATAAATGGATGGATGGATGATGGTGGATGGATTGAAGATGAGTGGATGAGTGATGGATAGTGGATGGATGGATACATAGATGGATGAGTCGGTGGATGGATGGGTGAGTGGATGGATGGATGGATGGATGGATGGATGGATGAATGGATGGGTGGGTGGGTGGATGGATGGATGGATGGATGGATGGATTGATAGATGGGTGGATGGGTGGATAGATGGGTGAACGGATGGATGAATGGGTGGATGAATAGATGGGTGGATAGATGGATAGATAGGTATATGGATAGATGGATGGATGGATAAATGGACGGATGGATGATGGGTGGATGGATTGGAAGATGAGTGGATAAGTGATGGATAGTGGACACATGGATAAATAGATGGATGAGTCGGTGGATGAACGGGTGGATAGATAGGTGGATGGATGGATGGATGGCTAAATGGATAAGTGGATGGATGAATGGGTGGATGAATAGATGGGTGGATGAATGGGTATATAGGTATATGAATGGAAGGATGGATGGACAGATGGATGGATGGATGGATGGATGATGGGTGGATGGATGGAAGATGAGTGGATTAGTGATGGATAGTGGATGGATGATAAATAGATGGATGAGTCAGTGGATGGATGGGATGGGTGGATAGATGGCTGGCTAGATGGATAGATGAGTGAATGGGTGGATGAATGGATGGATAGATGGATAAATAGATGAACGAGTGGATGGATGAATGGGTGGATGAATGAATATGTAGGTATATGGATGGATGGATGGATGGATGGATGGATGGATGGATGGATGGGCAGGTGGATGGATAGGTGAATTTGTGGATGAAGGAATGGGCAGGTGGATGGATGATAGGTGAATGACAGAGGATAGATGGATGAAATGAATGTGTGGATAAATGATGGGCAAAGGATGGATGGATGAGTGGATGGGTGATGGATGGATGGATGGATGGCTAACAGACTGCTTCACTTAGTGCTTAGAACCTAGCAGTGCAACCACAATTCCATGTCCACAGAATTCAGTCTCTGCCCTGAATTCCCAATACCTGTTTACTCTGGAACTTCTGCCCAGGTTCCATCTGACCCCTCAAACTCTGCTCAAGTGTGCCTGGACTATGTAATAGAAACTCTGCCTCTATTCTGATTCCTGTGTGGAATCTCAGCGCAGTCACCTTTCTTAGCTGTGCTCTGACACCCCTCTGGACATTAGCCATACTGTCTGCCCTAGAGAGATGACCCTGACCTATCAGTTGCTGGCAGGGGTACTACTTTAACTTGAACCAACATCTCCCCCTTCCTGCTCTAGACGGTGATAGCTCCCATTTAAAACTCTGGGACCCAGGCTGTGGGGACTTCCAGCCACAAGCCCTGCAATGCCAGCAGGAGGACAGTTGTTCAGGGAGCCTCGAGTCAGAAGAGAAGGAGCTGCTGCTTTCTTGGGGATGTCCAGTCAGACCCGTGAGGCCCTTGTCCAGCCCCTTCCAGACCACTTGGGGGTCATTGCCTCTGCACACCCCCCACCGGCCTGCTGGGCCCAGCCCTCCCCTCCAATCCATCCCCACCCCAAGGTCTTCTAGCCGCAGCCCCAGCCCCTGACTGCTGCTCCTGTCTGCTCTTCAGGACCCTCGCCCATGGCTGTGAGCTGCCCTTCAGTCCTGGCTCTTGCTGGCCTCCTGCCCCTGCAGAGAGTCTCTGAAAGCCCCTCCCTGATTCATCCCAGGTGCCACAGCGCTGCTCCCCACCCCCATATCCACCTCACCTGAAACTCTCTGCGCCCATCCAGTCCATCTTGACACCACCTCCTAGGAAGCCCCTCTCTTGCCTTCTCAGGGATGGGAGGGCCCCTGCCTGCTCTGAGTCCCCTTAGCCAAGGCCCCTCAAGGAAGAGCAGGAAGGAAAGGCCCGCCCGGAGGACCGGTGAGGACCTCAACAGCAGCACACTGGTGTGGCCTGGGCTCGGGCCTGGGCTTCTGTCTGTGGCGTGGGCAGCACAACCACCTTGTGGCGCTGATGAGCGGGTCAAAAAGCTGAGTGGTGCCCAGCACCTGGCAGATGCCCAGTGAACACAGCTTCCTCTCTTCCTCTGCCTTTAGTGCAGGGATAGCCCAGCAGGCAGCACAATTCTCAAAGAGACCAACCCAGCAGTTCAGACAGGATCACAGAGCCCCAGCCTGCAGGGTTCGTGCCC